>NC_092466.1:34061460-34375210 GCF_047495875.1 Pithys albifrons albifrons
GAGGTGTGAAGACAAGAGAGCACAGGCGAGGATGGTGCCCTGAAGTGTTACCTATCCTCATTTTCAGCTCAAGAAATGGCATCTAAGTGACAGTAGTGAGCCTGTGGGATGCATCCTGCTGCCTGGGAGTCTCTCACCTCCTCGGATCACTCATTTCAACCCAGTCTGTGAGGCTATAAAGGTGTCTGAGGGAAGAGCGGCAGCTCAAGAAGAGTGGGGCAGAGGGGACCCCTAAGCAGAGGGAGTTTCAGTGGAGCTTCTCCTGGGATCTTGTCTGCTCCCCGTGTCCTGCTGTCACTCCAGGATGAGCTGCTGGTGCCACCCCGTGGTAGGAGAGGTGAGTCTGGACACCACAATCTCCAGGGACAAGCCAAGACACCACAGTGGTCCCTGGGGAAGACTACTCCGAGCACCCCTGGCACTTGTTCATCATACAGGGACCTTGATAAGGACCCTTAATGCTGATCAAAAATGATTCTTTTGAGCTCCAGGTGTATATCCCTGCTAATAGTAGCAGACAAACTTACTCAGTCACCCTCATCTCACCAAGTTTTAATATTCTTTAACTTTTTAGGAATCAGGAGGTATTTCTTTTCCCGTTGTTTTGCCTTTCAACAAAGCTATTTAGGAGAACATAATCTCATCCAGAGCCCCAGAGGGGAACTCAGCATTCCATAGGCCATGCTGCTGCCTGACCAGGGCTATCACACATCTCTGGGAGGCTCCATAGGGAGCTTCCAGTTTACTACCACAGACTTTCTGACGGCCCTCAGCAGGAGTGACAACTATTTTAGGGATATTCCTCAGCACAAACACAGATATTTCTGAGTTGCCATGCACTGCATGGGAAATCTCTCCTGCGACCCAACTGAGCATCCCAGGAGCAAGAGCACCCCGATGGTATGAAATGTCCAAAGAAATGTGGTGCCAGTGAGAGACAGAATCATTAAGGTTGGAAAAGACCTTCAAGATCATCAAGTCCAACTGAAATGGAACTTTGGCTTTGACTTCCTGGTGTTTCCAAAGAGTTTTACAAACACTTTGCCAGCAGTGGGGCTCCCTGATGCCTGTGAAGGGCACAGAAAAGCAGGAGGCTTGAACCTGCAGCTCCACCAGGACCTTTTGAGAAGCCCAGGCATTCCAGGCTGGCTGTAAACCCTTGACCTAGGCAGCATGTGAATAGACTGCTATTCCTATCACCAGGAATAACTAAGTGTGCCTACAGGATCTGCAACTAAGCCTCTTCTCAAAAGGCACAAACAAAGGGAGCTGTGCTGCAAGGGAAATAGGTACCCATTACCATCTCCACATGGAGAGCTGGATATATAAAGCCCTGGAAGGTCAGGTGACTCCAGTGTGGTTTTCCAGGAAAGTGAGCTAATCTCAAGGTTTACACAGCCTGGACAGCTACTCTGTGAGCAGCTGTGGGGTCTTTACCAACTTACACAGCTAAAATGAAACACCACAGTCTTTCCCAGTCCCAGCCCCAGGTGGGCACCAGTGGCTCGAGGAGATGGGAATCACCTCCTTCCACACTCACCATAGCAATGCCTGTCTTCTGATGGTGGCCCACGCCTCCATCCACTGCCCGGACAATGAGGATGTACTCAGATTTGGCCTCCCGGTCCAGCAAAGATGTTGTTGTGATTTCTCCTGCAGCCACAGGAGATGACAGGGATAAAAAAAAACAACATTCAAAACCAGGGACAGGGTACTCTACAAATGGGCCTTTTCTTCTGATTCAAATAGATGCACCCTGGCAGCTCCTTAGCTAACAGAAACCTTCACAGCTGAACCTTTCCTTAGGTGTCACTCCCACCAGGGGCTGAGTTTCCATGGGCGCCTCTGCTGAAGCTCTCATGGTGACTGAGCAATTGGTGGTGTCTGCAATCTGGTGAATCCCTTAAATTGTGAGTCTCCTAAGCAGGATGATTGGAGGAGAGGAGGGAAGGGTGAGGGAAGGAGTGAGGCTGAAAGAGGAAACTGAAAGGACAAAGAGGAAAGCACATCCAGGGTCTTACCTGAGCGAGCATTGATCCGAAAATGCGAGGAGCCTTCCAGGGAGTAGATGATCGACTCCTGTCCATATTCCCTAGACCGGTCCATGTCTGTGGCGTTGAGAAACAGCACTGTGGCTCCTTGGGAGAGGTAAAAACGCGGGCTGGGATGGGTCAGAGCTGCCCTGATCCCCCACACTGATCCTGCAGGTCACCCAGGCAAGGGGTCCCTTCTCCTGCATGCACTGTGGGGCCAAACCCCCCCAGCTATGAAACTTTACCAGGTCTCTGGCTTTGCCCCACCAAAAAGGCAACACCCACCCTGTTCTGACTGTAAGACACCCAGTGGCCTTCTGTGAGCCTGGAGAAGGAGCAGGGCGTTGCCCCATACCTGCCATGATGTCCTCCATAATGGTTATCACGTAGGAGGGCTTGCTGAATGTGGGGGGGTTGTCGTTTTCATCCTGAAGCAAAGAGAAGGTCGAGAGGCTGGTTGGGAAAAAGGCAAAATGGTCAAGAGCTGCAAAAATTTGGTACAGGGATGCTCCTGGCCAACTACACCTCAAGGTGTGACCAGCTCACAGTGCCAGCGTGGGGAAGGTGCCTTGGGGGTGAAGCACTGGGGGTCTGAGCACCTGGTTTCACGCTGGAGGCAGCTGAGGTTGAGATAAGATGATTGTCAGTGACTTTGCTGAGCCCTACAGTGTGGATGACACCAACTGCCTCATCACCCAGCACCATGGGCACAGCGCTGAGGAACCACTGCCACTGGCAGATGGCATTCTTCAAGCTGCTCCTGTCTCCACCACAACTCCTGGGAAGCCTCAGGCATCACATGAAGCACAGCAAAATTGTTCACAGACCCACTCCTCACTCTTAGAGCAGCATGTGGCTGACATGAGGCAAACTGGTCTGACCAGGTGAGCTGGTGAGCTTTGGCTGCCTGTCTTTCAGAGGAGGAATGCTGTTGGTGTTTGCAGAGAGGGCAGCCACAGCATGTTTTGGGGGAAGCTGGTTTGCACACCAGCTCCCTGCAGGTCTGTCTCTGCCAGTGACTACTGCCATCCTGGAGAGATCAGGCAGGAGCAACTGCTTGAAACAGCTCTCAAAACAGATTTTGTACTGGTTTAAAGCTCCCCCCAGGGAGCCTTAAATGCTGTTTAAACATTGTTAAGAATCTGTCTTAAATGACCCAAACCCAACTGCCCATGGAGGGAAGGACAGAGCTGCCAGGACATTAAAACACCGTTATGGACCTTGCCATTTCCCTGGGGCTGCTCTGGACATGTTTTCTACCTGGAGACCACTGATGGACCTGCAGGTCCAGCTGCCACTGAACTTGATATTTCAAACAATTTCGCATGCCAACGATGCCCATCGTCCTGCAATTAAATTGCCATCCCCTGCTTTCATTGCTGGAGGCAGGTGGTCTTTAATCAGCCATTGCGTCACTCAGCCTTCACACGCCTCCTCTGAGGGCAATGAGGGAATTGTCAGCTGCCTGGGTACTGTCCTCACCATCCCTCCTCCTCCTCCTTGTAGAGATGGGTGGGGGGCATCGAGGGCAAACCCAGGACATCTGGGCAGGTTAAAGGCAAAGAAAATGAGAAGCTGAGCCACATGCCACTTGCAGCTGGACCTCGCTGAGCTCTGCTGTGGTTCAGGCTGAGTGGACACAGGCCAGAGCAGATGCTGTGTCATGTCATTAATGTTCCTGAGATCATCAGGCCATGCTCAGCAATGCCATGGCCCAGCAAGTCTTCTCCTGAGGAGGCAGGGGCTGCTTTTGGCTGGCTCTCCATCTGGACAGAGCTGGTGTGCACCTGCCTTCTAGTTGAGGAGGACATTTCCCACTTCAGAAATAAGAACGCCAAAGCTCCCCACAGGCAATGCCAAGTGATGCCAAACAGAATCCAGCACTCTACCACTCCCACAGATGAGGTTATGCACCTAACCAGCTAAAAACAGCTTCCTATGTTCTCCTGACCCTCAACCTTCCTCCCTACACCCTCACTCTCAGACAGCCACCATATCATAAAATCACAGAATGGATTAGGTCAGAAGGGACCTTGAACATCATCTCTTTTTAAACCCCTGCCACGGGCAGGAACACCTTCCACTAGCCCAGGTTGCTCCAAGCCCCAACCAACCTGGCCTTGGACATTTCTAGGAATGGGGCAGCCACAGCTATTCTGGGCAAACAGTCCCAGGACCTCACCACCCTTAGAGGGAACAATTTCTTCCTAACATCTGATCTAAATCCCCCCTCTCTTCCACTCTGAAGCTGATCCCCATTGTCCTATCACCCCATGCCATCTCCAAGGATGCTGAGAATTGTGGATGCTCACACTAAGCACACAACCCCTTTCCTCCAGACGCAGGCAGGCTGTAAGTCACCGGCTCATCGCTCAGTGGCAGGGAGTGAGGCAGAACCTTATTAGCAGTGATATTTCCCGGGATCCTGGCGCGGCGCGCACTATTAGTTCTGACTCGGCGACTCCCTCTACAAAAGCGTATTGTCCCCTAATGGGAAATCTACAAGGCGAGTTTGACTTCTTTATTAAAAACCAACAACCAAAGGATGGAAAAAAATTACCTCCCTCCACACTCGCTCTCGCTCTGCCTTTTCACGGCTCTTGTTCCTCAAGTGCCATCACAAAATGCTTCCCCCTCATTTTATTCCTATTTTTTGGCTTTTTCTTTTCCTTTTCCAGTTGAGAGAAATTCCCTCTGGTTGAGAGTGGGAAAAGTGGCAGCTATTTAAACTCCACCAGCATACAGACCCAACCTGGGGAGATGACCCACTGAAGTGTGGTCTTTAAAAAAGGTGTTTATGCTGCCTAAAGCACAGTGTGGGAAGGATGTATTTAACCAGCACTAACCACCCCTAGCACTGCCTTCTGCCCTCTCTCTCAAGAACAGTGAGGGAGCTGGAGGAGAGATATACTCATGGGATTTCACTCCCATCCTACAGCATTGTGAGCTCTATCTCCTTCACCTTTCCAGACTGACGCTGCCACCAGCCCAGCATAGATCCCATCACTGTGAGACTGACAGGTTATCAGCCAAACTGTCTCCATCACTGATACCTCCCTCAACACATCCTCAAACCACAACCTGCCTCAAAGTGACACTCCAATCTAATCTTCCTGAGGAACGCTGTGATGCTTTGCCTCTCCCAGCAGCAACCCCTCCTCCAGAGCCTCCACTCTGTTCATGACTCTGCTTCTCACCCTGTGTCTAGCTGTGGCTCCCACCATGTTAATTCCTGTGGTTTCCCAGTGCATCATGCACAGCTGAGGAAAGGGAGGAGGTGCATGGGATCAGGACAGCCCATCTGCACTTGTTCAGGGTGACATCCCTCAGAGACACTCTTAGTCACCCTTTGTCACTCAGACCTTCCCAGATGTCAGGCACATCAATTCTTTAACTGATACACGTGACACATATGCATATGAGATATATATGACATATATGAGACATATGTCACCACAATCCACACATACAGATCCACGGGGTGGGATAGTCTCGTTGGCATTGGGTTATTGATGAATTGCTAGCATTGCTATGGAGCAATTGCAGGGAAACCACGAGAGTAAAGTCGGGCGCTCTACTTACAAACACCTCGATGGTGACAGGGACAGTGCTGTTGAGTGGTGGTTGTCCAGCATCCATGGCCATCACAGTGAGGTAGATGACCCCATTAGCCACCTTCTCATAGTCAAGGGGGTGGTTCACACTGATCACTGGAAGGATGCAAAATGGGATGCTCAGGAGGGTGTTCATGCACTGAGCAGGACGGCAGGGGTGCTCAGGGTAGGTGGCCCATCCACATTCCCTCCCCAGGGCCTACAGTGGCTATTTGAGGGAGCAATGCCCCAAAATCACAAGCACTGGACATCACTGAGCTCCTGTCTCTGGCATGACCCAGAGTGAGCTGTGCAGCCATGGAAATGCAGTGGCTTGGTTCAAGTCCTGCTCCAAAGGTCTGCACTGCAGGTGAGGTCAAGACAAGCAGAGGAGTTGCTGGAGCAATTTCCTAAAGGCTGTTGACATGACAGCTTGTAGGGCTGTGAGTGCAGTCTGAGGTGCTGCTGCTCATCAGTGGCACTGGGGTGCTGGACCAGCACTTACCTCCGTACCCTTCAGACACAGTGATGTCAAAGTAGTCGCGGAAAGCAGATGCCTGCACGATGCTGTACGTGATCTGGTTGTTGGGAGGGGAGTCCTCATCGGATGCCTGGGGAGTGGAGGGAGAACATGAGAACGGGAGTTGTGCCAGGGACATGTGACAGGAGAGAGCCCAGGGGATGGGAGGTGAAGGCTGGGCCCAAGGAGAGTGGAAAAGCAATGAAGAAACATGTGCTCATCAGGGGCCTTGAGGGGGCCTGTAAACCAGCCTCCTCTCTCCTGCTTCTCTCATCCCAGAAAGAAACCAGTTGTTGACACCTGTTTTGGAAAATGTTTCTTAAACCTATCAAAGGCACTGATAATTTTAAATTGACAGATGGATGTTTAGATTGGGTATTAGGAAGAAATTCTTCCCTGTGAGGGTAGTGGGGCCCTGGCACAGGTTGCCCAGAGGAGCTGCGGCTGCTCCATTCCTGGAAGTGTTCAAGGCCAGGTTGGCTGGGGCTTGGAGCAAGCTGGGCTGGTGGAAGGTGTCCCTGCCCATGGCAGGGGTTGGAATGAGATGAGCTTTAAGACCCCTTCCAACCCAAACCATCCTATGATTCTGACCCACTCCTGTCTCCCCAATGTGCATTCCAAGCAGAGGAACCACTTCAGGCCCTCACCCGGAGCCGGACCACCTGCGTGACGGAGGGCTCATTCTCCCGCAGGGCCCCCAGGTATGCCTCTTTCTGGAAGGTGGGGACATTGTCATTAACATCGAGGACATTGATCCTGACGCGCCCTGTTGTCTCCTCCCCGCCACCATCCCGGGCGATGACAGTCAGGGTGTAGCGCTGCGTGGTCTCAAAGTCCAGCCGAGCCGTCAGGACAATTACACCCGTGTCCTTGTCCAGGGAGAAACTGAGGGGAGAGGAAAGGAAGGGGAAAAAGCCCTGCTGATCACACATTGGAGATGGGGAGGTGGGGTGGCAGCAGCCTGACACCTTGTGTGGCAGTAGGTGAAGTTCCTGACTTTCTTCTAAGCGATATTATGTCCCAGGGCATCTTCAAGAGCTCAGGGCAGCTGGTGGGGGAGAAACACTCACTGCTGCTCTATAGGCAAAGAAAAGGGGGGCAGACGCCCCAATACCCTTTCTGCTGGGCAGCTGTTATGGGTTTGACTCTGTACTAAGCAGTTGGCATTTTGCCAGCTCAACCCAAGATAGCAGCCCACATGCCTCCCTCAACTGCCCACCTCGAGTGGGGCACAAGTGATGCTCCACAGCCAGCAACTCACTGCAAAGGTATTTATTGGTGCCTGTAGGTCCCCATTTAGCAAAGCAATTAAATATATAGAGCATGAGGCATGTGCTGAAGTTAACTCACCCTACTTGGAGACAGTATAGAGAGGATTTCATAGGGCATCTCACAGGTAGGACATAATCAAGGCCCTTAACTGCCCTGTAACTCCCAAGTGAGGTTAGAAGAGGATTTTGGAGGAGCAAAGTCCTGACAGTCAGTCCTACTTACCGGTCAGGATCATCGCTGAAAAAATAACTGACTTTCCCATATGTGCCCACATCATTGTCAGTTGCCTGGAAAAGATAAAAGTTAATTAATAAATGGAGGTATTCATGGAAATGTTGTGTTACACATACCAGTGCAGACCTTGTGTTCTGCCATTTATCCCCCAAAAGCTGCAGGGCTGGAGCTGTTTGTGCTTCCCTGCCTTATCCTGCTCATCTCTGACTCCCAGCCTGCTCTAGCTAACAGCCTTCCATCCACACCTCTCAGCATCATTCCCAAAACCTCTGGCAGTGGGAAATGTTATGCTGAGTTAATTTCCCTGACACACTAAACTAACCTGGAAAACACGAGTGAAATAAAGGTCTCCATGGGTAATTCTTGAGGGCCATCCATCCTGTCCCCATGAAGGCAAAAACCTGGCACCCCACCTCCAGAACTCATATCCTTCCTTGTGTATTCATAGAATAGAATCATAGAATGATAGAATGGATTGGGTTGGAAAAGACCTCCAAGATCATCAAGTCCAACCCTTGGTCCAACTCCAGTCCCTTTACCAGATCATGGCACTCAGTGCCACGGCCAATCCAATCAACTCCAGGGAAGGTGAATCCACCACCTCTCTGGGCAGCCCATTCCAATACCTGAGCACTCTCTCTGCAAAGAATTTTTTTCTGCTCTCCAACTTCAATTTCCCCTGGCAGAGCATGAGCCCATCGTGCCCCCTTGTCCTATTGCTGAGTGCCTGGGAGAAGAGACCAGCCCCCACCTGGCCAGAACTTCCCTTCAGGGAGTTCCAGACAGTGCTGAGGTCACCTCTGAGCCTTCTCTTCTCCAGGCTAAACACCCCCAGCTCCCTCAGCCTCTCCCCACAGCACTTGTGCTCCAGTCCCTTCTCCAGCCTCCTTGCTCTTCTCTGGACTTGCTTCAGCACCTCAATATCCTTTCTGAACTGAGGGGCCCAGCACTGAACACAACACTCAAGGTGTGGCCTCCCCAGTGCAGAGTCCAGGGGAAGGGTCACTGCCCTGGACCTGCTGGCCACACTAGTTTTGATCCAGGCCAGGATCCCATTGGCCTTCTTGGCCACCTGGGCACACTGTTGGCTCCTGTGGAGCTTCCTGTCCCTCAGTCCCCCCAGGTCCCTCTGCCTGGCTGCTCTCCAGCCACTCTGTGCCCAGCCTGGAGCACTGCAGGGAGTTGGTGTGGCCAAAGTGGCGGGCTGGCAGCATGCCTAAGGCTACAGGGAGAGGAATAAACACCTATCCTGCTTCAAAACTTCCCCCCAGACCAACTTACCTACCTGGAAAAGAAATGGAAAGGGATTTCAATCTTGCTTTCTGTGAGGACAACCCTTCCAGGAGTGTAATCTGCTGCATCCCTGTGGATGGAGCGATGTGGCTCAGGATATTGTGGGATGCAGCTGGCAGAGCTGGAGCAGGCTGGTCACGGCTAAGAGACCAGCAACTTCTGGGGAAGGTGTGCACAACTCCCTGTGTCAGCTCTGGATGAGCAAGGCAAGATTTATGTGTGTTTTAAAGTCTTTGCTCTAATGAATGTATAAAATATGCATGAGCAGCAGCAGGAAAATGGAGCAGAAAATTTTATTTTTAGGTAAGGGAAGTGGAATACAAGCCCCAAAATATCCTTTTTCTCCCCCAGTATATTTTCTAAATTGAGTCCTGTCTGGAATACTTAGAGACCAACAGGTCTGTGAAAAAGCAGGGTCAAAGACACATTTTATGTCTGGATACTGGCAAAAAGCTGTATTTTAGGAGTGGCATGGAACACAGGCTGTTCCTGAAACCTTCCTGATTTATTGATGGCCTTGATTACCCTTGACAACAGAGTAGGAGCTTGAGCACGGCTTTACCCCCATGTGCAGTTTACCTGCCACACCAGGGGGTGACAGAGAGATAAAGGCATGGAAACCAGACAGGATTAATTATTTTTTTTCTCCCCAAATATTTGCAGTATTTGCCCAGCCCGAGTAGTGAATTCCTGTTGCTTTACACCAGCCAAAGGATGCGCTGGTGGATTTGCCTTTCCACTGTTAAGATGTGATTTCCTTTCTATGTGCATTGCAAATGTGTTCAGTAAAATGAAACAAACCTGCCCAAATTTGCCTGGAGAGATGCCCAGAGAGTGAGCAGCACTCACTCCTGGTGGACAAGTCCCTCTGGGGTGCATGTCCCCCCTCACAGGACACCTGTGAAGGTGCTCCATCCCAGGCAGAGCTGGGCAACTTTTCCATATAGAAACACCTGAAAAGAGAGGGGGGATCAACCCACCATCTGCCTACCCCAGCATCTCTCAGCCAAGTCATATTCGTGTTAATCCCTCATCCTAACATCTGCCACCAGCCCTTTTTTTGGGTCCTCTCTCCCCAGAATCCTTGAGTGCTTTGAGCACCCACAGCACCACCTGGTATGAGCCAGTCCTCAACCTCCCAGCCAGGATTTTTCCTATCCATTACTTCCATGCCCACAACCTCTGTGAAACCCTGGGTCCCATTAATTCCTAAGTGGCTGATACGAGAACAGAGCCCAGAAAAGCATTTTCCATGCACCTGGATGGGCTGTTGATGAGATAATGATTTACAGGGGGCCTGACAGTGCCACAAAGCACGGGTAAAACGAATTCCCTTCATTTGGCCCCATACTATTGCACTCCTAAGTGCTCATTGCAGTGACAGACAACACTGGGAAAGTGTAATTTTCATCCGACAGGAAAAAAAAGCCAGATAGGGAAGGAGGAAGGTTAAAAGAAGGTTAGCACGGAGGCACTTGGAATGGGAGCCCTGGGGAGGGGAGCCAGGAGCACGACTGGACCACAAGCTGTGGTGATGCCAAAAGTGCCAGTGAGGCAAAACAACCTTCTCCCGAGGAGCCAGGAGGGTGGGCAGCCTGACCCTGCCTCATCCACCACCTCACTAGCCGGGCTAATTAATGACCCTGATTTACACCGGGGGAGGTGGAAGGTGATGCTGACTGGAAGGCTTCCCTGGCAGCTGAACATCACGGAGATAATGCTGGGCAGCGGAGCAGGTTAGTTGAGCGTGACAGGGAACATGCAAAAAGCCAAACCATGCACGCTCAGCATATTTAATTCGGGATCTACGCTTGTTTCTGCATTACCAAGCCTTTTTCCCTCTGAGGGTAAAAAAAGATTCTCAGATGCTCGAAACCCTGGGAGGCGACACACGCTCCCTTTGCAAAGCGATGCCGAGGGCTGCCGGGGAGCACATGCCTGCAGAACACCCCGAATCCCCCCGAGCTGATGGCAATCCCTGGGTACCAGCTGTTTTCCCACGGCTTTTCCCCATCACTGACTCATTTTCCCCCCACAGCATGCACACATCCCTCCCCAGAGCCCGGGGAGGAAAAGCATCTGGCTGGAAGTTTCCTGGGGTTCCACCTGGAGAAGCAATCAAATGGCTTTTACCGCTGCTCCTCTCCTGCCTGGAATATTAAAGGAGGATTTGCCCACTGGAGCCTGCAAAAGGGCAGGATGAAAATGCGGGTCCACATCTGTACTTTTATGAGCTGTCACCGGTGCAGACCATTTCTAAAAAAAAAATCCCGCATTTGTGCAGCTAAACTCTGAGAGAGCGGCAAGAAGAGGAAGCCTGGATAACCCAAAGGATTAATTTACTGAGCTGCAGTGTGGGCATCCGGCACGTGAATCACACAAAAACACCCACAGCCCGGCCCTCGGTCCATCTCCATCCCCCAAGCTCAAATATTTTGGGTATCTCCGATGTCTCCCTTTTGTCCCACCACTGGTCATCACATCCACCCTTCCCCTTTGGCTTGAGGGCTGGCAGAGGCAGAGACAAAAGCGAGGAGCTGGGAGCGGTTCTGCTCTTGTGGGCAAATCTGCAGGAAAGGGCATGTCGTCCAATTTGTTCGGGAAACAATAGCAATGTTTGACATGTCATCAGGATTGATGGAGCAGAAATTTACATGGGAGAATTCAGTTTTAAACAGCTCCACAGAGCTTCGCCCGGTAATGGTTTCGACATTCATCATCCGCCAGCCCCACTCAACGACTCCTTAAACTGCCGGAGATTAACTCTACTCACAGCAGCTTCAGGGAGCACGGCAGGAGGAGCGGGGAAGGGCTTAAAGAACCAAGAAGAGCCTTTCGAGGTGGCTCACATCCCCCCTGCAGCCCCTGGGACAGCAGTCCTCCCCCCAGATCTGTCAGACAGGGATGAGCAGCTGGAAGTTGGTTGCAGGGGTGAGCAATTGGAATGATGATTAGGGTTGCCGTGTCCTGCCTGGCTGAAGGTGGCTCTCCTGATACCAAATCCTTCCCATCTTTCTTTCGGAGCAGGTCCCAGCTCTGTTTGTTCTCCTTCGCTCTCTTTGTTTTCCCTCCCCTCCCTCACATGCACAAAGCAGGAAATAAAAATTGATGGGGAGCAAATTGCTTTGGCCAGGAGCTCTCTGCTTAAAAGAGTCGTCCAGGAAAGCAATTACAGGACGTCAAAAAGCTGTCAGGGTACCGGAGTGACCGGGAGTGAGCCTGGTCCCTGCCTGCTCCCCTGGCTTTGAGACCAAGGCACCGCTGCTCCAGCAAAATGTCCGGGGCTTTGGAAAGAAAATAAAAGGAGGATTTCTCCCCTGCTTCCCACTGTTTTTGGTTTTCTAGGAAAATGAGGCAGATGTAGTTGCTCCTTGGGGCTGCCTGGGGAGCCATGGACTGCTCAGAGCGTGGTACAAGAATCCCAGGGTGGGGAGCCATGGCCTGGCATCATGCTGGTTTTCAGAGGCACCAAATCCTGTGTGTGTTAACCAGGCAATAATTCAAACATCCTTTCCCAAATACAGCCTTCAGGTCCTACGGGAGTAACAGCTAACAGCTGGAATCTATCAGGACTGGGATATGGTTTGGGATCTGGGGGAGAGAAATCATAGAATCAACTGGATTGGAAAAGACCTCCAAGATCATCAAGTCCAACCCTTGGTCCAACTCCAGTCCCTTTACCAGATCATGGCACTCAGTGCCACCGCCAATCCAATCACCTCCAGGGAAGGTGAATCCACCACCTCTCTGGGCAGCCCATTCCAATGCCTGATTACTCTCTCTGCAAAGAATTTTTTTCTGATGTCCAACTTCAGTTTCCCCTGGCAGAGCTTGAGACTGTGGCCCCTTGTCCTATTGCTGAGTGCCTGGGAGAAGAGACCAACCCCCACCTGGACAGAACTTCCCTTCAGGCGGTTCCAGACAGTGTTGAGGTCACCTCTGAGCCTCCTCTTCTCCAGGCTAAACACCCCCAGCTTCCTCAGCCTCTCCCCATAGGACTTATGTCCATATGAAGGGCCAAGAGCTTCTAAGAGACGCAATCGCTGAGCTGCAAAACCGAGACAGAAAACCAATGGGAAAAACCTACTTAAAAGTTATTATGGAATGACTTTAGTCAGAAAACAGCTCTTTTGTTGGCATCACCTGCCCCGGCCATGCTCTTTCAAAGGCTTTTAAAGAGAGGCTGTCCGGTGGGAGGTGGCAATCAGGTGGGAGCAGAGCCGGTGGTGGATGACCAGCTTTGCTGCACCGGAGTCCAGCGGCGTGATTAGCTGGGAAAGAGGGAGGTGGGAGCAGGGAATCAAGGCAATGCTGGGGTACTGCTGCTGCCACCACTTCCCCAGCAGCTCCAAACCACGCACCGAGCCAGGGAGCTCAATCGGTGCTAATGACCCCAGAGGGCTGCGCTGAACCTGGTTGGGGGGGAAAAACTAGTCAATCAACCCCCCTGGGAATGGCAGAGCTTTTCCCCACCTCTTCTGCCAGCCACCAGGGAAAACAAGAGCCTCTTTGATTGTGTTTTCTAACAGCATTCCCTGCAACATCAGCTCCATGCAGGCGAGGTTAACACTTGCGTGGGAAGCCGTGATTGAGTGGGGAGAGATTTGCTGTAGCCAGGCAATTGGAATGGCTGGAGATCGGGGTTTAAAACCTGAAGGGACAGAAGATGGCTCAAAAGTGAAAGAACAGGCTTCTCCATTGTAGATTTTCACTGGTGATGCCAAGACCACTTAGATGCCTCCCTTGGTGGGTTTTACTGGAGTTCCATACTGGAGCTGGGATCAAGTCCCCCACTAATGAACCGTATTGATTTCATATTCTCCTGTTGTCCACCTAAATGGCAAGCGGCACATCTGAGCAATTAAATAACCACACAATTGCCTGGCCTGACATCTCAATCACTTTGCTGTTGGGTCTCTAATGAATTTTACAGCCCAGCAAAATGAAAGAAATTAAGGTCAAAGTCCAGCAGAGGAAATACAAATCCTCAATGATCTCTAAAGTATTCGCAAGAGCTCTGGAAAGCCAGTCATGCCACCCACCATTTGCAACTTCATCTCATCCAGGTGAGGGGCATTGCCTGGGGCCCAGCAGGGAGAGGGGGGATAAAAAAGAAGGAGAAGGGAAGAGCCAAACAAGTCCTTGCCTGGAGATGGACAGGAATATGATGAATCCCAGTGCAGAGAAAGGGAACAGCAAAGCTCAACTGCTGTCCAGCTGGAATGAAGGTAATTCTCCCTGGAGCTGGATGCAGCCCATGGTTGCTCAGAGTGAAACAAACCCAGCTGGAGAGGGACATTTTATTTCTCAGCAAGAAATAGGAAGACCAAAACACCTCCCTCCCTGCTAGGCAGAGGGTTTCCTGGAGAGAACAATGGGGATGCACCTTGATCACACCAAGGAAAACTGGGGTCCAGAAGCCACAGGCTGAGCTACAAAAGGACAACATCCTCACTTCTCAGGAGCTGGAAACTACACCTGAGCCTCAGTCAGCAAACAGCCACTTCCCAAGGGTGTTTCAGGGGATCTCTCCATCCCCTCAGTTTTACTCCCATGACCAGAGGATTGCTTCTAGGACACAGAAGCCAGGCATGGGAAAATCCAGCAGAGCCTACGGCCCGAGGCACAAGTGGCCTCTGGATGATGCAAGGGATCTCAGGAGGTGGATTTACACATCTCATTTCTCCCAAATGGGTTCAGGTAAATCACCCTCCCCTTAACACCCCAAAAGCAGCCTGTCAGTACCACCAGGGGATTGCACAAGGCCATCTGTCCAGGGGTGACATTTTCTCTATCACAGCATCACCCAGCCAATGGCACCTGCTGGGTGCTGATTCTCATAGGAGCCCTTTGCTTGAGGAAACAGAGCCTTGGATGCTTTGGGACAGACATGGCTGCTGGGGATATGGAGGAAGCCAGCTTGGAAAACAGATTAAAATCCCAGGAGGGTTGGCTCTGTTGGAACTTTGTGGGTGGGAGAGGATGTATCAAGGTGAAGATGGTGATTGAGCTACAAGGGACTGCTGAGAAGGAGGTGTGTGGGGTGTTCACATGGCAGACAGCATCACCTTGGGAAAAAGTCTCTCTTAAACTCCCAGCTACCTCCCAAATCACCAGGCCAAGCCAGCAGCCAAGGAAAAACACCTGACCCCATCTCCTACTGGGAACACTTGGAAGCTTGGGGGGAATCCTGCTGCTTGGCTTGTGTTTTGTAGGAGGCAATTTGGACAGGAGCAGGTCTATATTTGCGCTCTGATTTTCCTCCCCATCTCACAGGCTGAACTGGCGTTTTTTTTTTTTGAGGGGGGAAAGGGAGGGCACTTGTGGGGGGGCAGAGGAGGCAGGTTGTGATTTTGTGTTGTTTTCCCACCTCTGTGCTCTTGCTGTCCATTTCTCCTGACAGCTCCATCAGGACAGGGAGCGGCTGCACAAGCTGCAATAAGTGTCTCTCTCTGTGTCTCTCTCCTCAGAGCTTGGGCTGTCATGATTCCTATTCCACCCCATTTCGGTCTTACGGATTGATATTTAGATTAAAGAGATAAACACAGCCAAAGAGCACTGGGCCCTGACAGAAAGACGAGGACTTCAGATCCGTCAGTCACGCTGCTACCTGGTAACTCCCTCCTCCCCTTCCCTTTAGTTACAGAGTGGGATTGATAAGAATATTTAATGGGAACAAGGAGTGCAAGCATCATTTTATACTTGTAAAAACCCCAGAAACACGCAGGAAGAAGACAAGCCATTCATGTTTAACTTTCCAGGCAATTTGGAATCATCCGCTTTGATCATTTAACTCTTTACTGTTTCGTGTGTTTGCAGTTTTCCTCTCCTCTGGCAGATAAAGGATTCAATTTTCTTTTAAGCTGCAAGGAAATTGGAAGAGATTTTGTTCTGTTTAAGCACAGCTGGAGACAGAGCACTCAGGGGGATTGAGAACAACAAGATCAATTAAGATGCTGACTGGGCAGGAGAGCTGTGTGACCCAGAGGAGGGGAGAAGGGCTGGAAGAAGGGGCAAAGTCCAGGCTTGGGGGACATCAGAAATGCCCAGATGAGAATTCTCCAGCCTCCATGAGCTGTTGCTGAGCCATGCTTACATATTCCCACCAGTATCCTCTGAATGTCCTCCCACCTTCCTAGCATCCTCTCCTCATGCCTTATTCTGTTAACACACAGCCTACCTTGGACATTTGGTTGGCAGTCTCCAATTACCACCTGTCCATCATTCCCTCTCACCATCAAGAGCTTTCCAAGATGTTTTCCATTCACTTGAAGCAGAAGGAAAGGATGGAGACTAACCTGGGAGTCCTTCCAATGTCTCAACATCCTGTACTCCCCTGACCCATGTGAGAAGGCAGAGGAGGTGCAAGTTACTCCTAACATAGGTGGGGTAGGTGACTCCCTGCAGAGCAGGACAAACTCAAGCCCCTGAGCAAAATTTAAGCAGTCAGTCAGCTGGGAAAGGTTGAGAAGCCCTGTGCCATCCTCATGGCAGCATCAGGGAAAGCTGTCCTGCAGACCACTATAAAATGATGGGCTTCATTCACCACTCTCAGGTCCTAATGCTGGGAGAGCCCCCCAGGTGCCAAAGACGGAGGAGCACGTGGTTTATCTCCCACCTGATACCCCACAGAAGCTGTAGGTTCATCGCTAGAAGCCTTTTGATCCATCTATTGATTTCCAAGGTATTTCCCCACCTCACTTCCTGCTCTCACTGGCTGTGTTCTGTAGTCCATGCAACATTCCCCAAACTGGGAGCACTGTATCTCTTGAGCCTGCGCCACACAGTCACCATCACCATGTGAGAGAGCAACACAGCTCAGGGTGAGTCCCGTGGCACAGCCCCTCACCCACAGGCATCTCAGAGCTACAGCCTCTACTACTGCCTCTGGTCTCTCTGGCTTTTTCTGCTCCCTGCATTCCCTTTTTCTCCAAGAAAAAGGGGACAAAAAACCTTTAGAGATCACCAAGAAACAACAGACAGTGGCAGTCACACAGATGTGAGGTGACAGCGTGTGCCCTTGGCCAAAGGGATGGAGGGACACGTGGTGGGGTGAGTCCTGAGGGCAACCAGAGGAACCCCGCAGGTTTGCAAAGCCCCATCTCACCCACATCAGGACTTGGAGTCAGACAAACCCAGAGGGATGCAACCCTCTGGTGCATCTCAAAGCTGCCCTGGGACTGCTGCAAAGCCCCATGGTGGGATGTGGGAGCCCATGGACCATGGCAACCCACAGACTGTGGCATCACCACCACCACCATACCCCTGCCAAACTCAAAGGCTGACAGCTGATTGAGAAAGCTATTTGCATTTTAAATAGCTGATTATTGATGTCTGCTACTCCCTTTCCCCGGGTGGGAAAAGTACATTATTACTTTCTTGTTGACTGGCATTTACAGCTGACTGGAAAGAAGGGGAAAGAAAATCAGGCCAGGATCGATTTTCCCATCCCTGACGCGAGGCCAAAGAGAGATCGAAGAAGCAGGAGAAAACTGACAGCTGGGTGGCAAAGGAGAGGAACTTTGCCAACCAAATTAAAGGTTGACTTAATGAGGAGAGTAATGGAAGGTTAATTAGTGCATTTACTTCATTAGGTTCTTACTAACAAGGCTTCTCCCAAGGAAGGGCAGTGACAGGGAGGGGGAAGATGAGAATTCAGGTGAATGGATGTGTCAGGGACGATGTCCCTGGAGGGGAAAGCACATGGAGAGATGGAGAAAAGAACTACTGAGGAACATGAACCAGTGTGTGTGTGTGTATATATATATATATATATATATATATACACACACACACACACATATATATATAAAAATATATATATAAATATATATATACACACACATATAAATATACACACCCACACCCACCCACCCACACACACACATATAAATATAAATATATATACACACATATATATAGTAATACATGTACACATATATAAGAATACATAGGTTAATGTACTTGCCAGAAAGACACAGACACCATCTCTTCCTCCCCTCCATCAAATAGACTGAAAATTATAATCCAAATTTCATAAAAAAAGAAGGGAAAGCAGTGGGGTTTTTTAAGCATGAGGCTGCCTTAGAGATTCAGGTTATCGAGCCCCGAGGGAACATGGTGTTTATTTTACCCGCCTTGTTGCATCACAAGATACAGAAAATCATTCCAATGCTAAAATCAATGCCTGAGGGTTGAATCGGGCACCAGAGTTTATAGTCTGAGGTCTGCTGGAGATGCTCACAGTATTCCTAAGGGTCTCTAAAAGATAACTCTGGAAAGCCCACTAGCAGCTTTCCCAAACATGTCATGTGGGGGGAATATTACAAAGCTCTGGAAAGTCTCTACATCCCTTTAACTCTTCTTGAGGGAGGTTGTCATGAAGGGAAGCCCAGTCTCATCCCAGCCCAGAGGTATTTCAGGGTAAGAAGGACAAAGACAAGATGAAATGCATAACCTCCCTGGGATGTGGGAGGAGGAGGTCCCAGGGAGAAGGCAGTCATTAGTTCAGCAAGGATTTGGGACAAATAGGTACACAACCATCCCAGGGAAGTCTTGATGTGATTTTCAAAGTGTGGCTCATCTGATCCATGCCTGACCTGGCTAAGGAGGATTGGGAATCTCAGGAGTGCTGGGAGATGTGTGGGGAGGGGTCATAGGTGGGAAGTGGGTAATTAATTCCCTGCAAATCCCCATCTTCATCCAAGCCATTTTCCAGGGAGGGTGAATAGGGAGGGGACATGCAGCAGCTCCCCCAGCTCCTGCTGCTTGTCAACCAGAGCCCACAGCCACCAATCCCAGCCTGCACAGTCAAGCCAGACCAGGGCAAATAAAGCAGAGAGGAGGGATCACAGAGCTAGGATTACTTTCCACACTTCCCTGGAGAACCATTTTTCTCCAAACCCTTCAAGGCAAATCAAATGCATTGTTGTGTTAAAAACAAGTTACTCTTGGTTTGTTTGGACTTTAATGATTTTGGTTATCGGAGCTTTTCAGGAGGACTTTGCTGTGCAGATCTGTAGTGTATGAGGAGCTTAAGGAGACCTCCCACCCCTTAATTCCTACCTCCTGCTGGGTCTTAGGCCCCTTCCCCATTCCTCCAAGTCTACAAATACATCAGCAATGGGGAGCAAGGCACATGCCTATGCCCCTGTGCAGGTCCCTGGTTTTGGGAAGTTCATGGCAGCTGTTGGCAAAGCAGCAGTCTCCCAAGGCAGGTCTGAAGGGGTACTGTGCTCTCTGGTCCCCCTCATGATACTCACACCCCCAGCCTTGCAGTGCCACAGGTCCTAGAGATGCCACAGGCTCAGTGACAGGTGTGAACACACAGTCACACCTTCCCTGAACTTCCCAGCCGAGCATCCTCCACAGCACACAAGGGGCACGGCTGGTGTCAGAGCCCTGGCGTGTTCCCCAAGGCACAGGGGGGATCCTGTGCTGAACCCCTTTCTTCCTCCTCTCCCTGTTGCAGGGAGCTCCCTGGAAGATGGGCTGGGGTTTTGGTGAACCCCAGAAGCAAGGCCATGATTACATTACTTCCTCCATCCAGAAGTTTCCCAGCTGAAAGCTCCATCTAGCACCTCAGCCCCTGCCCTGCCACAGAAGAGCTCCCCAGGGGAGCCCCATCAGAGCTGATGGGATGTGAGTCCAGGGCACCCTGGGCTTCCAAACCCTCCAGCCCTGGGAAAGGAAGGAGCAGAGACCTGAGCAACTCAGTCTGATGCCTGACCAGCATCAGTCCTCTTCACAGTCATGGGGCACAGACCCCTGAGATTTCCCTGTCTCCTGTCTCAGCTGATGTGCTACACCAGGGTTTGAGAAACAGCCATACTACTGCCTGCTGCCAGCAGTGAGGCAGCTTGGAGCAGGATGGAGAGTAACAGCAGCATGGGGATAGGGCTTCTCCTGCCTCTGGACTCAAGGACTAATGAATTGGAGCAGGACAGAGTAATGGCAGCATGGTGACACACATCTGAAGGTTCCTCCTGCCTCTGGACTCCAGGACTAAAGGATTAGCAGTTGACTACAGCTCAACATGGCCATTCATCCCCCCTGGGCACAGTTCTTCCCCAGGGCTTCCTATTGCATAGAACCCTGAGTCCTCTGTCCCAGGCCAGAGCTGGCACCCTTGTCCACCACATCTTTCCAGCCTGCTCCCACTATTAGGAAAGTCAGCACCCATCAGAAGCCACCAGCCATCCAGGCAGGCAGCACCTGGTGGGGTGTCAGAGCCCCACTTAATTCAGGGTGCAGTGTATGTTCTTGCTGCCTTGTTCCTGGAAGGCATGAAGGTATACCAGCTGCCTGCTTGCTCAAGAAGTGTGAAATTCTTTCTCTGACCTTTTCTGTTATGTTATTAAAAGGCTTCATGGCCAGTTGTTTCAGTAAAAAAATAGTATTTCAATATCTCTTGGTAGCTGGGGCAGAACTGGCTCATATCTTCAGGCTGAGCTCTGCTCACCCCCCTGCTTCACCCCCAGGCCTCACAGAAGGTGTTGCTGCTTTGTGGGACCTCCAAGTCTCTTCAGCCTGGTTTTTCCTGGCACAGTAGGGTCTGGGGCAGGGACAAAGAGAAGTCTGCATGGGGAGAGACCACTAACAAGTGCAGAGCCCTGGACAGCCTGCTCACCCCTCTGCTCAGCCATCAGGCTGCAATGGACATGTAATTCCAACTTGCCATTATTTATGTCAACTGGAAGCTTTGACTGGAGTAAGGAGCCCTTCACGCTGGTGTCTGCAAAAGCAAACACACAAGGAATCTTTGGTCTGAGGGGCTTATCACACAGGTAGAGAACCATGGAATGACTGAGGTTGGAAAAGACCTCTAAGATGAACCATTAACCCAGCACTGCCAAGCTCACAACTCACCATGTCCCTGAGTGCCACATCTACATGTTTTTGAACACTTCCAGGAATGGTGATTCCATCCTTTCCCTAGGCAGCCTTTGTCAATACCTGACCACCCTTTTCAGTAAAGAATTTTTTCCCAATATCCAATTTAAACCTCCCCTTGTTCAACTTGAGGCCATTTCCTCTTGTCCCGTTGTTTGTTCCCTGGGATCAGAGCCTGACCCCCACCTGGCTCCTCCCTCCTCCTGTCAGGGAGTTGCAGAAAGCAAGAAGGTCCTGCCAGAACCAGCTTTGCTCCAGGCTGAGCCTCCCCCAGCGCCCTCAGTCACTCCTCATGAGACTCTTGTGCTCCAAGAAAATGGAAGCAGGAGTCAGGGCTGCCTTTGGGCACGCTGTGGGCTCCCTGCACTGGGCAGGAGATGTTCCTGTGGAATCTGGACACCAGATGTTCTTGTGCAAGCAAATTACTGCCTCAATCTATAAGATAAATGCCTTTCAGGAACAGAATTAAACAGACAGACAGATGGATGGACAGGGAGATGGAGGAAATGCAAAACAGTAAGCAAACAAAATCTTAGAGGGCAGACAAGGCTGCATCATGCCAAGAAGGTGACTGAGGTTTGCCCTGGAAGCCATGGATCTGAGCCCACACATCTCTGGGCAAAGGGAAAGAGGCAGGGAGCAGAGAGCAGGCAGTGGCTCCTGGTCCTCACTGGCCGCCTGCACTTCGGGTTGTTTTACACTTGATTTATACGTGTAATAGGCAACGTTTCTCTGCTGTCACTCCCATTAGGAGCTGAAATGCTGTAGAAACGAATGGCCATTTGTCACCACAAATGAAGTCTGCTTGCTCTTTCTTTTTGTCTTTCCCTTTCAGCTGGCCAAGCTGAGTGCCTTTCCCCTCGCCTACACACAACCAAGGGGCATTACTCAGGATGCACTCACTGGAGGAAGGGCAAACAGCCCAGGGGCTTCTGGGAGCAACTTCTCCTCCTTCCCCAGGATGCTGGGCTGGGCAGATGATCAGCCATCCCCTGTTGCCTCAGCTCCCGTGGTTTTAGTTGCTTGCCTCCCTCCTGGGAAGGTGCTGCAGGCACTGCTCTGTCCTACCAGCTGTGCTTGGCCATCTCTAGCAACAGCTGGCATGAAGCCTCCTGACACCCTTTGGCAGCCACTTGCCTGGCCCACACACTCCCCTGTTCACCCCGACCCCCTAAGCCAGTTGATTGGTCCTTAGCACCCTGAAACTCATCATAGAATCATAGAATCATAGAATGGATTGGGTTGGGAAAGACCTCTGAGATCATCGAGTCCAACCCTTGGTCCAACTCCAGTCCCTTTACCAGATCATGGCACTCTGTGCCACAGCCAATCTCAGTTTCAAAACCTCCAGGGATGGGGAATCCACCCCCTCTCTGGGCAGCCCATTCCAATGCCTGAGCACTCTCTCTGCAAAGAATTTTTTTCTGCTCTCCAACTTCAATTTCCCCTGGCAGAGCTTGAGCCCATCGTGCCCCCTTGTCCTATTGCTGAGTGTCTGGGAGAAGAGACCAACCCCCACTTGGCCAGAACTTCCCTTCAGGGAGTTCCAGACAGTGCTGAGGTCACCTCTGAGCCTCCTCTTCTCCAGGCTAAACACCCCCAGCTCCCTCAGCCTCTCCCCATAGGGCTTGTGCTCCAGTCCCTTCTCCAGCCTTGTTGCTCTTCTCTGGACTCGCTCCAGCACCTCAATATTCTTTCTGAACTGAGGGGCCCAGAACTGAACACAGTACTCAAGGTGTGGCCTCACCAATGCAGAGTACAGGGGAAGGATCATACCTCCAAACCTACACTTACTTGCACAAAGCAGCATTTCTGCAGCACAAAAAGTGGGTAACCAACAGAAGTCCCCTTTCTTCATGAGGATGTTATTTAGTGTCCACCCATGCAATGTGCCTGACCATTTCTCCAGAAACCCATGCCTAACCACTGGGGGAGAATATCCAGAAAGAGCTCTCAAGCAAGTGGAAAAAAAGGAAAAAAGAAAAGGAGGAATTTATTAGCAGAGAAAGTAGGTTTTTTGTCTGTGGCAGGTGGGACAGTTGCAGACACACGGTGCAGACGGGCAGTGCCATGGCAGCAAGCAGAGGGATGCAGCTCAAAGGCAAGCAGCCACAGCAGGAGAAGCTGCTACTTTATGAGGGTTGTTGAAAGTTTGGGATCAGCTGGGAGGGCAATTTGGATTTCAGCTCTAATTGCATCCATTCTGATTTATCACAGAAGATTCAACTCCTGGCATTTTGTGTTCACTCTGAAATGCTGGCATAGCTGGAAGTTGGGGAAAGAGGAGCCGCAGTAACAATCTCATTGTTTAGTGTCTGACGGCCTGACTAGCTAAACATCTGCTTGAAATATTAATAACTGTCAGATGGGAAGAGCTCGGGGGCTCTATACAGTTTCACACCATCTGTTTGTAAAGTAAACACACTTATGCACAGGCACATACACCCAACTCTTTTGTCAGGGCTTTATTCTCTGGATCAACATGCCTGCATGGGTGGGAGAGCAGGGGCTGTGTCTCAGGAGAGCAAAGGGATAAGGGGAGGGCCAGGAGGGCAGCCAGAGCAAATTCATTGGAGAGAGAGCCAAGCAGACTCATCAATGACTAATGACAGTGGTAGCAGCTAAACTGTTAACACACTGCACACCCAAAGCCTAGCAGGGGTTTTGATGCTCCCTGCTGTGATATTCCCCATCCCAGAGGAGCTTTGATTCCTATTTCACTCATTTTTCAGCACAGGGTTCTGTTGTGGTTCTTGCTGTGCCCCACACTGGCACTGACACTGACTGACACTGCTCTCATGCATCAGGAAACGTGTCTTCTGGATGAGGATTTTGGGTGCTTCCACTAACCCATGCAGGAGGGGTGAGTGCTATGGAAATGCTCTCCAGTATCACCTCCACCTCTGCACCACTGTTCTGCTTCCAGCCATGTCACACCACACTCTGCCAGTTATGGATATTCCCCTCTTTTTCCATCCTTTGCCTTTTCAATAGCTCAACTGACCTCAGTTAGGTTGAGGAACTTGGTGCTTCCAAAACAAGACAGAGAGAAAACCCTCACTAAGACCATGACCCAGACCAGTGGGATCAGTATCTGCAGGTGAGATGCAGTGCAGGGCATTCTCTGAATTCCTGGTTTGGTAGGAACCACATACACATCTTCCAGAGAACAAGAAAGGTTGTAGGAACCACATAAACATCTTCTAGAGAACAAGAAAGGTTGAGACATCTGCTCCAAAATGCCACCACCAGCATCTCCTAACACTCCCTTACCAGGCTCTCCAGCCTGTTCCTTGGTGATGGACACCATGGAGCCACACACATGCTAAGGACTTGGAGAAAAGAGCCAGGATGCTCCTACTCACATGGACCTGGAGGACAGTGGTGCCCACGGTGGTGTTCTCAAGGAGGCTGACGTTGTACAGGACCTTGCTGAAAATGGGGCGGTTGTCGTTCTCGTTGATGAGGTTGATCTTCACACGTGCAAAGCCGACGTGGTCCGGGACACTCTCGTTTGCAAAGAGCTGGGCAGAGATAGGAAGAGAAAGGGAGGGAAGGAGACACTGTTTGTGAGGCTTGGGACTGTCACCCACCCTTCTTTAGTGGAGAAAACAATACTCCTGAGCTCTCTCACCAGCTGAGCCAGCTCAGGGCAAACCACCAACAAAGCTGGAGCAGGAGGATGGGGAGGGCTTTGGCACCTGATAGGTGCACTTAAAACAAAGTTTTATGTTCTATAAAGCTTTTATTACCCTGCTCTGCTTAAGCTCTTGCAGCTGAGCCTTTGGATGTTGGAAAGAGAAGGTGCAGAGCACATCTCTTTCCCACATCCGTCTTTGCTTTATTATAATTTCCAATTTTTGGCTGTTCTGTAGTGCTCCAGTTTCACAGTGTGGATCATCATACAATAGGGAGGAACCTTTAAAGACCATCTAGTCCAAGCCCTTGCCACAGGCAGGGAGATCTCCAGGTTTCTCAGAGCCCCATCCAACCTGACCCTCAACACCTCTCTGGGTAACCTGTTCAGTGTTTCACCACCCTCATGGGAAAAAAACTTCCTCCTTATACCTAATCTAAGTCAACCCTCTTTTAGCTTAAAGCCATCACCCCTTGTCCTATTGCAACAGACCTTGCTAAAAAGTTCATCCTCATTTTTCTTATAGGCCCCTTTCAAATACTGGAAGAGAGAGAGGAAGGTGGTTAATGGTCACTCTTGGGTCACACTGAAAATTGTGGATGTCCCACAGAGACCAAGGGTGCAGCCTTACCGAAAATTCGTAGCGAGGAATGGTCTCGAAGTCCAGCGGCACTGCCACACGGACACGGATGTCTGCCTTGCCCTGGATGGAGGTCGGTGAGATGATGAAGTGGTTGGAGTTGTTGCCCACCAGGTAAACCTCAAAAATGCTGTTGGATCCCTAGGAAGTGAAAGAGGAAGGCTGGTGTTTTATACAAAATTCATGTGGACATCAAAGGAATGGGAATGCATCACTGGGATGAACCAGCACAGCACACAGCTAATGGAAGGCCCCTTTTGCTGTTTGAAGGTCCATGCACCACACAGGGTATCACACACTGGGGTTTCATTGGCTCAGGCTGGGGGCTCAGTGTGGGTGCCTCTCCCACACAGAAGGCTCTTTCCAGTAAGACAAAGCTGGGAACTGGAAAAACTCCTCCTCTCCCAACACCTGGCCAGCAAAACAGCAGGACCACCAACATACTGATTCTTTAGGAGCCTTTCTCTGGGCACAGCACCCTTCCCAAAGCACAGCCCAGCAGAGCACGTGAAAAGCAAGCTCAGAAGCTGCCAAAGAAGAATTTCCAATTTTCCCTGAATGACCTCCCTCCTATCAAGAAAAAGGGGCCAATTAAATGCACGAAGAAGCAGTAATAGCAAAAGCTGCCTAAGTGTGACCGCTGAGAGCCTGCAACACGAGCAGAATCCCTGGCTTGCCCTCTCCCCACACCTCCATGCAATCCATGGAGCTGAGAGCAAGCTGAGCCACTCCAGCAGAGCCCTATAGCAGGAACAGGCCCCAAGGGCACCCACAGAGCCACACAAGGGCACCCAGAGCCCAGCAAAGCTCTGCTGGTGGGCAGTGGGAGCATCTCAGGGTAGACTGGCTCCTTCCACAAGCTGTTCTGCTGTCAAACTGGGAAGTGTGGGATAGTCCTGACACCCTGGACACATACCTGGGAGGGAGGGAGGGAACAGAGGATACAGGGGACAGCAGAAGGAAGCATTACTCCCCAAGCTGTTATTTCATACCCTATCTTTAGGATGTCAATTTACAGCAAACAACCATTTCCATCACTGACAAAAAGCCATTTTATTGAGGAATTTCTGCCTGGCTCTGCTGCTGAACCCTCGGCATCTCTCCCAGGACTTGGTGCCCTCCCTGCAGTACACGAAAGCACCTTTTGTGGCAGTGAGATGGAAGGGATTTTCTTGGAAGCCAGAGAAGAGCGAGTTTGTTGGAGCCACGAGATAAAAGTTGAAACATCAAAAGAAATCCAAGTATTTGCAGGAAGAGAGCCGAGTGGATTAATTCCCCTCCAGCTGGGGAAGAAGATCAGCTTCCAGATACCCACCATCCCTAATTAGCAGCCCCTCAAGTGCCTCAATCCCCCCACGTGAGGTCTGGGAAGGGGGAATACAGTGCCTCTTGGGAGGGCTGCTGCGAGTTGCCATTTATATATTTTTTCAGCTATTTATTTTTTTGTTTCGGCCCCCATGCTGCTTTCCTTGCTCCTGGTTCCCAGAGCCTGCGAGCCCCCTGTGGATGCCTGAAAGCAAATTTGAATATTCAAATTGTTATCAGCTGCCCAGCAGAAGGGGCTGGCTAAGCCTGCTCACAGCAAGGACCCCCGACTCCAGAGAAAGCCACAGGGAGCTGCTTACATTTTCCTCAGCCCTTCCTACCTGCTCCTGCCACCCAGAGCAAACAATAGATCTGAAACATGGTTGGGAAGAAGAAAAACAAGTGCTGAATCCCCGGGCTCTCAAAGGTCCTGGTGTGCAGTGATCACAGCTGAGCACCATCTCTCTGCAGTGCTGAGGATGAGGATGGGATGCACAGGGTGCTATCAGTGCATGACCTGCTCCTTTCCCTCTCCATCCACTGCCCTGCCAGCACCTGCATGGTTCCAGTGTTCCCCTGTCACCGAAAACAAGATCCTTTGCCTTCCTTTACAGCCACAAATTAAAGAGCAGCCTGCCAAAGCTTAGCAACCCTACAATAATAAACCTGTCTCCATCCGAAACAAATGGAGCCATAAAAGGCTGGGGTTTGGAGGGAAGTTTGCTCTTGCCCAGAGCCGGGATGCAGCCACACGTTTTCCAGCTCCTCTCATCCCATTCCAGCACACAGGGCCAGCCCTTGCCGTGGCTTGAGGCTGCTGCCCGCTTCCTCCTTCCCAGCAATCAAACCTCCTCCCAGCCGTAGCCAGCACTGCAACTGATGGAAATTTCATGTCAATTCAGCTAAAAGACAATTGTAGCTGCAGTTGGGCATAATTACGACTTTGTGGTTCGCGTGTGTATTCCTTGGAGCGTGTAATGGGAGCCGCACCGTGGC
This sequence comes from Pithys albifrons albifrons, assembly GCF_047495875.1. Taxonomy (NCBI): domain Eukaryota; kingdom Metazoa; phylum Chordata; class Aves; order Passeriformes; family Thamnophilidae; genus Pithys; species Pithys albifrons. The sequence goes on from NC_092466.1 coordinate 34,088,876, forward strand.
CCTGCTGCCAGTGACAGCACAACCTCATGCTGACACCTCACTCCCAACAAAGCCCCCACCGACCGAACTGCTTCCTTTTTGAACAGTTTGTGACCTGTTTGGCAGCCCTACATGCCCAAAATCCCTCTGAAATTCCAGGGGACTGGAGCAGAGGGATGAACCCTAGGCACAGGTGGGACTGACAGGTAAGAGCAGAAGTAGAGGTGTGAGGCTGTGAGATGCCAGGAGGTGGGTGTGGGTGTCCCTTCAGAGGTCTGAAGCATCATGTGGGACTTGTTCATGCACCTGCTCTGAATCATGGTCAAAAATCTGCTCTCCTGGCTTTCAAGCCACACTCTCAGGGCACAGTTCACCATGAATCAGGAAAAGCCTTCTCCCCTCAGGAGTTTGGGGCAGCCACATCAACTGTTTCAGCTGGGACTGAAGATGGAGCATAATTTTCATCCCTGCTTTTGCACCCAGTGTCACCTACTGGCTGAATCCATCACTCCTGCTCCCACCCAGCCCCGTACTCATGGGACCACACCTGCAAATGCTTCAGAAATTATTCAGCTTTCCACTAGTCAAAGAAAGTATTTAGCATCACTTGCCAATGGCTACACAGAAAAACAAAGTAAAAAATATAATAATCCAAATCCTTATACAAACAAACAACCTTTCCTCAGCCACATCATCCTCTGAAATCACTGGGGTGCATGAGTAGATTCATTTCCTGAAATCACCTTCAGCACAAAGCAAGTTACATTGGGGAAAAGCAGCCTGGGGTCCTCAGTGTTCTCCTCTACGTGTTGCCTCAGTGCAGGGCTGCCTTTGCTTCCCTCCACCCTAGCTCAGTGCAGTTTGCTTTTCTAAAATGGAAAGCCCTGCCTTCCTGAAGCACAAAATCCAGTGCAACTCCAGCTTTCCTCCCAGCCACTTTCTAGGCACAGGCTATTACCTACAACAAGCTGCAGAGAGTTTAATATCCCTCCTTCTGGTAAATCTACAAAGCGAAGAAAGAGCTGAGAGTTTAGGAGTGGAGGAGAAGGAAGGAGGGTGAAAAAAAAGAGTGGGTCTTTTTTTGAAAGCAATTAGTGTCTTTTTGTAGGACTTGGATACCTTATGCCTGATTCTTGTGAGTCAGAGACAATGTTTAATCTTTTCTTTGAAAACACAAGGCATAAAGGGAGTTATTCTCTCCACCTACTTCAAGCTGTTTAACTTGAGTGCTCTGAACAGCCTCTCTGGCATTGCCTGCCTCTTTCCCACTGCCCAGCCAGCCAGCCTGGGCTTTCAGCACTCATCAGACACCCAGTACCCTTCACCGACCCAGCACCTATAACCTTTCTGAGGGCTCACTGAGCATGGGTGCTTGTCCCCTGCATTCCTAAGTCATTGGGGTGGTGGGCAATGCAGGATGCCTGGAGGAAAATGCTCCCCAGCCTTTCTGATCCTCCTCCCCATGTTAGCAGCCCTTCTCTCCCATCTTTCTGTCCATCCTAAGTGCCAGCCCTTGCCCTCTCCCTCTCTCCTGAAGGAGGTTTCTCCTTCCTGGCTCTCCCCAGGTAATCTGCTGAATTCCACACACGCCTGCACAGACGGGATCAATCCGAGGCTGCCTCGCCTTCAGCTTATCTCTGCTCCAAATGATTGATTTTCCCTCTTTAAGGGTAATTTGCTGGTGAATTCCATGTATTGCAAAAACCCCTGTGAAATCTAATTCAGCCCGACTGGCAGCTGGCACTTTTGGGAGAGAATGCTCGTGCGCCGTCAATTCCCCTTTACAGTTCCTTGCTGTGTAGATCATATTTATAGTACTTGTGCCTGTCATATGCATATATATGCTCTGGGTGATTCATACATTGCACCTGCACACACAGGGGCACATACGATGTCCCTACGTGAGTCTCCGACGGAGCTCTGTGCAACCAAGAGCCCACGGACTGGCTTTTCTTTATTTTAAATTCCCCATTTACCTTCCTCAATATGCTTATTTTAGAGGATGGTTTCAAAATGATTTTAAAATGTCAGACCATCATACTGGTGCTTCAGACAGCCTTTGCCCTTTTCTTCCTCTTCGCTCAACCACGTCGAGGAAAATCGAGTGGAAGCCTCGGTGGAAGAGCTGGTTTCTCTGGCATGCCCTGGGAAAGCACACTGCCACTTCTCTTAACGTATCTCTGTGGATCTCACAGCCATGGGAAATGAGGGGGGATTCCCTGAAGGATGCCCTGATCCTTTTCCTGTATGGTCAAACCCATGCCTTCTCCCTAGCATGTTGCATCAAGCCACCAGGTATACAAATCCAGGATATCCAGAAAGGATATCCACAGCCCCCACCTCAGCCAGCCCAGGAGCAGATGAGTCCTCCAAATTAACATCAAACTATTCCACAGCTTGTGACTCATGTTCTCAACCTGAAAACAAACCTTGCTGCAAAAGCAGGTAAGTCAAGGCTTTAATCTTCCATCTCATACACAGGATTTATTCCTCTCTGCTGATCTACCATGATGTGAATGAGGGGAGAGCCCAGCCCCAGCCTGGGAGTGTCTATACACACTGGTCTTCTGAGGTGTCCAGCTGAGCATAGGCTCAGTTTAATACTGGGGAAACTTCCATGGATTTTCATAAATAGCTCTCAAATGGCTTTGGAAAGGTTTTCAAGGGTTTGTTCTCTGCCAGGGAGAGGAACTCAGCTGCACAGTGGTTAATGCTTTTTTCTTGGTTCACAGAATCCCAGAATGGTTTGGTTTGGAAGGGACCTTAAAGCTCATTTAATCCAACCTCTCTGCCATCAGCAGGGACACCTTCCACTACACCAGGCTGCTCCACAAGGCTGGATCCAAAACCCTGTGCAAACCCTGTGTGCTGATTTTTCTTACCTTCAAGTGTTTTCAGTAAGTCACAGAGAATGCAAAAAGTAAAACCAGCATGTGTGGTTGAACATCCCTTGGCTGCGTCCCAAATCTATGCCTGGGCTCATCTCAGTTCAACCCAAATGAATCCTCTTGAGATGCCCCCACTTTGCATCCCCAGGCAGCTCCTCTTGGAGCAAGACCATGACCACGTTTGGGGAACAGCAGCTGGGAGTTTGCAAGGGCTGGACTCAGAGGAAGGGGCGTTTCCTTGGAGGTACCTGCTTAGGCACCTTGTCTGAGAGGTTAACTCCAGCCAGGCATCAGTAAGGCACTTAAACACAGAGGTAAATCCAAACCCAGGCTTTCAAGTGCAGTCTTGTGTGCCATGTAAATACATTTTTAAGTGCTTTGCTGAATCGCTTAATCTAACCCCGTCAAAAAGCCATCATTTACGTTTGTGCAAAACACACCACAAGACCAAAAACCCCACCATTAAAAAAGGCTGTGTGGGCCTGGTTATGAAAAACCTTGTTTAACAGCCTTGGCAGCCCACGCAGTGTGTTTTAAGGGCCAGACCCATGTGACACCCCATTACCCTGCTCTACAAAGGCACAACTGGGGTTCAATGACAGGCAGGCTACCCAAAACCACCCAACTCCACGGGACCCCTGCCCGGGGCAAGGTCCAGACATGGGCTGAAGAAACAGTGACTGAATTTTCTGGAGGGACCAGAACAAGGCTGGGTTGCTTGGCTCAAGAAAAAAAATCCATCTGACAAGGGACTCACAGCATAAATTGGGAGGCAAGAGACAAAACTCAAGCAAAGTGATCTTCCCAAAGACTCCAGCTTTGATTTCCTATGTCTCAACCCATCTGCTCTCATTTATTTATTTATCTATCTGTTTTCCCTGGAGATGTGTATACTTCTCCGCTTGTTTTCCTTTGCCCCTTACACAAATGAGTCATGTCATCTCCAGCATGAAGGCTGTGCTGCTGAAATAGCTTCTGTCAGCCACGTCCTCAGTCACATCCCTGCCTGAAGACCTCGGTCCTTGCCAACACACCCCTGCACCCACAGAGCCACGAGACAGCTCTGTGCCATCTCAGCTACCTCAAATCCAGATGGTTTATATGAATCTCACAACTCTCACTAGGCACTTGAGAATGCAAACCATCACTGTCAGGCAACTATCTTTCTTTTCTGTAGATTTCTTACTGAAAGTTTGAGGGTCTGAGACTTCTAGAAATACACTGTCTGGGAGGCAGTGCTAGAACAAGCACAGCTGTCAGTGCAGCCTGATTTATATTTCACATACATATTTTTTACAACCCGAGTATCTCCTCCCCAGATTTCCCCCCCACCAAGTGCTACCTCAACAGTTCATCCAGTTGCAAACACATAAGAAAAATCCACTGCAGGATAAAAGAAAATTCCAATTGCTTATAACTTTCCTCCCTCCAGATATCAACCCTCCTCTGTTTCTTATCAGTGAAAATAATGCCACGGTCCAAGCAATCCCTGCTATTATGGTGGTCTCTGAAGACATGTACAGTAAAACTCCTTCAGACTCCCTTAGTGCAAAAGGTCCTCTCTCAGCAGTTCTAAAAATCTCAGCCAATTCTTTTGGGGAAATCTCAGGAAGTTAAAGAAATACATCAAAAGAATGGTGTCTATTTTTTGCTGGTGCGATGGGGAAGGCAAGGCTATTTTTTATTCTCCCATTTTAAAATTAGCAAGGCTGAAAAGTGAATTCTTGAATGGGAGTCACTCCAGTAAAATGAGCTTTTAACCAGAAATAATGACAGATCCTTCATCCTTCTGGCACAAACAGAAGTGTTACAATGCCCTTCAAGAATGGATCTGCTGACATCTCTCAGAAAGCACGACAGCAGCTCTATTCAGAAACTATCCCAAGCATCTGTCATATCCATATCTTCTTTATTAGCAATTGACATTTTCAAGAAAAAACAGTCTCTCTATCTGCTTAATAGCTCTTCTGCACCTCTTCAGGCTGCACTCATAACTCCTGGACAGTGACATCATGTCACAAGTAGATTATTAGTTCTGTGTCATAATCACTTCAAATGAAAAAAGATGGGACTTCTGGGTTGCTTGAGAAGACAGCGTGAACTCCACCCAGGGCTGGGGAAGAGCAAATCTGTCATCTCTGCCAGCAAAGACATCTTTAAAGATGCACATTTTAATTGACCCACTGGGATTTTAGGGGCCAGGGGGAGATGTTCCGTTTCTCATTCCTTGATGCTATCACATCATTTACCTGAAGCATCAGGAAAACATCCTGATGACATTTTGCCATCAAGCTGGACGGGGCTTGCAGCAACCTGGTCTAATGGAAGGTGTCCCTGCCCATGGCAGGGAGTTGGAATGAGATGTACTTTCAGGTCCCTTCCAACCCAAACCATTTTCTGATGCCATTTATTCTGACAAACTCTTTCCCCGCATCTGCTGCTCAGCCCGAAGAGGAATAGTAGGAGCCTGTAGCCAGAGCCTTTCTGAGGGATTTTGGAAAGCTCACCATGAGGTGTCAGCACTTGTTTGAAGCACACACCAGGCAGCGTGGCGGGGTTGGAGGGGACCGGCACACAGAGGCAGCCAGACGTGAAGTGCACAAGTCAAATAATCAGAGTAATTGAAGGCTGCAAGCCCAGGGCTGGAAAACACGCTGCAATCCCTAACATGGCACGGATCGGCGAGTGACAAATAGGAGCTCCATGAACACGAGGGAGGAACAAGCCTCCAACGCCCCTGGCTTGTTTGCAGTGACGAACGGGTATCCCAGTCCTCCCCCACCTACTGGGCATCTCCTCCCCCCTCCCTGACAGCAGCAACACCCGTTCCTCCCGGGGCACAGAGCCTGGAGCTCCTGTCTCTCCCCTCCCTGGCAGGTCCCTTGCAAGCCCAGCAGAAAAACTCCTCCTTTTCTGAACCAGACTGGCAAAGCACTGCCCGACAAGAGCCCTCTGAAGCAGGCGGGAATCAGCATCCCACACAATCCTATTTTCTGGTTCTCAGGGGCCATACAATCCTGACTGCTTTAAAGATCATGCTGTGCCTGGGTCCCAGGGAGGGAATCTGTACTCGGGGTATCCAGCAAGCAAAGCTACACCAGCAGTAAGAGCTGAAAAAGTGGATGTTAGGACATAACCTTGAACCTCATCACAGTTTCACCAGTGACTCCTCCTTCCCTGCACCCCTAAAAACCACACCAGTGTTAACGAGGAATAGAAGTGCCCACAGCAAGGGATACCTCACCTCATCCTTGTCCTGCACCTGGATGAAGAGGGGAAGGGCAAAGCCCACCTGGGCCAGCTCTGGGATGGCCACGCTGTACTCAGAGCTGTTGAACTCGGGGGCGTTGTCGTTGAGGTCAATGACCAGGATGTTGAAGGTGGTGGTGACAGTGGCGTTGGAGGGTGTGCGGTCATCATTCAGCTCTGTCCCCTGCCAGGAGAGAAAACAGAGGAGCCTTGATTTTTCAAAAAGAATAAATGTAAAAGAAAGAGTGCATGGTGCATGTCATGATGAGACTTCCTGCAGGTTCTTCTTCCTGCACTCTGCCACGGAAGGATGCTCAGTTGGCTCTGATACTGTCCCACACTGCTGACCCATTAACACACAGAGATGCTGGCCCAGCTTTCCCACCACCTCTGTGTCAGGCCCACAGCAGCCTCACAAACCTTCTCAGGGGCTTAACATTTCCCTTGGGATAGCTGTGAACAAGTTCTCCCTTGCCCCTATCATCTGGAGTCACACTGAAGGATGAATAGGAGATTTCCCTGCCACAAGCATCCCTTGTGAGATGTAGGGGACAGTCCACAAAATAAGGGAAAGCACAATGAAGCAAAGTGCACTCCTATTCTCTCCTCTGCTATCCCCTGAGGTGGGATCAGGAGCAGACAGCCAACCACTATAGTACTACTGAAGGGACAGAAAACTAGGGCACAGAGGAAAAGAAGATTTAGACCTTAAAATAGGTTTGGCAACACGTGTCTAAATACAGAGCTGAGTCATGACTCCACATCACACCTCTGTCTCAAGAAGGACTTTAATTTTGCCTTCCCAAAAGGAAAGAGTGCAAATTTTATTGCCAGAGAAGCAAGACTCGTGAAACAGCCTTTTCAAGCACAGTCCCTCCTCTTGTCCTTTGGATAATCTTGCTTTGCTGTGGGCATGGAAAAGCAACGCTAACACGACCCACACGGCTCATTGCTATTCACTGTTTCTGCACACAACAGCAGAACAGGCTGATCCCAACGAGGAGCAATCCAGCTGTATTTTCACTGTGTGCTCCAGGACAAGAACAGCACAGAACATTTTGGGTCCTGGGGATGTGGGACGCAGAGAGTTGGCATTTGCAGGAGGATGCAAAGTTTGTGGGGAGAGGAAATAGAAATCTATCGGATCAACAGAATATAGCTGGAACTCCATTATCATGCAGGGAGGAAAATGGGCAAGTTTTCAGGCTCACAAAACTTTCCAAGATTAAACAGATATTTTTGTCCCTATTAAAACCAGAAAATCCTCCCTCTCTTGATTTTTGAAGCTATAAAAGCCCAAAGGATGAGATATCAGGGATAGATGGGGATCTCTTACCCATGCACAAAGCCCTGACATACAAACTGTGCCTGGGACCAAAAGGGGTAATTTCTTGTCCCTTTGCCCTCACTCTGACAAAGCATTGCACTTGCCAAAATGAGAAGGCGATGTGGTGGCTGCCTCCCTCCCAATCAATGACCCTTCCTATGCTGCTGATTTTTCCCCACCTTGGCCCAGCAGAATCCATACTTCTAAATGTGTTTCCAACCAGCTGCCCAGCTTGGTATTGATTTTAATTAAAGGGCTGTGAGCAGAGCCAGGGAGCCGCTCTCAGGTGGGGCTGGAAAACCACGCTCCAGTGCCTTTCCTTGACAAGGCAAATTCCAGCGTCACTCCGTCCCCGTGCTGGGCAGGCACAGACGATGCCCTGTTACACCTCTGCCAGCTGACATGACAAAATGTCAGGTTTGTCATGGGTTTTGGGGGGGAAAGGTGAGAAACAGGCAAAAGTAGGCACAATTCAAGTGCCTGAATGTGTCTGGTGGTATTTGCAATCCTGGACCTCTGCATGCTGCCAGCAGACACGACCACAGGCAGATCTACTTGGAGAGCAGGCAGGACACCAAAACACACCCTTATACATCAATCATGTTTTAGGCCACCAGACAAGGGGGGCTATGTCTAACATCTCACTTGGCTTCACCAGCGCATGGCTCTGGATGCTCAAGAAAGCAACATGTCCCAGGATTTCTCCTCCACCTCAAAAGAGTTGTCCCCAAGTAGGATGCCCTCCCCATCCTGCTCTGCTGGTGTGCCTCCCTAATGGAGGGGGTCTCACCTTCACTGTGAGGATGAATCCAGCACTGTAGAAGGGGTTTTCCCGGTCCAGGGGCCCATTTAGGGTTAAAGCCCCACTGATGTAGTCCAGTGCAAAGATGCTGTTGGTGTTACCTGAGGAAAAACAACAGGCAGCATGAACACAAGCACAGCTGATCCCAAAAGGTGCTGCAAGTAACCCAGGGAGGGAAGGAGGAGGACACAAGCTCCAAGCTGGGCACAGGCTGCAGTGGGCTCTGCAAACCCAGCACATAGAATCATAGAATAGAATCAATAGAATCATAGAATCGATTGGGTCGGAAAAGACCTCGGAGATCATCAAGTCCAACCCTTGGTCCAACTCCAGTCCCTTTACCAGATCATGGCACTCAGCGCCACGTCCAATCTGCATTTAAAAATCTCTAAGGATGGTGAATCCACCCCCTCTCTGGGCAGCCCATTCCAATGCCTGAGCACTCTCTCTGTAAAGAATTTTTTTCTGATATCCAACTTAAATTTGCCCTGGCAGAGCTTAAGCCCGTGCCCCCTTGTCCTATTGCTGAGTGCCTGGGAGAAGAGACCAACCCCCACCTGGCTATAACTTCCCTTCAGGTAGTTATAGACAGTGATGAGGTCACCTCTGAGCCTCCTCTTCTCCAGGCTAAACACCCCCAGCTCCCTCAGCCTCTCCCCACAGGGCTTGTGCTCCAGTCCCAATGTGCTTTAAAACTTCATGGCTGTAATGCTCCTCTCCTTCTTTCACCTACCCCAGCCCAGGGCTCTCCTTCCATCAGCCAAAAATTGAAAATGCTGGAAGCAGCTGAAGAATTCCAGAGGGCTATATTATTAAAATATGCAGCAGCAAACCTGAAAGCAGGGCCAAATCCAGGTGCTCCCCTCTGAATGAGCACCTGCATTCACAGGGTACTGTGTCCCTGGCATGGTTTTTCTCCTAAACTACAGCAGTTCAGGGACATCAGTCAGGGTTATTCAGAGGAAGGAGCACACAGACCAAGCTCACAAGTAATGCTTCACATAACAAGTGGTGGTTTAACTGTGGGGCCTCTTGCCAGAGGGTGCTAAGGGTGATACAAGTCCATATGTATTCAAGGAGAGGCTTCAGAGGTTAAAGAAAGAAAAAAATTCTATCAAATAACAGGGAAGTCACACACAGCTCAGGAATTTTCTTAGCTGGATGTATTTGGAGCCAGGGACAGTATTAGCACTTGCCTCGTTTTATGCTCTTGCCAGAGGTGTTTTCCCCATGGCCCCTTGTTTTCCCCTACTGGAGCCAAATCTGGCCCCTGTGCCTGACCTTACAAGCAACCAGACATGGTGCCATGGAGAGCTGGCCTTCCTCCACAGATCATCCTGTTCCCCAGTTTGACTCCTCCTCTGGAATTAGACACCCAGAGAGGATTAAGAATCACTTGGGTTTCACGGCCAGCAGATGCTGAAAGGACTAATGTCCTGCTCTGGGAATGACATTGTGACAACTCCAGGTGCTCCCTCTGTCAGGCAGACAAAAGCAAGCAGTTGGTATGTGGAGCCTGGAATACCTGACACCAGCCTGACACAACACCAGAGGAGGCTGCTGAATTAGTGATGACCAAAAAGGAGGTTATATACAGGCATATGGCCACCCACACCACTCCCCTCATCATCTCACAGTGTCCAGAACCCCCTGATCGAGCCCCAGACGGGAGCGAGGAAACCCCACAGGTACGCCCTGGTCATCCCAGTCAAAAATAACCACAAAGTAAACCCTGTCTTCTCAATATATCTCAGCATGAATGAAACACACACAGCATTTGTCATTTCCCTGGAAGGGAGCTGTGAGACAGAGTTGCTGCTGTACAAAGTGGTTTCCCATCACTCAGCATCCACCTTGCTCCCTCCTGATCCCTGCTTGACCACAGCTGCACATTCCTCAGCATGGCCAAAGCCTCCAGGTCAGGCCATCCCCTCCCTCCCACCCTGGGAGCCACCCTTGGCCTCTCCTCTCTCTCCCACAGCCCCAAGTGCCATAACACCTTTCTCCCCCATTACTAAGCTGTTGTATCTTCCTCCCAGACTGACTTCTTCCCATTTCTGTCCTTGGTCCTCTCTTCTCTCCAACCGAAATGCCCCATTGACCACTCACCAGCTTAATGAACTGACACACAGCTACTTAAAATATTAGCAGCAGCCTTGGGGTTTTTTAATCTTTTGCTCCTGTACATGAAGATCTCTTGTCTCCTCCCTCAGACATTCCCCTCTTTCCATCCTGACTTCCCACTTTTGCTATGTAATTTATGGCTTACTCTTTAGGAAGCTCCTTCCAATATCAGCTTTGAAGGACACTCCACGAGATGGATTGGACTGTGCTCTGAGGCATTTAAATGCTCCAGGAAACCAGGTTGCCATGGTAAAGTTTATGCATTGGGGCCATCTCCCCCAAACATGAAGTGCAATAAAATGTGGAGATCAATGGAATTTAGTGGAATTAGGTCAATAGGGCAGGAATTTGACTAAACACAGCACTGAGTTCTGTGTCCTAAAGATGGTTACGAATGTCATATTTGAACACAGTCATTTTTTGAAAGATGGACAACTAAATGCTGAACCCAAAGGCCTTCTCAGGCTGCACATCAGAGGCTTTTCTCTAGCTCAGCCTCCCCAACACCATCAGCTACACATCTGATGTCCATCGGGGCGACCTTTCAGCTGGCAGAGAATTTCTGGCTTTGCAAATTAGCCTCTGAAGGGAAAGTGGTGCCTCCAAACTCATCCCTCAGAGACCTATCCCAATTTCCTCTAAAATACCTCCCACCCACCACTTTGTTATCCCTCTGACCAGTGGTCCCTGCTGAAGCACTCACACTGCCAAACAATGCACATTCTCCCAAGATATTTTCCTTGCAAAAATCTCTCTAATCATCTTCATGTGCCTGCACTTTCCATGGAGCAAGAGGAAAAAAAATAAAGTTGGGGCAAAATCAGCGAATTTTGTCTTTCCTCCCCCGAGTCATTCATTCTGCCCACCTCTCTATAATTTCTCCTACATCCCAGCTCTCCCATTATCTCTCCAGGAACTAAATGATCTATAATGTTCCTGCCAAACCAAACCACTCCAGGATTCTGAGGAGATCAAGGACTTCATTTCCATGCCTCTGGTTAGAGAAGGGAGGCCAAGACTGTTCTCTGGCTTCTGTGAAACAGAGGCTTACATGTTCTCTACCTCCTTCTCCAACCAGACAAGGATGTGGCATGTTCACAGTAAAATCAGTGATCCAGTTCCACTGCACGGAGCAGGCAAGGACAGGGAATAAACAGGTCTTTCAACAGCAAAAGAAGAGCTCTGCTTTCAAGTGCTGGGAAAGCAAGGATGCCCTTAAGGAGAGTAGGGCAGGGAGTGGAAAATAAATGTGAGGCTGCCTAGGAGGCAACATCCACGGACAGGGACACCTCATGGGAAAGCAGGCTCCACTTCTACAGCTCTGCATATTATGGAGCTGGATACAGCACAATGTGGGGAACTGCAGGAGAGACCAGAGGGACAGCTAGAGGTGGGGCAGAAAATAAAAGATGGAAAGGGAAAGGCTGAGCAGCAAAAGAGAGCACAGAGAGAAAGAAAACAAGGCAGACAATATTTTAAAAGAAAAAGGAAAAGTGTGAACAATGACAAAAAAACAAAGATGAGCTTTGGAGCAGCAGCATGAATCCACTTCTGGCAGACTCGTTGCTCCCACCTGGCAAGGAACAGGCTGGCTCACAACATAAAACCCCAGCTACTTGTTACAATATGAGTAAAAGTAGAAGGAAAACTTTCTTATTCGTCTCTGTGCAGATATAGGAACAGCAACAGCTCCTGCATACAATCCACAGCCAGACTGGGCACTGGGAAGGCAGGGACTGACAGGATGCTGCGTTGGGAGCAATGGGATGGATCACAGTAGCCCATTCACAGTGTTTTTCCAGGCTCATTGAGGAACGGATGGTGGCATAGGCATCATTTTGGAGAAACACTGCTGTAAGGAGGAGTTTTATAGATGAAGGCCATAATGTTTAATTGCCCTCAGCCAAGCTCTCACCGTTTAAAAAGGACATTAAAAGTACTGGCTCAAACCCAAGAGGGGGAAAAAAGAAAAAAAAAATCAAAGAAAAAAATCAGTGTCTCCTCCTTCCTCCCTACCCCTTTGGCCTTTGAGCATTGTTCAAATCCCTTCAAGGGAGAGATGCAGCTACTGCCCAGCTGTAGCAAAGAGCTACCTGTCAGCCAGGGAAAGCCCTGTGCAGGAGAATTTTCCCACCCCCCCTCTCCATGAAGGGCTGTTCATATCGGGAAGTTGCATCCTGGAAAGGCCCTGGGCTTGCCGAGCCACTGAACTTGGAGTGGATGACTTTCATGAGATGTGAAAGGGGAACCTATCACACACCTTGTGCTGGATAATTTATTAATCAAAATGTGCTCGGTCAGGGCTCCTCAGCACCAAAATAGATGCTGTTGGATGTGGTTCACGGAGTCAGCAACAGACACAGTTATTATCGTATAAACAGTCCATCAGCTGCCGTGACCACCTCGCTGCTCTTCACCTTGAGTTGCTGCCCCTGGGCAGTGTGCAGGGGAGTCAGGGCAGGTACCTTGCCCTGTGCTTAAAATCGAAGGCAACAAGTTATGTCCAAAGGAAAAGGGGTTATTACAACCTGAGCTTTGCCTGAAATCAAGATGCTCTATAAAACAGTGAAGCAGTGCCTGTTTCTGCTGCTCAGGACTTTGGTTTGCTGTTCTGTGAAGATTCAGCTCTCTGGGCCACAGGATCCAAGCCCCAGGCTGTGTGCTGGCACTCCTATGCATGTTTTTAGTACCTTCTCTAAAAGATTTAATTGTCTGTTCCAGCACAACCAGCAGAACTTCTGATCTTGCAGGGCCACAAAAGGAGCTCGGATTAAACATTCACCCGGTTTCCTTTTTTAGAACCAAATGTATAGTACAAGGAAATAAAAAGAGACATTTGTCACATGAGATGCAATCCTATTCCCAAATTCCCTGGGAGATGTGGCTGGGTACCAGAAAGGAGAACAGAGCCCACAGGGTGTCTGCTCTCAGTGTAGTTCTTCACAGAAAAGGATGCTGAGTCTTGGACCCCAACCACCATTCCCCCACGTCATCTACAATGTGCTTTTTGACATAAACCTCACATCTCAGGCTCAGTATCTTTCTGAAAATCCTCCATTAAAAACCATCTCAGAACCAGTTTTCTCTGGCCTTGACATGAACAGAGACAATGCAGTTTCATCCTTCTCCAGTGGCTGCCAGTCCCAGAATGGTTTGGGACGGAAGGGACTTTAAAGATCACCTTGTTCCAACCCACCTGCCTTGGGCAGGAACACCTTCCACTAGACCAGGGGGCTCAATCTTGAATACACATTAAATGCCAAAAAGTTAAATAAGAAGTCCCAGAAATTAAATAGAAAATATGCTTTTGTTTCCTACTTAAGCATAAAAGGGAATGTATAGTTTTAATTACAGAGGACCATTTGCTGGGGGACCACCTGCCACACAAGCCATTATCCCAATCATATCTCTTTCCAATGATTTCTGGATTGCCAGGGAGCCAAAGCCAGATGCCAATGTGACAACAAAACACCATTAGCAGCGTGGAGGAAGATGGGGACCAAGTGAGCCAAGAAAAGAGGGGCTGTGACCACACCACCATCTCTGCTTTGCTCTGTCTCATCCCCTTGCATTGGCAGGGTGAGAAAAACAGCTTTTGATGGATAACTCAGCGCAAGGCACTTTTCCACCCATCAGCGTGTCCTCCTACAGAAATGTTCTGCTATGATGGCTGCCTTTAAATCACACTGGAAGGCCCTCCCAGCAGGTGTAATTTATGAGGACTTCAACACCCTGGTAGTTCACTGTGGGAGTCCAATGTGGGAAAAAGCCGGCACAATGTAGACAACGGGAATATTAACATGAGCAGGTCCCATTTCCAAGGGTTCTCCCTGATGTTTGGTTTAAAGAGACTCAGGGAAGTGGTTTGCTTTGCCCTGCCTTCTTTATTAAGTCAGGTCAGACTGTGAAGGGCAATGTCAGCAGCTGAGGACTTGGAGACCCCTTTGGCCACTTAACCTTGCCTCAAGGATTTGTGCTGTACTTTCAAAAAAAAGACAGCAGGGCACTCTGGATCTGTTAAGTCTATAGGAAGCCTGCTCTGAGAGCTACTGCACTGATTTTTATTTATACCAATTTTTATATATATGACATTTTATTCCTTAGCAGATCATCCCAGAAGAAAGGCAGAAAACAATTCTTTTCAGCTTCCCTCTCACTTTTGTAATGCACACTTCTATTGCATTGTGCAAATAATGGTTTTTAATTCATGCTTCCCTTGGGATGCACCAGCTTTAGGAAGGGAACTCTCTGCCAGAAACTGCATCAGACTCCTAAATCAATCCACTCTGGGGAAAAAAAACCCAACACTGTAAAGGAGGTGGAGTGATTCACTGACCAAAAGCCCTGTGCTCGCTTCCCTCTCTCCTGAAGGACTTTCCAAGCCCTGGGAAGGATGTATGGATTGCCCTTGTGCGATCCCCCATTCCCCATCCATCACTGCACCTGAAATGTGTCAGGCAGGCAGAGACTGACATTCAGGACCCTTTCTCTGGCTTAACCCTTCAATGTCTGCACAAACAGCTCAGGTCACCTTCACATCCTCATGCCAGGAGACTTAAAGTCTCATGACTATCCTGGAAATCAGGGAAACCCAAAATTCACCACGAGGGAGCAACTCGTGAGACAATATGTTTTCCTAATAAGAGCTCATGGGCCAGAGTCTTCTCCTGCCTATTAATTAAATAGCTGTTTAACTCATGATAAAAATCCTTCCTTTGAAGAGTCAGAGGATTCCCCATGCCCCAGGCGATGTGCAGCAGCAGCAAATGTGAAAACACAGTGCCGACTGCAGGGCTGATCCTGCCGAGAGCACCAGAGCCCTCCGGCTTCCACCAGGAAAATCAATCTCCCTTAGCCCAGAGAGTTCCCCTAAATGAAAAGCCTTATCTAGAACAGGTTGTGTTATACAACAAGTCACTCGCTTTTCCTGGGAAATGAAAGATGATGAGGCAGAGTCCCCGGTACAGAGGCTATCTCCATAAATCTGCCAAAAAGGAACTGTGGATTACTTTGCTGGATTAATTATCTGTCCTTCAAAGAGAGTCCTGACCTCAACGGTTGAGCATCTCCAACCTGTCAAAGCAGCCAGGGAGGGAGGGCTTTCACAGGGCTCTGGCCACAGGCTGTCTGCACCCCCAGGAAAAGCAACAGGAACACCCCTTGGAGCGATGGGAGCCCAGCCTGTCAGCATGGTGGGTGTGAACTGAGAGCTCTCAACTTGGATTTCTTCTGCAACTGGCCTTTTTCAGGGCAATGAGCACACTCCTTCTAAAGTGTGGGGCAAAAAGTACATTTTCCTGTGGTTAAAACACTGTGATGGGAAGGAAAGGGGGAAAACAACTGAATGGCTTTTCCCTACTAGGTATGGAAATAATTCCCAGTGCATCCAGGCAGGCTTCTGTGCCCAAGAGGACAACTAGCCAAAGCCAGGACATAGCTAGACCAGCACTCCTCCAGCACTTCAGCCTAAACAGCTTTGTAAGCTGGTGGCATAAAGTTAGATCTTATTTTATGTGGTTATGGTTAATCTTTTAGTTTTATTGTGTTCCTGTCACAGCAGGACCTTGTGCTGGAGATAACCATATAAATAAGAGCTGCTGCAGTACATCCCAAGGGATGGAGCCGAATAGGACAGCGGCAATTCCAAATTAATTTTTATATCCCACCTCCAAATCATACCAAAGCTTTAGGTACTAACACCAAGGGAATGACAAAGGGCTGGGTTGCTTCTCAGCTCTCTCACTGCTGTATATTCAAGTTCAAAAGGTAAAAAAATCAGACCAGCCACATGCCAACCCTGTGCCCAAAAACCTGGGAGAGCCAGGGAAAGGGATCACCCATCCTTTCAGGAAAATAGGAGCAGCTTCACTGCCTCCTGAGAAGCCAGGTATAATCACTACCTCTACCAGCCACTTTCACTTTTGCTTACGGTTGGTTTCTAATTTAATTTGCTTCCTCATTCCCATATGTTAGGCTTTTTTTTTTTTTTTTCCAAAACTGCCATAAAAATTTTCCAGCTCAGGCACAAAAATCTGCTCGCTGACCTTTACCATCATGATTGAGGATAGTGACAAATTAATTAGGCTTTACCTGGCTGCCAAAAAAAATGGCTTGCTTTAGGTGAGCAGGATTTTGAAAGCACATTAGATGTCAGTCCCGTGTCCAGACTCCCAGCTCCATCCACAGGCTGATACTTCCCAACCCCGCTGCTCTGCAAGACCCTGGAACCAACAGGAGAAGGACTCCTGGCCAGGTAGAAAAACACTCTGCAATTCTCATGGTTGGGAAAAAAACTCCCAAAACTGTACCGAGTCATTTAATAATTTTTTTATATGTTCTGCCTGATCCTCTAGCATGAAAGCTGCTCCCCACAAGGCAGGACTGAGGACAGGGGTTAAGCTCTTGGCATACACAAGCAGATTCAAGGCTGTTTGCAGTGATCTGTCTGCATGTCTCGCCACATTCCATTGCCACCCAGATCCCAGAGCATCTCGGTTCTCTTCCACCACCTCACTGCCCATCCAGGATTGCCAGGCTGACAGCTATTTTACCATCCTCACCATAATTCAGCAGATTGATGTTTCAGTCCAGTATCCAGTGAAAAATCCTGTATCAGCCAAAAGAAAGTCCCTGCTGCACTTTGGCCAGTTGATGTCCACAATCTGGGAGAATCTCCTGAATAAATTGCAGAGGGAATTAGAGGAATAAATAATCCTTGCATCTTCAAAGGCTGACTGACCTGGATGTTTGCAGCCAGGATCAGTGGACTTGAAAGTCAGGGTGAAATCACCTTGACCCTTGAGGTTGATTAAAGAGGGTTTGAAATGGCTGGGCTTTAAGGAAGAGAGACTGGGAAATGATTTTTGCACGTGTACCTTGGAGGAGTTGCCAGCCAGCACCCAGAGCAGGGAGGGGAGGCACTGTTGCCATTTCTTCCTGGGAAGAATCCCCTCAAAAGCAATTCCAGGAATAGGGTTATAACCCAGACCCACCAGGCTGGTCCCTCATGCCTGGGTTGCCCTGGATTGTCTGTCTGTCCTCACCAAAGCATTGTGTGAGTACAGCCTAATGAGCATCAAAGTTTGTCTTGGATAAGGCAGAGATCGCTGATCTCAAGGCATCTTAAATAAGTCAGGTCCAAACCCACAAACTGGCCTTTCTTTATAGCAGTTTTGTTTTATCTGGAAATGCCTCCCCAGATTGCCCTGCTCTTGCCTCTGTGCCATCAGCAGAGGTCACCAAGCTACAAAGCCAAAGGAGCCAAGCACTGCCACATGAGGCTCCATGGGGAACCAGCTACATCAGTTGCAGCAATACCCACACGCACTGGGAAGGGTTCTCAGCCTCCAGAACCAGTCTGCAAAAGGCAGAATGAATCCACATGCCCACCAGAAGGCAGAAACCTATCACCACTTTAATTAAGCTTCATTCTCTATCTCTGCACCCTCACAGGTCCAGCCCTTGCATCCCAGCTTCTGAAGGTTTTGGGAAATACCCCAGAAACCAGCAGGAGCCAATCGGTCCCATTCTTTCCCTAAACACAAAATCTCCTCCACAGTATTGCGTGAAGCTGAGCTGTTTGTGGCTCATCATTAGGAATGAAAGGTTTCAACATGAGGTACTGCCAAATTTGCCTTGAACAACCTGGACTGTGGAAGGTGTCCCTGCCCATGGCATGGGGATTGGAACGAGATGATCTTTAAGGTCCTTTCCAACTCAAATCATTCCATGATTCCATGATTTCCCAAGCCTTATTGAAGGGTTAGTCCCTCCATCCCTGCTGAGCTCCCGTTCCCACCGTGCCCCCCAGGACTCACCTGAGACGATGGTGTAGCCAATGCCGCGGGGACGACCCTTGTCCTGGTCAATCGCCGTTATCATCCTCACAGTGGTTCCCTGGGGAGAGACAGGGGACAGATGTCACACCCACCCTGGATGACACTGCTGGGGTTCCTGAGATGCCCTGAGAAGAACCATTACCGTGGGCCAAGTGCTTTGGATAACCTGCCCTAGGACATGGCAGGCCATGGAAAAATCCCACCACCTGCCTCTTGGGGCAGTTCAGGCTCGCTACTCATCACTCGTGTGTGAGCTGCAGCACTCTGGTAACTCACCTGGGACATAGCTGGGGATGCTGAGGGCATGACCAGGGGAATATGTCATCTAACCAAACCCCTGAGCAGGGAGGGCTGGACTGTGCAGAAGGTTTGTTATCAGGGTAAGTGTCTGCAGGGACTGGAGGGAGCCCCACCAGACTCAATCCCTGTGCTGCTCATCCCCTGCCCAGAGGAGGAGTATTTGAAGAAAGGTCAGTGTGGTAAGCACAGCTATTGGTGCTTGAGGAAGAAGAGGAAGGAGGAACTAAGGTTGCAACCTTGGTAAAGCCAGGACAAGCCTCCTCACAGTTTCATAGCTGACAGGCAACAGCACACACTCCTCTGCCACAGGGATTTTCATTCCGCAGTCCCTCAAGAACAAAGGCAACAATTCCCTCTCACCACAACCTTCAGCACTGGCCACTACACCAGTTTTATCTACCACTGTCTTCCCCATTTCAAACTGTCCCCTTCTCCCTGTGCTCTTCAGGCACCACAGGCAGCACTGGATGCCCACACTGGCCACTGGCATCCAGCTGTGTAACTCAGTGAGCTGCAGAGATTTTAATTGAAACCCTCAAGGAGGAGGAGAGTTGGACAGATGCTGAGAACCAGGGATTGCCCATAGGCAGGAGCTTCTTCAAATGCCAGCTCACCCACCTCATTCTCCATCCCGCAGGACAGACTGTTTCTATAGCCCAGCAGAAAGATCAGAGAGCCCTCCAAAATCAACAAAGAACATAAGAGTGACCCAAAATTCTTTTTTAGTTCTTGAAATAAAAATACCACATGCTTATGTCAACTCCATAAGTCAACTCCCCCGCCGCAGTGCAGTGAGCCCCTGTGAATACCAACACACACACACACGCCCGTAATTAATGTAGTGTGAAAAAATTTACAACTCAGCTGTTCTTGTTTTCATTGGCTTATTAACAGTGGGGAAAGCAGCAAATTTTTTAATTTCTTTTTTTTTTTCCCTCAAAGGAAATGTCAGCAGAGGCGTTTGCATCTGTAACGAGGGAGCAGAGCAGGTCCCAGCCTCGTGTTTGCCCTGCAATCCATCAGCTGAAGGCCAAAGGGAAAGCTGTGGCAGAAACATCATCGGTGGAAAACAGGGACTTGTCTTCCCTGGCTTCCAGGTTTGTGTCCCTGCAGGCTCAATGCCACTGGTGGCCATAAAGCAGGTTCCCAGGGCCAGGCAGGCTGCCCATTCCCTGATCTCTGAGGGCATTTCAGTGGACTCCTTAAGTAAATCCATGTTATTAACCAGGAACATTAGCCATAAATCCCAGGTCACCAGCCCCTGAGCAGCACTCTGCTGGTGAGGCTCAGCAGCCACCCAGAGAGCCTCTAAATCACTGACAATAACTGTGCTTTCTGAAGGAGCATGGACAGATAAAAAGCCCAAGAAAAGTGGGAAAAGAGCAGGTGGGAAGGCAGAACAGGGGATGTGGAAAGGAGGGCAGGACAAAGTGGACAGAAAAAAGGGCAGTGAAATCCAGTGTGCTCTGTCCCAGCTTACTCTTGTTTGTATTATATTATAATTTGTATTATACAATGTATATAGTATAATATATATTACCAAATTATACATTATGTAGTATATTTCATATTATTATGTATTCTGTATTGTATTATATATTGTACTCATATTAAGCAGAATCAAACTTTATCCAAGCTTTAATCTCCTATCCCCACAGAGCAGATATGAGCCCCTTCTGCTTCCTGGCAAACCAGGAGCTCCTCCATGGAAGGGGCAGTGTGTGAAGGCACTGGGTCTGTGTCACAGCTCGCTCATCACCTGTCAGACAGCTCAGGAATAGGAATTATGTCCTGCCGTGCACGCTGCAGAGGGAAGGCAGCTGCAGGAGAGGGCAGGGCTCTTGCCATGGCTGGAGAATAGCAATGGGCTGCCTTATCTGCGGGAGAGGTCCCTCCTGCAGGAGCCAAGGGGAAGGGCTGTTGGCAGAGATAAAAGGATGAGCGTGGATGTGGCAGCAGGGAAAGTTTGGGAGGGGGAATCTCATTCAGATATCTCAGCAGCGTGTGCTGTAGAGATGCCTATAGGGAAGAAATTATCCCGACATTTGATCACAGGAATGAGAACTGTGAGAGACCATGCTGAGGTTCACCCAGTCCTTGGTAAGCCTGTGATGATGACTATCATGCTGCTGGGTCTCCCCCTGTTCTTCTGGCAGGCCTGTGTTTCTCCACAAGTGCCTTCACCAGCCCCTCCTGGGGATGAGCCACACTTCCCCAGTGACCAAGAAACACGTGCTGGAATGGTGCTGTGCTCCCTACAGCTCATGGATGCTGCCACCTGGAACCACGGCAAGGGCAGGGGTTTGGGCACCTCTTCACATCCCACCTGGTTTCCATCCCTCCTGGCGGGTCCTTCACAAGACTCTTCCCATATCCACAAGACTGGCAGATGCCAGTTCCTGAGGATGGATGATGCCTCCCTGAGCATTCTCAGTGTTCAGGAGCAATCTTGATCCTCCTGGGGAAGGGGCTGGACAAGTGCCCCAGGGCAGGCATAACATTTATCCACTGCTGATGGCAATTTTTGGCTTTGTAGTGAGCCCTAACAAGAGGTGGAGGCAGCCTTGGAGCAGGATTGCTCAGCAGGGGGACAGGGAGGAGCATTCCCACTCAGCATGGGTTGGAGTGAGATGATGTGATGCTACACACAGGCAATGCTCATCACCTGGTACCTGTGATGACCATGGAGGCCTCTGCCCATCACACCAGCAGAAATAACTACCCAGAGGATTTGGGAAAACCACCCAAACAAACCAAATCCCTCATCACAGCCATACCACTGTGGCAAAGATCTTCCTCTCATGAGTCACATCTCAACAATTCCCAGTTTCTCTTCCAAAATCCTATCGGACCACAACACTATTCCTTGCACTATCCATATCTTGGTGTCTTCCACTTACTCACAGAAACCCCAAGCTGACTCCCAGCCCCAATAACTCTGCCACAGGTATTTGTGGCACAAACCTAGAACTCTCAGAAACTCCCAAATATTTGTAACTTTTCTTAAAACCAGTCACAACTTGCCTGCCTGCTGCAGACAACAGTGGCTGCAGGGAGAGGGCTTGGCTGGTGGGTACAGAGAGAACAGAATAACCCTCTCTCTCCTGGGAAGGAGGACGAAGGTTTAGAAATGTAATAATCTGGGAAAGCCTATGCTTTAAAAAAAGGCAAAGAAAATAAAGAATGGCACATTATCCAAACAAAAACTGAGGTTTTTTTGAAGAGGGGCAGGGGTAAATCAATCCTTTTTTAATAAAACCCTGAGCTTTTAATAAAGTGTTCACACTGATGGGCTGGAAATATTGTAAGAAAGAATTAACTTGGAGCTATTGAGACTCAAGGGCAAAAATAGCACTGATTCTACATTATTTCTTCAATCCAAGTAGTTTCTGAGGAGGAGGGGGAATGGTGCTGAAGAATTAAAACTGTTTTAATGATATTTGACACATAGCTGTACCATCCTATTGCCAGGGAATGCAACTGCTGGGCTTGGGACCAAGTGTCAGTGGGATCTGTGCCCACTCTTGCCTTCACGTGGATCTCTGGGGGATGAAGCACAAGTTTATAGGCCTCAGCTTGTCTTCAAGGGATTGGATTGCTCCCATTTCTCTCCCAAATTCAAGCTGTGATGTTGCTTGGATCATGCCCCAGGTGAGGTCCAAAAGCAGGGGCTCATCAGCTCTGCAAGGGAAAATGGCCCCTCTCCTGCAGCCCCATCAACTTGTCTGGAGGACACAAAATCACAGAATGATTTAAGTTGAAAATGCCCTCTAAGATCATCGAGTCTGAGTCTGACTGTTCCCCCAGCACTGCCAAGGCCCCCACTAAACCATGTCCCCAAGTGCCACATCCACATGTCTTTTAAATCCCTCCAGGCATGGTGACTCCACTGCATCCCTGGCCAACCTGTTCCAGGGCTTGACAACGCTTTCAGTGACGTTCAACATCAACCAGTCTACAGACTCCGTGAGGACACACATCCCAAAAAACTCTGAGGATGAAAAACATGCTGCCAAGCTTTGCCACAGCTGCAGGCAGCTTTGGTGCACTCAGGTGCCCTGGGAGAGATGTCTGAGCCATGCTGGGATGATAAACAACATCAAGAAAGAGGATACAACACCTCCAGGGACAGCAGAGTCTCTCCCCGCTGCGTCCTCTTCCTTTGCCCGATAAGAAATTGCTTTATTCTCAGTGTCACAATAAGCACCTGCCCAAAACGCTTTTAAATTATGCTACCAGATCCTGGCCTGAGAAAAATAAAAGATACAACAGCACTTCTCTCCCCTCTTGTGCCCCTCCACCCCTTTTTCTTCTTCTTCTCTTACAGGATTAGGGACTTGAAAGGCGAAGCACAGCCCAGCGTTGCGGCGGGAGGAGGGGGTGGGGAGCTCTTCAGAAAGCTGCCACGGCAAAAAAAAATCCCATTTCTCACTTCTTAATTCCAGTCAATTCCAGTCAAAGGGCTGATAGAGATCTGTTTGCGGTAATTTGCTGCAGTTTATCCACTCTTTTCACCTTCTATCGGCTCTTCACTGCCTGGCTGGCTGACATGCTGTTACTCGAGTGAGGAAATTAAAATTTGATGCAATAATCCCAAATAAGAAGGATTTTATTAGGTAATGTATACACTTCAGATGAGGCATTCTCGCCTGATACATTGATAGAGGAACACAGACATGCTGTGCACCACAGATAAAAGGAGAGGCAAGAGAGACGGCGAGCGGGCGTGTGGAGCAGCTCCGTAGAGCTGGGAATGGGATGGGAAGGCTTGAGCATATTTTGACCTGCTGAGTCCAATGTCAGGGTAAACATCACCCCAAAAAGCACAACAGCCTGTTGGCTTGACCTGCAGGCCTGATTTTGAACAAGAGTTGGCCAAGCCCGGACTCCACATCCAAATTTCTTGTTATCATTCCGCTAACCAAGACGTTCTCTCACTCTACACATGCAACAGGCTCCCTCAGGGGGTAGGGCAGAGCTGATGAGACTTCCACAGGAAGACAAAAATTGTACACAGTTAACACTGGGCTTGATGATCTTTGAGGTTTTTTCCAACCTAAATGACTCTGTGTTAAACCCCAGACTTGCCACAGAAAACCACATCCTTGTTTCAGCAGTGGAATTTCTCCTGGGAAGGCTGGGCCTTGGGCTCCAACATTCTGCAATCTTCCTCTTCACCACGTCTCTGGTGGCACCTGAATACCTCAATGCCTTTGGAGACATTGCACGTGGCCAAGAGAAATTAAAATCTCTAAACCTGCCAGAAAACTGCTGACTTCCTTCATTTCCTCTATCAGTGGTTATTTGCTGCTTTCCCTACTGCAGTGTATGTTCCAGGAATAACTGGGATACATGTTGGTGTATTCACACACAGAGATCTTTAAACCTTAACATAAATCATTATTTTAAGGGGATTTCCTTTCCTGGACACCAGGTCACTCCATGAAGCTGATGCAGTCTACAATTTTTAGTACTCATTGGACTTCCATTTCTTTAATTTCACCTAAGGCTTTTTTTTTCCTTCTAGTTAAGGCTGATGTGAGTTGTGTTTTTTTATTTTCCTGCAGCTCACTCTACCTATCCCAGAAACACACTTTAATCTCAACAAAACTTCCACTTTGTGCAAGTAATTTGTGAATAGGTAATTTTTTGGCCATTTCTGGGGCAGCAGATGGGCAATGTGCTGTCTGACCATAAGATTTGGAACAGTAGGACTGAGCCCTGTTGATCCATCACTCTCCATGTCAGGGCTTTCCTCCAAAGTGAATAAAAAGGCACAAACTGAAGCACAGTGGAGTTCCCTTTTCCAGTGTATGAACTGAGCCACTGGGCATTTGGGATCCCAGAGATGTGATGGGATGTATAACATTTTAAGACAGAAGCTTTTCCCATCCATACACAAAAATATTTCCCTATAGACAAAGTGCTGTGATGCCCAGCTGTGCCCTGGGAAGGTGGATTTTACTGGGGAGGGCTGGTGCTTGGACTGAAGGTCCTGGGCAGAGCAAACAGCTCCCAAAGCCCAAGTTGCCCTGATGTCTGCTGTGGGGAGGGAAAAAACAGCAAACCCCTCCCTGCTGTATTTAGAGACTGAGAGATGTTTTTCCCCAAACAGCGAGTTTGCTGACAAACCGAGTTTCAGAAGAACTAAAATGATTGGATCAATTTGGCAAAACCTGGGGGAAAAGATTCAAAGTGCTGAAATGGCTGATGATTCTGGCATTTTCAAAACTGCCTCATTTCAGGAACGTTTAAATTTGCCTTCAAGTTTTCTATAGGAAATGGCATGCAGATAGACCGTGGGGAGGAAACAGGGTGACTGGCTGCTAAGAACAGCCTTTGTGAAATCCAAGAAAAAAAGCTCAGGAAAACATTTGACTTGGAGTTCAGCCTTCCTAAAACCCCTTGCTTAGGCTCCCTTTTTTTTTGAAAAAGGGCAAAATACTTTGGAGCTGGTTGGAAATATGTTATTTCAGAAAGAAACCCCGCGGTCCTGCCCGTCAGAGTGAAGCACAGCCCTTACCGGAGGTGAGTTCTCGTAGATGTTGGTGCTGTAGGGCAGGTTGATGAAGATGGGGTCCATGTCCTGCACATCTGTGATGGTGATTGCCAGGTTGGCCAGAGTAGACAGTGGCTTGTTCTTATCTTGGTCCTTGAAAACACGAGGGGCGGGGAGGAGAGAGAAAGGATTTCTATCAGAAACATGGAATTATTCAACAGCATTATTCCTGCCTTTGTAGTTGGGCCAGAATTTCTGAATAGTGGAGGTAATCATCTCTTTTTCAAGCTACCTGCTGGAATTATTGTCCACTGCACTTCCCTCTAAGCTGAAACACAACATGCATTTTATTTCAGCATCAGCCTTTAAAAATAATGCAAACACCAATTCAGTTTTCATCACATTTTGAGTGAAAATGCAGCAACACTATTCAAAATACACTTCAAAATATAAATTCCCTCCTAACACAGACACAGCCCAGGGTACCTCTGTATGGTTAGACCCAGGTGTGGGGGCCAGCAATGCCTCATGCCAGCACACCACAGCAGAGTGTCTCATACCCACCAGATGCCTCAGCACTGCTTAGGCTCCTTCAGCTGGAACATGACCCAAGCCCCCCAGCTCCCTCATGTTCCCACTGTTCTTCCAAACCCCATGGGCTGCCTTGCAGTAGCAGCTTTATTCCTTCTAACCCCACCCATTCCACGATTCTATGATCTCCCTTTTTCACCATCACATCCCATCAGGATTGAGTCTCAAGCATTTTTCCAGAGCAAGACCCTTCCCCAGCAGGCAATGCCACAGCTGTAGGCACTGCCACCACCTTCTCCTGGCATTGCCCTGCTGCCAGTGTTTTCCTTGCTGAAGGCTCATCCTATGAGTGCTCAAAAGTGACCCCAAAGCCCACAGCCCTTTCCTAAAAGGGTGGGAGCAAAGAGAGAGTACACAAAGGGAAGGAAATCAATCTCTCCTTACACCCAATCAAGCACTGTGCTGGAAGGGACCATCAGAGGTTACCACACACTCCTGCAAAGCAGCTCTGAGCAGCAGCAAAGGCTGATTGCCAGAAGATTAATGTTAATTTAAAATGTATTCAACAACACAGCTTGTACATCAACCTCTTAACCCACGGGCCTCAGTGTTTGGGGCCCGGATGGAGGTTTATTTCTGACTCCACTCTGCTGTCGGTGTTACCAGCTTGAACTCCTTTGTTTCTTCACATAATGTCCTTTCCCCTCCTCTTCACCTCTTAAATTTTAAGGCATCACAGATCACTGGAGAAGTGACCACACTTCCAGTTGTCTCACTGACTGTCTCTCCTGCTGCCCTTTCCAGCCTCTGTCTGCCCTTGCTGCCTTCATCCCTGGGGTAAAGACAACTCCTGCCTTGCACCTGAGCTCCCCAGCTCACCTTGCAGCCACGTTAAATTCACCACCAGCCCAGTTCCCACCCCAGACCATGCAAACTCTCCATCAGGCAGGCAAGAGACTGCCTTTGCTCTTCCAGCTCCTGCTACGCTGGTGCAACTCTCATCCTTCTCCCTGGCATAGCTTTGCCCTGGGGTTTCTCATCACCTCTCCTCTAGGGATTCCTAGAAGAGACCAAGCCAAGGAGACATTCCCACAGCTGCCAACCAAACTAGTTGAGAGACTTAATATTTAACACCTTGGATTTCCTGAGCTGGAAGTCACCAGATGCCAGGAGAGCATAGAACAAGTACCAGGTTGCCTGGGAAGTTGTGGCTGCCTCACACCTGGAAGTGTTCAAAGCCAGATTGGATGGGGCTTTGAGAAACCTGTTCTGGTTTCTCACACCTGGAAGGTGTCCAGGCCCACAGCAGTGGGGTGGAACAAACTGTGATTTAAGATCCCTTCCAAACCAAACCACTCTGTGATGCTACAAAGTACCAGATATGCTCCTGTTTTATCTTTGCTGGTAACTGCATGTGGGATATGGGGCTAGATAAAGCTGGATGGACCAAGGTGACATCCTTGCATCCTTGAGAAAATCAAAATCATAGAAGAAAGTCACGTTTCCATTGGGGATGGCGTTTGGACCCACATTTTCTAACCTGCCAGATAGTGCAATAGCACATCCCAGGAAAGCATGTCAGTGACAAAACTGATAAAGAAACCAAGAGAGGCCCTCTTACCACTGGAGTATTAAAAATTAAATGAGGTATGTTCCAGAAAAAACCCAAGCTTCTGGGCAAGATTCCATAGCCTGGAACATGCAGGGCTTGGGCTGAAAGGTTGTGGTGTTTGCCTGTGGTCCTGCAGTCTGTGAGTGCTGTGAAGAGCAAAGCAGCCCCGCACAGCCCTCCATGTCCTCCTGACATTTGTGGCTGTCAATCAAGACAATGATCTTGATTAAATCACATGCTTCAAGAGTTCTAGCCAGCTGCCTGGAGGGGTCAGAGAGGGTTTTCCTCCCTCTCCTGAGCACAGAGTTGGTCAGATGTATTGTAGAGCTGAATCTCACCTTCCTCTGTTGCATCTGAGATGGGGAAGGAGCCACCACCCAGAGCACCTGCTGGGGTGCTGCTCCACATTCTCGAGCTCTCACTATATTTAACACCAGGGAAGAAGCTTCCCATTCATATGGGGAATGAATTGGCCATGGTGGATGCATCCCCCAAAGGTCCCCTCTCAGGATGATGGTACTGACTGCAATCATAGAATCATAAAATCAATTGGGTTGGGAAAGACCTCCGAGATCATCAAGTCCAACCCTTGGTTCAACTCCAGTCCCTTTACCAGATCATGGCACTCAGTGCCACGGCCAATCTCAGTTTAAAAACCTCCAGGGATGGGGAATCCACCACCTCTCTGGGCAATCAGGACCTTGCTTTCTCCTTTGTCCACTAAAATTTTAACTCTTGATGTCTAAACTTAATACAGGTACATTCACTTGTCATAAAACAGGATGTACAAGGAATGAGTCTGCAGGATTCAATATACCAAAGAAATTCCTCCCTGTGAGGGTGGGCAGGCCCTGGCACAGGTTGCCCAGAGAAGCTGTGGCTGCCCCATCCCTGGAAGTGTCCAAGGCCAAATAGGACAGGGCTTCGAGCAACCTGGGCTAGTGGAAGGTGTTCCTGCTTATGGTAGTGTGGTCAAATGAGATGGGCTTTAAGGTTTCTACCCACCCAAATCATTGTGATTTTATAAATGGTCTGCATAGCCTGTGCTGGGTTTCATCACCAAGGGAGCTGCTCCTCTTCATGCAGAAGCCCCTGACACGTGTGAGATGCTGCTGGAGAGCTGCAGCTCTGCTCCACAGAGACTTAAAACTACCCAGGCACTGCACTGCTGTAATACCTCACTAAAAATATGCCCAAGAAGATGCCAGAGTAGGGCAATAAAATAAATAAGCTCCTTCCCCATGGCAGCCCCCACAGAGACACCTCCACTCTGTAGGAACCAGGGTGAGACTCACCGTGGCGTTCACCTGGAGCTGGTAGGCCTGAGTCACCTCATAGTCCAGTTCCCGGATCACCGACACGATGCCACGGCCGCTGTCGATGGCAAAGAAGTTGGAAGGAGGCTGGAAGGAGTAGAGCACACTGCCCCCTGCCCCCTGGTCCGGGTCCGTGGCATTCACTATGAAAATTGGAGTGCCCACTGGAGTATTCTGGAAGGAAAAAACAAATACCAGTAAAACTGTGCACCTGCCTATTTCCCCATCAAACACACAGCAGCAATTTCCTTTACCCACCAGAAGGAATACCTAGAGACCCAACAACTTCAGTCCTGTATTTTCAGGACATTTAGAAGTTATACAGCTGTATTCTTTATTGCAGTATTGCTGGAGCTATAATAGTTGTTACACACTTATAATAATAGTTATACAGCTGTGGTCAAGATGGCACTCTATCACAAACCCTTATTTTCCCAGACATCCCAACTTTCCAGACAAATTACTCTCTTTGCTGAAACTTGTTTTCTGCCCAAAGGCACTTTTATTTTTGACGCTGATTCCCTCACGCTTTTCACCGCAAGGCATTAAATACAAGACAGTTTCAAAAATAATAACAAAAAAAAAGGCATTAAATGCAAGACAGAACTTAACGTAAAAGTCGAAGTTGTAGTTTCCACAGCAACTACAACCTGGCCTGATTAACGCAGCCACGAAGGGTTACATCGTCATAAATCTGGAACTAATCTACATGCATAAAATATGCAGCTGAGTGCACAAAATCAGCAATGGCAAGTGCAGTTTGGCACTTCTTATTGTTTAACTTCACAGCGGGGAGAACAATTATCCATTTTTGGTGGAACAGCTGCATGTTCCTATGCAAATCTTAAAATGCATATTCTTGTCTCTCTCCAAAGGCAGAAGCACAGACCGACAGCAAAAAGGCTTTGCCAGGGCCCCAGGATGCAGGTACAGATGGATCACGACACCTTGGGCATGTCCCTCTGTTTGTGACACAGTCACAGCCACAGGAAGGGTTGACAAGGAGCTAAACCTCAAAAGGCAAGACAGCAAAGGTCATAAGTGAGGCCTGTCAGTGGTTGGTTATGGCCAGTTGGGATAATACAGATTATTTCTGCAAACTTCTCCAAAGGTCTCTGTGTTTTATTGTTAACTTCTTTCATAATAAATTATCTGTCCTCAGCTTATAGAGTAATAGCATGAGGTGCTGAGAAGATAGAAAGGAGCCTCGAGGAGAGGCAGAGCTTAGAGGATGGGGCACTGCTTCCAAGAAAATCCCTGGCCAAAGCTGATCAACAAACTGAGCCATTTTCAGGTTTCTTGGGAACCACAGTGAACCAAAGGCTGTCCCAGTCACCACCTCCACTAGAAAACATGAGAAACTAGTGCTTCACACTTAGAGATCTGATTTAACCATTTAACAGTGGGTGATGGCACCAGCAAAGAACCAAAGCATCCAAATTTCCCCACCCTAAAAGCAGTGGCAGGATTTTGTACAAGCTTGGTCAGACAGAGCAGGGATCCCAGGGCACATTCTGCAGCCCACACTGATGCATCTTTGCTCTGCACACTCATCCCACACACATCCCTGATGCTCCCTGCCCTTGGATCCAGCCAGGCAGCACTGCAGGGCTGCTCTGACACCTGAGCTCACCTCGGGCTCCAGCAAAACTCCACTTCCCTTTCATCAGTGTCGCTTCTGCCGAGGCGCGACAGGTTGCAGCTCCCACCCAGGTTTTTCATTTCCTTTCCTTTTTTCCCTCCTCTAAATCAAGCTGCTATAGAAAGCCTCGCAGGGCACGGCCTGAGGATTATTTTTTAAAGTGCCTTCAAGTTTTTTGGTCATCAGCAGTCATAAAAGCATAAAAGATATAGCCAGAAGAGACCTTAAAGGAGAAATTTGTCTCCATGCTACACCTAAATCATTCCCATCCTTAAAGCCTTCTAGTGATGGAGACACCACATCCTCCCCAGCCCATTTGTCCCAGAATTTTGCTACCCTTTGTCTTTCAGCTACCCATTTTCTGGGATGCTGGACCCAGATCTGCCCTGCTGCTGTGTCACCTTCCAACTTTGTGCCACACACACAGCACCTTAATCCTGGCTTGTCCATTTAAACTGTTCAGGACTGAGGATTCTGTCAGCTCAAGGACAATGTACATTGGGATGGAGAAGTCCATAACGGGAGGCTGTGGTGAGTGTTTGCTTTCTGAGCACTCCCAAAACACCTTCTCAGACAGAACCTAGAGCATCTCTCTGCCCCTCTTTTGGGCTACCTGCCCACCCCCTGCCAAGCCATCACCAGCTGGGAGCAGCTCCAGAGCATCCACAGCCCTCCTCTTGCTGCTCCCAAGGCACTGCTTCCACTACTGCACTCCTCATGCTCCAACAACTACCTTCTCAAATTCCTTCCCAGAGCCACCTGGGTATCCATGTCCTGACACGGAGCATTAGAAATTAACCATTAATAGGGAGAGGCAGCACAAGAGTGGAGAGGGGTCTGGGGCATATTGTCCCTGGTAATAATAATATTCATAAGGATAAAGCTGGCTTTGATGAGTATGTTTCCTCTTCTTTTTAAGTGCCCCCAGCCACTCCTTTTAACATGCAAATCTGCTCTGGTCACCCGTGATTAGGGGGCTGCTCGCTGGCTGTGAAAGAGGAGAGCTTGATTTCCCTGGCATTGTATTCCATACAATAGCCCCAAAGCAGGCTTTGAAGGGAGTTCATCTCCTTGTCCTTCCAAAGGAGAAGCTGCCTGAAGGGACACGGAGGTCACCAGCTCTGGTGCTGACAGCTCTGGCCCTGCAGACACAGCCTGAGCTCTGACTTGGTGATTACAGTGGCTTTATCCTTATTTTACAGCTTTGCTGACCAGGTCCCTTCATTGGCCAGGAAACAGCAAGAGCCAAACAATCAAGGTGAGAATCAGTCACAGGCATCTACACCAAAGCATCTGAGGGGCTGTGAGACATCTCAGGACAGGACCTTGTTGGGGGCTGTGAGTATCCCCAAGCATGAGGGTGAGTGCATGAGCAAAGCACAGCACAAGTGAATTTAGGAGGGGAGCAAAAGGGCTTCCAGGGAACAGGAGGAATGTTACAGGAGCACAAAGCCAAATAGCATGGATGCAGAGGGGGGAATCACTGTGTCCTAGATACAGTGACTGGGACCAGTTCATCGCTACATCCTCTGTGTCATTTCTCATGAACTGTTAATAAGGATCATTTGCAACAGCTGCCCAAGGCACACCTGATCCCTCAGGCTACAAGCTGGGTGTAAAAGAACCCTGTCACATAGAGGAGTGTTCCTGTCTTCACACCAAAGACTCAGCTATGATAACTCCCCTCTAGGGAGACATTAGCACTTCACAGCCAGCCTGAGGGGTCAGGTCTGCTAATGGGCCATCAAGGATTCCAAAAATATCCCAGGACTCACAGAGTTAAATCACCCACTATGAAACTCCCCGCCCTGGGGGAGCCACTGGGCTCTCCCATCTGAATCTGAGTATATACAATCTTTGGGTTCTGGAACTTTTGGTACCACTTGTTGGATCCAGGGGAGGACGAGAACCTCAAAAGGACTATGACTACCACTCTCAACAAGACCGTGACCATCATCCTGATGGACAGGTTTTCCTTTCCTTTTACTTTGGACCCAGGGGGACCATGTGGCACTCAGCCCAGGGGCCAACAAACCCCACTGTGTTCATGTCCCAGGGTGCTGGGTTATACATCTGGGTTTTGTGGGTTAAATCCCAATTTTTCCCTGTAATCTTTTTAATAAATTGTAACTCTCTGACTTGTAATCCCTTTTTGAGTTGGATTCATTTCTCCTGCTGGTTTACCCTTAAACCAGCACACACTGATACTGCCCAAAACACTCAGGTCAGTGGGGATATTTCCCTACTAAATACATGCCCTTATTCTCAACAGGGCACAGGTGAAAGGAGTGCTCTGGGTAATCCATCTTTTCTTTCCCAGCTCAAATTCAAGTAAAAAAAGTCCCCCCAAACCAGCAAAACCAGCTGTGGGATGCAGCCATCCCATAGCAACAGTCCTTCAGGGAAAGAGGTCTCATTCTCAGTGCTCATGCCCAGGCAGGCACAGTCAGGACTCAGAGGAATTTCAAACCGTCTGTCTTAAAAAGCATAAAAAAATATGTCTTTAAAATCCTCTTGCCATTTTTGGGTCAAAGAGGCTCAAGATATTCCTCAGCAGGAAGCCGAAGTCTTTATTTCTCAAAAGATGCGGCCCATCATCTAAACAATGAAGCAAAACGTCTGGATAAACAGAACTGCCCGGGGCTTGTGTTTGCTGGTAAATACCAGGCAGAGGACACAGCACAGGGAGATGCCACTGGAAAGCCCTGTGCTGGACCATGTTTCAGCATTTTCAGCATTTGATCCATTTATAGGACTCATCTGCATATCCCTCATGGCTTTTCTTCATTAACAAAGACTAATTGTGGTTGTGCTTATCAGACCAACAGGCAAAAATAACAAATTCTATCATTTTTGTTCAGGCAGACAACAGCCTACAGGTGAGTTTTCTACACGAGTCACCAAATTTTGTCACTTTTTAAAGCTTTCAGCTCCCTCCAGCAGCCTGTGACAGAGCTTCATTCAATACAGAGAAAAGAACTGGTGACAAAACTGTGTCATATCATTAAATCTTTGTTACAACGCCAGCAGATGTGAGATAAAAATAAACATGCAGACAGATGTCACCACGAAGGAGGAGGAGGGCAAACCAGAGGGGGACCTGCTCCCGACCTGTCTCCAGCACCCCATCCTTCATCTGATGGCTCAGCAGGAACAGCTCCAGCACCCAGGTCCCCCCTGAGCAGTGCCAGGAGTTAAAGGGCTCTGAGGTGGTGGGTAGCGAGGCCATTTGTGCCTCCCTCATTTTGCAATAAATAAAGGTTTGTGAGAAACGGAGTCTCAACCTCGTAGGTTTTCAATTACAGTTTATTATATGATAAAAGCAATTTCAGCATGCTGGGTGTGATGGACACAAGCATTGGTTGCCACTGCACCCCCAACACAGTGTAACTCTAACAGTTATTTAGTCTCCACATACATATTCATTCAACTCATGCATAAACTTTCTAAGTACATTGTTAGGCAGTTTAACATATACCACTATAGCTAAGTCACTTCTCTAACCCCAGTGATAACCCCACCATAAATTCTGTTCCCCTCAGATGTGGGAAAATTTTAACTCTTCAGCCTTCCTGTTACAATTCATGTGGTCCTTGACAAAGTTATAGAAGATAAAGTGATTTAACACTATCCTGTTTATCTCTCCATGTGGGCGTAAGTTGGAATTTTTGTTTAATTGGCTGGCCATATGTCTTGTCTCATGTCACTACAGGAACCCCAATAACCCATTCGTTTTTACCAACATGAATCACACTCAGACTTCTCACAGGTTCAAACTGTTCTAAGAAAACTAGAAAGAAGCTGGAAGAGGAGAAGGTCCAAAGGCAGCAACACCCAAGAGCCTGAAACTTTGTCATAAGGAGATTTCTCTGCTTCAGTGGAACCTCAGTAGCAAGTATAGATTTGTATCAAAAAAAGGAACAAACCCCTAAAATTCTTGTTCAAACATGGAAGAATGTTGCTGCACAAGGAGGAGGCAAAGGAGTTACCAAGACCTTACCTCCCTCTCACCGTTGCAAGGAAATATGACAAGGAAATACGTGTCTTTGAGTGACCACAAAGAATCACAGATCACAGAATGGGTCAGGTTGGAAGGGACCACAGTGGGTTTTCTATCACAGTGGGATAGATTTGTATCAAAAAAAGGAACAAACCCCTAAAATTCTTGTTCAAACATGGAAGAATGTTGCTGCACAAGGAGGAGGCAAAGGAGTTACCAAGACCTTACCTCCCTCTCACCGTTGCAAGGAAATATGACAAGGAAATACGTGTCTTTGAGTGACCACAAAGAATCACAGATCACAGAATGGGTCAGGTTGGAAGGGACCACAGTGGGTTTTCTGGTCCCACCTCCCTGCTCAAACAGGGTCATCCCAAAGCACATGGCACAGGATTGTGTCCTGACAGTTCTAGAGTATCTCCAGTATCTCCAGTGAGGGAGACTCCACATCTTGTTCAGGCAATCTGCTCGGTCACTGCATAGGAAAGAAGTTCTTCATATTCAGGTGAAACTTCTGTGCATCAGCTTCTGTCTGCTGCCTCCAGTCCTATGCCTGGCACCACCACTCAAAGCCTGGCCCACACTCTTGACATCCTCCCAAGAAGTTGTGTTTTCATCCCAAAGCTGTCATTGGCATGGGACAAGCTCTGCACATCACAACAAACACCTCCCTTGGGCTGTCACCTCCCGTGTGACCCTCAGCACAAGAGACCAGACACAGATGTGCCCTGTGTTAACCCAACAGCTGGGACACCAGAGCCTGATGCAATATCCTCTGCATAAGGGCAGTTAAGGCTGGAGAAAAGGTGACATAAAAGAACCTTTTAAAAATGTTTCCATCTCACTCTGGCCACACCCATGGCCTTTAATAACTCATTATAAATCCTGCTGTAGAATAAAATTTCGGATAGATGCTGCTCCAACACAGTGGGGCAATACAAGGTGGGTTATGACCTGGAGGAGATACAGTCTCTGAGGTCATGATGTAAACAACCTGGTCTAGTAGAAGGTGTCCCTGCCCATAGCAACGGGTTGGAATTAGATGATCTTTAAGGTCCTTTCCAGCCCAAGTCATTCCATGATTCTTTGATACGCCATACCAGGCAGGTTACATGGTCACAGATGAAAATGAGGAGAACTGGGCAGGACACCTGAAAAAAGTCAGAGCACAATTTCCTGTTGTCTGCTATCAAATGTTCCCCTCAAGCTACACCAGGAGAGGTTTAGATTGAATAGCACAAAACATTTCTTCATGGAAAGTGTTGGCCAGCACTGGAATGGGCTGCCCAGTGAAGTGGTGGAGTCACCACCCCTGGACAGATTTAAAAGATGTGTGGATGTGGCACCTGGGGACATGAGTTAGTGCCCAGTTAGTGATTGGAGTCAGTGATCTTTAGAGGTCCTTCCAACCTAAATGATTCATGTGAATGAGCTCTTCCTTCACACAGGGCTAAAAGACAAAGGCTGTTTGCAGAAACCACAGCATCCACACCATTTCCTCAGGCCCACAGCACCTGCTCCCACAGCACAGAAAGCCCTCTGGCTATCAGGCAGTTGCTCACCCTGCTGAGGGAGCAGATTTACACAGTGCCTTTGAGAGTTTTCCACCACAGCAAAACCATTTCACCAGCTACAGGCCACCAACACCTCAGACATGCCTTGATCCATCAGTCTTGTGTAACTGGCCTGTGGGCAAAGGGCTGATAGGGAGAATAGATTGCACTGACTTTTTTACAGCAGGGTCAGAGTCACATCCAATAAGGGTTGCAGATGAAGCAGAGGAGATCTGAGGTAGTTTTTGAGATACTCCCTTAAATGAATTTCCAACATACAGAGAGAGCAGCTGTGTGGCTTTTATCTGCTGGCTGGGGTTAAACCACGACAATGTCCTGACAAGCTTTACTTGGGCACTAAAAGTGTTTATTTTAGTTTATTTGGGGATGGTCCCTCCATGCCTGCTCCCCCTCTCCAATGGCTGGCCACTCAGAGGACCTCCATGTGACCTCCCAGGGCAAAGTCACCCAGCAGAAGCTGGTGGGGATGATTAGGATGCCGATGAGCGTGTGCTGTACCCATGCAAATAATGTGGAAAAACGGCAGGCAATCTGGCCCAACAGCTGTCTGAAGGTCGGTGAGATGAGGCGGCGCAAACAGACCGGGGGGCACAGTGATGGGCTGGAGCAGCAGGCAGCTTTGATCCCTGCACCAGCACTGAAACAGCCCCACCAGCCCTATTTCAGGTCTGGCTTCCCCCCCACAAGCTGTTCCATACTGCTCTGGCATCAAGGTGGGAGCTGACCGCTCCCATCAGGAGATGCTT
Organism: Pithys albifrons albifrons; assembly: GCF_047495875.1. Classification (NCBI taxonomy): domain Eukaryota; kingdom Metazoa; phylum Chordata; class Aves; order Passeriformes; family Thamnophilidae; genus Pithys; species Pithys albifrons. The sequence goes on from NC_092466.1 coordinate 34,125,303, forward strand.
CGCTGCTCCGCGCTCCTGTTACAGCTCAGGTCAACCTATTACTCCTAAATAATCCCTGCTGCTGCTCCTGGCAGCTCTTCTCCCTCCCCCTGCCTCTCCACCGTGCAGTGGGGCGGATGAAAGGAGCTCTGCACTCTGCTAAATCTGGCTCAGACATCCCTCTGCTCCAGGCAAAGGCTCTCCCACCGATCCCGTCTCATCAGAGGCGGGAAGGAGGGCTCAGTGCCTCCTGGTCTCAGAGGTGCTGTAGAACAGAGCTGACATGGATTCCCAGTGCTCTCCTGTAAAGTAAACAATAAATACTGCAGAGGAATAAGGACACCACACACCAGACCAATGTGATCAAGTTATTACACACTGCACACAGTTTATATGGGGTTAAGGCTACATTCAATTGCCTAAATTGAACCTCACTCCATCTAACTGCAGATTCTAATTGGTTATAATCCATATCTCACATGTCCAGTGTTTAGGTGAACTCATCCTGACTGTTTTCAGGTACATCTCCGGTGTGGTGGGGGAAACCTGAGGAGTTCTCATGAGAAACTTCTGGGGAGTTGCTAAGAACTCCTAGGGAGTGATTTCTCCTTTACTGGTCTGCAACGGCTGTGGCCTTGATTATTCTTAGCTCTTTTCAGTCTCACAAAGTCTATATGGATCTGAATTGCTCACCTTTGATTTTTCTGTACCAACACTCCTGTTACAGCTGAAGCCCTGTCTCCCTCATCCCTGGGCTGGCCAGGATGGGTTTAAGTCACCCATCCCTGCCCAGGTTTCACTTGCTGCAGGAGCAGAGTCAGAGCCAAGTGCCAGTTCTGCTTCCAGACCCTGCTGAGAGCTCAAAACCAGTCCCATGTTTTGGTTTCCATCCCTGTGCTCCATCTCAGGAACCATCCCAACTGCCAGACTGGGTCCGTCACTCGCGTGCCAGCTCTGAACACTTGCAAGGATGAGCGCAGACTTTGAATTTCCGTGTTCTTAATTACACACTTTTAATTACATTTATTAATTGCATTACTGTGCATCCAAGCCAGGCAATTTCCAATTTTAAAGTTTGATTTTAAAACCTGATAATTTCCCTTTTTAAAATTTGGTTTTTGGTTGAAATTCAGCCCACCTTTCAATGAGCTCTCATTAGTATGTATCTCTTGTTGCTATCTCTATTAAGTGACCTCCCTCATTATCGGGTGACACTGGCAAACGGCCACCGCAGAGCTATAATTCAATTGAGGGGCTTTTGAAAACACCATAAACACAGCTGGAATAGATGCATTATAAGAGCTGGAGAGGAATTAGCTGCTAGATAACCACACTCAGAGCTGAGAGCGCTTATTCCCAGCAGACACAGCTTGACCCAACGTACGGCGCTGAAGAAAGGAACGTCACAACCAACAAGCCCACAGGGGAACCTGCCATGCTGGGAGGGCAATGGTGCAGCAGCCACACACAGGAGAGGATGGTCTGGCATTCCATAGGATAAAGCTGTTTGCTTTTTCCAGCCTAGAGCTGCCCTGTTTCCCACCAAAGATAATCCAACCCTTATCAACATGGGGCTTGGATGACTGATGGATGATGTGGCATTTCTAAAAACTGGGTGGACATGGCTCTGCAACCTCTCTTCATGACACCATGTGCTGGTTTAAAGGTAAACCAGCAGGAGAAATGGATCCACCACAAGAGAGATTATAAGTCAGAGTTACAATTTAATGAAAGATATTACAATAACTACACTGACCCAAAGAGAAATTGCTTTCAACTCACAAAACCCCAGCAGTATAACCCAGTGTCCTGGGGCACAAAACAAAGGGGTTTGTTAGCCCTGGTGCTGAGACCCACATGGTTCCCCCGAGTCCAAAGCAAAAGGAAGTGAAGAACCTGTTGTTACAGGTGGTGGCTGTAGTCTGGTCAAGAGTGGTGGTCGTAGTCTGGTCAAGAGTGGTGATCTCCTCCTGATCCGATGAGTGGTACCAACGAGTGGTCTTCAAACCCCCATATTATGTACCCTCAGGTCGAGGTGGGAGCACCCGGTACCTCCCCCAGGGCAGGGAGTTGCACAAGAGGTGATCTGACTCTGTGAGTCATGGGATATTTTGGAATCGTTGATGGCCTATTAGCACACTCAGGCTGGGTGTGGAGGTGCCAATGACTTGCTGGGAGGGAGTTGCCACAGCTCTTATCACACCCTGAGGGGTCAGGTGTGCCCTGGGCAGCTGCTGCAAATGGTCCATTGTTAACAGGTCTTGGGAAATGAATAGAAGGTGTGGAATACATAGCTTTGATCACCCACACACAGTGATAAACTGGTCCCACCTGCTGAACTAGGACACACCAGTTGCTTCTGCAGCAGAGATCTTGAGAGGCTGGCCCAGGAAGGGAATCATGAAATCCTAAAATAGTTTGGGTTGAGTAGGAAGGGGCCCTGAAGATCACCTAGTTCCAACTAGCAACAGCCAACCATTTCCCACAGCCCTGTGAGGGAGCAGAAAGGTGGTGACACAATCATCGCTTCACTAACTCAGTGCCCACAGCTAAATTACATCAGAAAAGCCACATTTCTCTCCCATTCCCCACATCCAGCCTTCATGGAGCAGGCAGGTTCGGAGCAAGGGCTGGGAAGCAGTCCATGCTTCCCTCCTTGGCTGCTATTAGGTCAGTCCCAGTTTTGGAGACAGCAGATGGGAGTCCAAGATGGTCTAACAAGACGTTTGAAAGTCAGACACAAGCGCCAAGAATGTGAAAACCTGTCAGTCAGAGAGCTCTCGGCTTCAGCCACACCGTATCACTCCTGCTGATGTGATTTTCCTGCTGGAAAAGGGCATTTGGAGCCATCTCCCCCTTTACAAGGGCATCCTGGCAGATGGCCCAGTACCCCTATGGCTGTCCTAGTGCTGGAGATGGTCATGGATCGGGTGGACCCAGGTGGCCACAGCCAAGGTCTGCACTCCTGCACTGGCAGAGGTGGCTTTTGCTTAGGTTAGCAAAGACAACCCTGACCTGTGGAATCCACCGGGATTTTCCACTATCCCTCCCCTAAATAAATATTAAAATTCAGTAGCAAAGTTAAACCACCTGAGTGATTTACTGCTATCAGCCAGCATTCATTGTGGAGTGAGGGGAGAAATCCCTTTTCCAGTTCCTTCTTGAGGGTGATGCCATAAACTGGACAGATCCTGGTTTTTTAATATCCTCTTTTTTTTTTTTTTTTGAGCAGTTGCAACCAACTTTCACTTTCTGGCACCCCACTGGCAGCCCATCGGGTGATGCTCCGGATGGCAAATGACTTCCATTAAGGCAGAGCATTCATACAATGCATTACAAATGAAACCCTAATGACAGGACACCGGCAGCATCGTTCCTACTTGATATTAATTGGGTGCCACTTTCTTTTAATGGTACATTAATTAATGCGGAATATCAACGGAAGTCCACGACACCCGCATTAATACAAATGAATTCATTATCATCGGTGTTACTACAAGAAATGACAAACAAATCTGTAACAGTGGGACACTTCAAATAATAGCCACGAATCATTAGGTATTGTCTCTATTTACACAACATACTCCAAATATATACATAAAATCTATGGATGCTTATCTAGTCACACATTCCTCCTCTCCACACCAACTCTGTATCTGCTCTTCCCTGGGCTCTCAAGCTCCCTGGAGTCACCTTGAAGGACCACCACGCTGGCCAAGGAGAACTGAGACTTGCTTTTACATCACCTCACTGCCTTTCTATCTGCTTCTCTTATCCCAGCACTTTTCACTATGTCCTTCTCTTGAATCTTCAAAAGACCCACTGATCCAGCACATGCCATCCATCTCTTGCCCTCCCATTCTAGCCAGACAAATAGAAACTTTACTGCTTTACCACCTTGTTTATTTATTTTACTGCTTATTTATCCCCTGCTCTGCTAGAAAAGCTAAAAACCCCTTTTCCAGCACAGAGCTCTGACCACAGGAGGAGTGAGTAACATGTCCTAGGAAAAGTAGGGAGAAAAATCCCACCACTCTCTTTGAACTCTGGGATTTGTAGGTCCCAAAGATCCATCAAAAAGAAACTCCTGCAAGAGCCTGAGAGCAGGTATCACCCTCAACACGAGCAAAAGCAAATCCATACAGCTGTGCTAATATAAAAAATACTTCCCTGTCTTCCCAGGGATGGCTTCATTACCAGAGGAGGGATCGATACCGGTTCAGCTCAGGTCTCCTCAGGCTTTGCTTGTGCTGAAACAGCAAATTCCAGAATGAAGCTCTTCATGCTGTGACATGGCTTTGCTGGAGTGTGGGTGCCCACCTCCCACAAGAGCTCACACCCCAACTCACTGTCTCCCACAACCACAGGAAGAGTGGGACAATGGAATGAGCAGGGAATAGCAGAAAATACAGTCTATGAAGACTGACTCGCACTGAAACTGCAGGAAAACCCAGCAAGGAGCCAGACCAAGTGAATTAAGACATTTAAAAAAGACAAGGAAACTTGCAAGGCAAAGGAGAGGGAAATGGGAAGAAAAGCATCCCAGTTCCTGCCACATCCCACGGTGACAACACAATGAATGGCACGTGCCCCACACCCCAAACTCTTCTCTGCTGTCAGGAACACCATGAAAGGTGGGTTTATCAACACACAACACTCCAGTTTTACCTGCTTTGACTCCAAAACTCCCTGCACACTGAATCCACCACAGCTTTGCCTCACTGTTACCCTGAATGCCACCTGTCCATGGTGCCCATGCCTCTCATGCCAGGGAGGTACCCTGAGGACAGCACCTGCCCTCTGCTATAAGCAGATGATGCTCATCTTTAAACTGAAAGAGGATAGATTTAGGTTAGATGTTACTCAGAGGGTGGTGAGGCCCTGGCACAGGTTGCCCAGAAAAGCTGTGAATGTTCCATCACTGAAAGCATTCAAGGCCAGGTTGGATTGGGCTTGGAGCAACCTGGGATAGTAGAAGGTGTTCCTGCCCACAACAGGGGGTGGAATGATGTAAGTTTTAAGGTCCCTTCCAACTCAAACCATTCTGGGATTCTGTGATCTTACTCTGCACGGCACAGTTGGGGTTTCTTTTCACCTGGGAAGAGCAGAGGCAAAGACCTCATCCAGCAGCACTGGCAGGAAAAATCACACAAGAGCTCCATGGTAGACTGTGAATAAGCTTCTGGTCCTCAGAGAAGGTACCTGAGCATGGAGCATCAGGAGTCAACTTGCCCCACAAGAAGAGGAAAAGGCACAAGTGGGAGCACAGCAAGGTTTGGAAAGGGAAGCAGCCCCTTGTGTCAGAGCAGGCATTGATGTTCATCTCTGGAACAAAGAGCGACCATCCTTCAACACTAAACACAGACTGACACACAGGAATTGACTGTAACTGTGTCGACCATAGCCACAATGTCCCACACAGCAGGTATTTGTGAAGTGGAAAGGCAGTATTAGCAAAAAAACCCGGCCAATAAAGCCACCAGTCTCCTGAGGACAGGGAGAGAAGCACATAATCCTCACCTCTGGCTATGGGAAGTTATAAAGCATCACACATCCTGTACCTTTACCAAGACTGTCATTTTTGGCATCAGATTAAAAGATTTAAATCTCACCCCTGAGAAAAGGATGGACAGATCTGCTCCCAGCACTATGCTCAGCAAGGCTGAGGGTTTCCATGCACATGACGCCCTCCAAGCTGCAATAAAAACACAGAGGGCTCATTTGCAGCATTAAAGCTCTTGGAATAATTAATCTTCTGGATTGTTTTGGTTTGGTTTTGCTTTCCTCTAATCTAGGCTGGGATCTTGGAACATCAGCTGGGATGTTGCACTGCTTCCCTGTCCAGCAGGATTCCTAATGAAAAGGCTTTTCCCAGGGGACTCAGCTCACTGTCTGTGTTGACTGGCACATCTGGATGAATTAAAGGAGCAAACGTTTTGGAATTGTCTTCAGTCACCCTAGGCCAAAGAGCCTTCAGCTCAGGGCAGCATCTGCTGAGGAGGAAACAGGCACAAATCCAGCTTAATCTCCTCAAACCTCGAGTGAGGAATGGGGTTAAGTCCATTCTTTTCACATGGCCACTGCAGTTCTCTTCCTCCCTTGGCTTTGCCCTCATTCACCACTGAGAAAACAGATTATTTGCCCAACTCTGTTCCTATAGCAAATATGACTTACAGGTTACAAGTTTAAACAAAACTCACAATAATTACAAATAAATCAGTTTCCCCTCTCTTCTGCTGTTTCTCCCCTTCACTCACATCCTTGTCATCACCTCCTTGCCAATGTCCTTCAGGGACCTGCTGTCTGTCAGTCTCGGGCTGTAAGCCCACCAAAGATTCCCTCTCCTTCCCCTTCACTTTTGGAAAATCCCAGGAAAGTGAAGGCAAAAAGCCCCAAGGCTGAGTTCGTGCTCTGTAGCCCAGAATTGCCTAACTCTGCTTCAGTTGCCCTGGAATGCTGAATGAGGCACATCAGCACTGGCACCACTCAACTTCAGCCTCCAGCCATGACCTTGGAGACCTTCAGGCAACTTATTTAGGCAAAAAGCAGTGCCCAGGGCAGAAGGGCAGTGTACCCCTCCCAGCATGATGCCATTACCCTGGGAATGCCATCAGCTGGACCAGACTCAGCATTCCTCTGCTCATCTGGTCTGAAGATGGGGATAAGCTGAACAATCCCTGCGCCTGATGTACTTAGGGAATAACATTGGCACCCCTTGTTTACAAGGCTGAGACACCCCAGACCCTGCCACAGAAGCACAGCACATGGATTGACACTCTGGCACCTGCTTTCTCCACTTTAAATGAAACCTGAAGGAGGTGCTGTGGAAGAGGTGGCTCCAAAGAGAGCAGGCGCTGGTGACAAGCTGATACCCTGGAGGAAGCCACACCACGGCTTTAAATACCTGCTCCTGCTGCCACTCACAGCTTTGAGGCATGAAATCAGCTGGTTTTTCTTCTAAATCCCCAAGCAACAACCTGAACAGGAGGTGGGGAGACCTTTCAAGCTGATGAGGCAGCAGAGACAGCGTGAGGTGCAGAGGGCACGGCAGGAACATCAGCAAGGGATGGGGGTCAGGGCTGGGCACCTCGTTGGTTAAATCACAGCACAAACACCCTATTTCCACTGACAGTTTTCAAAAGCACAGCTTGTCGAGTAGACCCACAAAGAAATCATGTTGGACGTGGCTTAGATGCACCATCACATTAAAAATAACAACTTTTTCTTTTTCTCTCTTATTCCTTAAATTTCTAATCCTCAAGAGCAATGCAAGGTGCCCAGAAACACCAGGAAATCTTCTCCTAAAACCTGATTCCCTCTTCAAACTGCCCCCCTAAGCTCTGTTTGGGGAGGGGTGGTAGCAAAGCCCCCTAAAAACCTTCTTGTGTTGCAATTTCATGCATCTGCCCGAGGCCTCATAAACTCTATGTTGAGACAAACAATTTTTCTCCTGAATTTCTCCTAATGCTGCCAAAGGAATCAGCCTTTACAATCCAGCCCAAAGAACCGAGCACACTGTGAAGTCACACCAGAAGAGGGGTCAAAGCAATCAATTGGTGACACCAATTGTGTCAAGCAGATTTTAAAAATACCTTAAGTGGCTTTAAAATATACCTGGTGTTTTATTATAGAAGTGCTCAGTTGGTGTGTTCATTTTTTTTTAAAGGGGTCCCGGTCTCTGAGTGCCCCGGTAACATCACAAACACCAAGGCAATGGGGTCCTACAGCCTCACCACAGCACCTCCTGCAGGGATAATACACCAGTAAAAGGCCAAGAAAGCACCAGCATGGGGAGCACATTCCAGAAAGGGATGTCTGTGTTAAAGAAGAGGAAAATGGTGGAAAAGGAGAAAAAGAGAAAACAGAATGGAGAAAGAAAGAAGCTGCATTTTGGCCCTTTCCTACAAACACAGGGACAACTCCCAGTTCATCACACCTTTTTGCAACCAGCAGAGGAGATTCCAGCTCTGCTGACATCTTTGCTAAGTCCATGGAATTAATACAACTTAAACTTTTGGCATTACATGAGGGGAAGAAATACCCCAAACCCGCACAATCCTGCAAAGCCTTCCTTGCTGAAACCACTCCCTTTGAGATAGTGTTCAGTCCCAGCCATTTCCAGAGTGCCAGCATCCCTCCAGCAGAGTGAGATCAAGCCTTTTCACATCACCTGTGGCTGCGGATGAGGACTGGGAGAGAGTCAGGTTCATTGCTAGGGCAGGGAAAAACAGCCCTACATCCCCCCTGAGTTCTCCTCCTCCAGCTCCTGCTCCCCTTCCTGCACTGATTGCAGACCCTTGTCCTTCTGCTGATTGCAGCTGATAGTCCTGGCTGGGTTTTGCCCTTCCAGACCACTCTCTCAATTATCAGGCTCTGGTTTTTATAAAAGGTTTGGGTTTTTGACTGTTTTTTCTGTACAGCTCGTGAGTTTATATTTTGCTTGGGCTCTTTCATTCCCTGTCTGGATGTGCTGATGGATTTTGGTCCTTGCCAGAATTCAGCAAAACCAGACTGGCTGGGTGGTATTAACTTCTAACCCCCAATGTAAAAATAGCTGCAATAAAGCAGAGTGAATAATATCAGCTTCACCTAATGTAACTTTGATTAAAAAGTGCTGCCCTCTTCATCACTCCAGAGAAACGTCCTTCCCGAGGGCTGGAAATCCAGCAAAGTCCAGGGAAAGAATAGCCAGCATGACACTGGCATGTTCCAGGGCTGTTGCTGAGCCCAGTAAGGACAGTGGAGGGAGAAAACTCAGAGGAAAAGTGCACAAAACAGGGGGAAAAGGCAGATTCCTGTTCCTCTGGGTAGCGAGGCAGCCCACAGACCCTTCCCAGCTTCAGCCTGGCTCAAGCATCAAAGCACTGAGGTCCACAGCAGAAAAGCCTCATCCTTTCCCTTGGAAGATGCAAACCCCTCCATGTATTTAATTATTCTCCTCTTCACTCCTGGTGCTGGCAGACTGTGGCAGGAGCTGTTTTGTTACACATGCAGGAGGAGGCAGAGGAGGTTTTAATTTCACGCCATGCACCAGGCGCTGCAATTTTGGACACTGTTTGTTATCTGACTTCTGGCCCTATCTCTGGTCCCGGCGCTCCTCAGGCAGCTGCGGCCAGTTGGCTTTTTAATTTATTCTCTGCTAGGATGGGGATTCTGTTCAAGTGAGAGCCCTCATCGCTCAGCCATCCTGTTTTAATAACAAAATGCCTTCAGGTTTGGAGGTGTGACGTCGTGCCAGGTTAAGTAGAGCCATTGCCACTTCTGAGGGGCTGTGGCTCCTGTTTCTGAAGGAAACTCCACTGCTGCAAATCATCCTTTCCTTCAGATTTGTCCACCAAGACAGAAAAAAAACCATCACCTAAAATGGGACTAAAACCATTTCTCAATTCTCCCTCTTAGAAAAAAAGTCACCTAAAATGGGACTAAAACCATGTCTCAATTCTCCCTCCTCCCCAGATGGGTGAACCATAACCCCAGGTCAAAGGATGACCTGGAGAGTGAGTGGAATCCTAGGATGCTTTGGGTTGGAAGGGATCTTAAAAACCATTTAGTTCCAACCCTCTGCCATGGGCAGGGACACCTTCCACTATCCCAGGTTGCTCCAAGCCCTGTCCAACCTGGCCTCGAACACTTTCAGGGATGGGGCTGCCACAGCTACTCTGGGCAACCTGTGCCAGGGCCTCAGCACCTTCATAGTGAGGAAATTCTGCTTTATATCCAATCTAACCCTGACCTCCATCGATTTGGAGCCATTACCCCTTGTGCTGTCACTCCAGGCCCCTCTTCTGCTTTCTTGTAGCCCCTTTAGGTACTGGAAGGAGCTTATTCCCCAGCAGAGGATCAAGAATGACTCTGAAAACAGCTGCTCTCAGCTCTCCAGGCTGATCCTTTGCCCAGCAGCCAGATAAAGAATTTCCTCCAATTTTGGCATGACCAAAAAGCAAAACATAAAGGCACATTGGTAGGTGGGGAAGTCACAGCATCTCTCATGTGTTGGATAACCAAAAAAACCCCCGATACAGGGTGAGCACCTTCGAGATTATCACACTCCAGGGAAACTCTCCCCAAAGTTTCTGTTGTGTAAACCTTCTTCCCAAACCCTGACCCCTTCTCTTTCTTCCAGGGCGGTTTGTCAATACAGAGTTTAGATCTCCGGCGAAGGAGTTGCGATGAAAGAAATCAAGAGCAGGTAATTGCTGCGTGAAAATGACAGCGCAGCGATTTACACAGACGAAACCAGACTGTGGAATACCAAGAGGCAGCCAACAGCGGAGAATCAATACCTCCCAAGAGGTGGGATTATTAGGGAGAGAAAGGGGCTTGAAAGATCCATAAGTGCCTGATGACTGACTATTTCCAAACCACTGTTTGCTGAATGAGAATTGCCTTCGGCAAAACGCCGGCTTCATTCCGAGGGTGTGTGTTTAGCCTTGGGATGCTGCCACATCTCTGCCAGGAACTGTGAAGTCTGGGAGCAAAATACAGCTGTCCCATCACCCCCACCTCCCCCTGAGACCCCACTGCAAAGGGGAGCTCTCATCTTTTTGGGGTGCCTCCTGCTCTGCGTGTGGAAGTGGCAGAAACATCCCAACGGGGATTTTAGGCAAAGCAGCCTCTGGTATTTTGGCCTCTGCACTGGCATTTCCACCTGAAATTAAGCAAAAAGAGGCAGCAAGAGGAAACGGGTTACAATTCTTCTTACCCAATGCGGCCATTAACAAACCACATCTGTCAGTTCCCCTTATTTCCTACAAAAGGCACACTTTCCATCAGCACCTTTTAAATCACAGTTTCCACCACACACAAGGTCCCTCCCACAGAGCCTTTGACATCCCCAAAAAAATGATGAGTAGGTCTCTTTTACACCTCTCCATAAAACCACAGGAAGCCACCAGGACCTCCTCCAGCACTCCCAAGTGATGGTGACTTCTGTTTCAAGCCCCAGGAGAGCCTGTCACACACAAGAGCCATCCTGTTCTCCAGGGACAGCTACACATTCGAGCAGCCAAGACACCAACACAGGACAACAACATCACTTTGCTTCTCCCTGCTACAACAGCTGTACACCTGCCAAACCATCCTTAGGGTCAGTCTCTTGGAAAACTCAAATTCCTGCTTCTCCAGATGAAGATTTGCCCTCTGGACACAAAGAGGGATCTCATTTTTAACAAGGATGCCTTTGGGCATTCCAGCATTCCACTGAGCACAGGTTGCACTACCCAGCAGCTCTGCCCAGAGCAGGCTGCTGAAAACAGCCTGAAAGCTGCTCTCAGTGGCTTGGGGGAAATTCATGTTCGGATTAGTACTAAGTATGTTTAAATACAAAAGTTCCTCCTGGATGAAAGCAGCCAGGAGGCCCGGGAGACTCGTTTTCTCAGGGGATTTTTATGCTCACAGCATATCTGGGTAAGCAAAATGAGGGGAAACCAGAAGAGCTGTCTGCTCTCTGACCACTGTGCAGCTCCAGTCAGTCAGTCAGTCTGTCTATCTATCATCTATCACTTTTTTTTTCAAAGATGAAATATAAATAGCATTTTCTTTTAGGAGGAGAGAGAAGGGAAATCACAGCACAAGCAAGGAGCAAGTGAGGGGAAGCCTAAAAGAGCAATTTTTGAAATGTCAGCAGGCAGGAGTTTGCCCAGGGACAGCTTGGATGTCCTATTTCTTTTTCAAAGGAAGGTAAAGAGAGGAGTTATATCTCTGGGTTTGCACCACTTAGTTCATCAGGTGGTCTACATAGTAGGAAAATAAATGTAAGAAGAATTCACCATCCCTAGAGATTTTTAAACTGAGATTGGCCGTGGCACTGAGTGCCATGATCTGGTAAAGGGACTGGAGTTGAACCAAGGGTTGGACTCGATGATCTCGGAGGTCTTTTCCAACCCAATCCATTCTAGGATTCTAAGAATGAAAGATTTTATTGTTTAATTGGAGGAGTTATTTGCCAGAACTCAGCTCAGGCCAGGGAAGGAAGGTCAAAAAATAAGGATAGAATAGAATCATAGAATGGATTGGGTTGGAAAAGACCTCCCAGACCATCAAGTCCAACCCTTGGTCCAACTCCAGTCCCTTTACCAGATCATGGCACTCAGTGCCACGGCCAAGCTCACTTTAAAAACCTCCAGGGATGGGGAATCCACCCCCTCTCTGGGCAGCCCATTCCAATGCCTGAGCACTCTCTCTGGAAAGAAGTTTTTTCTGATCTCCAGAACTTAAATTTCCCCTGGCAGAGCTTGAGCCCATCGTGCCCCCTTGTCCTATTGCTGAGTGCCTGGGAGAAGAGACCAACTCCCACCTGGCCAGAACTTCCCTTCAGGAAAGAAAAATTCAGCCAAAGAAAAATTCACTTAGCTGAGGATAACCCAGAAGTATTAAGGCTGCAGCCCAAAGTGCACATACAGTTATAAAAAGAAGAGAGAGGAGTTTCAGTATCTTGACGTAGTTCTTGTTCTCAACACATTCAGCTCACCTGGTTCAAAACTTGGAAATTTAAACAAAAGCACCTTGCCAAAGCTGTGATGAGGACGATTTGGTGGAGGGGTGAATGATGCCTGCTAATCACCCATTGCAACAGAGCCCCAAGGGGTGAGAGCAGAAATTCCAGCTTGGCACTGGGTGCAGGATTCAACCCCGTGCTCTGCCAGTGCCCACCTGCTCCGCCAGCAAAATCCCATTAAAATGCAACAAGCAAAATAATGTTTCAAGAACGCATCTACTTCAAAACAGCTGCACCCAGCAAATATTATGTGGCCTAAGACTCAAATGCTGCTCTTCTTTCCATCAGTCAGGCTCGGTGAAGGATTTGCTGTGTGGGTTTTGTTTTGTTTATTACTTCTAATGACTTTCTCATTATCATTTCGCTGTGAAACATAAACGATGGTTATGGGAGAAATCATATTATTTGGATGGCTTTATTAAATTAGAGAGCAAATCTGCGTATATTTCTGGCTCAGGATAAATGTTTGAACTTTGAGAGGCCAAAATTCATTTTCAGACAAAGCCATTTGCAGAGGCTCTGGAATCAGTGGTTAAATTTGCCCTCAGCTGCAAGGGAGATGTATGGGGGTATTTCTCAATTTAATCCCTCCTAGAGATTTAACCAAATCTCCAACCCAAACCTCTGCTTCTAGCTCTGCTTATGGGAAACTCGAGACTTGTGGAACATAACAGAGAAATAAAGGCAAAATAGCACTGGAAAGAAATATAATAAAATAATAAAATCATCCTGTCTGTGTGCCCCCATTCCCCCAGTCCTCGTAGGGGGACTTCAGTCAGCTCACACATTTTCTGCAAGTGCAGTCACCGTCTTCACACCTCCACAACAAGAGCTGAAGAAGTGCTTATTCCTACAGGGAAACGACTGGTAACACCAGAAATAGTAACATCAGGCAGCAGCCATGCAGATGGGGAACTGTGCTGGTACAGGTTACCTCCAGGAATAGAGATGTGCCACCTAAAATACACAAGGAGATGTCTGACACACTCTCTGCATCAGGACCAGTGGCAGGACCCACCTGGTGGTGACAGTGGAGGACAAGCGAGTGTGAAACACACAGAGGACAGGCAGAAGTTGCAATTTCCTCCTCTTTTCCATCCTTCCACCCCTTCTTTCCTCCTTCCCAGTTCAAGCAGGGGAACAGAAACAAAATACATTTTCCAGGCAACAAATCAAAGCCTCCTCCACCTTTTAAAAGCAATACCTGACACTGAAATAAACCTGTTAAAAAGAATAAATTCCCCCCAGCACACCCAAAGAGAAAAAGCAATAGAAAATCAACCCTGATAAAAGATCTGTGAAATGAAAGCACTTTCAGTGTGCCAACCCAAAACACATGGCCTAAAACAAGTGAGCTTGGTGAGAGAAATCCCTACTGGAAAAACCCAGCAAGGAAGAGAGGAGGGAAAATATCTGGGATCTCCCGTTCACCATTATGGCAGGGAATAGGATATGACCTACAAGGAACAGGCTCTGAAGCAACAGGACCCCAGAGGCAGAGGGTCTCGAGCAGCCTGAGCATCTGGTGGAAGCACAGGATGAAAAGAAAGAGCAGGAATATGCCAGGCTGGAAGCAAGGAAGATCAGCTCTGTCAATAATTCAGCAATCAGGATCAAAGGAACTTGGGGGAGAATGAAAAGGGACAGGTTTTGGAGCTGGGACAGCAGGGTATGAGCAGCTGTACCCACAGCTGCTGGACAATGGAAAGCAGGAGTTGGTCCTACCTGTCCACCACTCAGGAAAACACATCTGGCCTACACCTCCACAAGCTGGAGATGAGCAGAAATGCTGTCCTGATCAGCCCTGGATGTGCCATCACCTGATGGCACGTGGTGGCTGGGCAGCAGAAGCTGCTCCTTCAACTCCACAGCCAAGAGATACCCACCCCTTGCCCAAGGAAAAAGGAGGGGGAGAAAGAAGATCTCTAAGGAAACTGAAATAAATGAACTTTAGATGTGAGAAGAATGAGTCAATGAAAGCCTCTTTCTCTCAGACTGTCTGGGAGCTCTAGGCAGCCACCCTGTGTCACTACCACCATTTTCCCTCCCAGGACTCCTACTGGTTGGCTAAAAACCCCAAAACACTCAAGAACATGTTTCTTCTCCTTCTCTGTGAGGCCCTTTGGTGCTTGCAGGCAGGTTTATTTCTATGAATGTCATGCAGCTCTTCTTCTTTCTCCTCTATTTATTTCCTCCTTCTCACCCCTGCCAGGGTTCCTGTTGGCAGCACTTTGGGTTCCTGACACTGACCAGTCCCACTAAAGCCATGACAACACCTGTACCTGGAACTGGGAGGAAAACAAAGGTGTGAATCCTCCCCACAACCCTGGTGCAGAAGGACCTAAACTAGAGATCTCTCCACACCAAGGCTGAAACCCACCAGTCCATATCCTGACATCCCCCCATCCTCCTGTGGTATTTAACTCTGGACAGAGACTGAAGCTTTCACATTCCTGGGCATCCACAAAAACACTGGTTGTGACAACTTCTTACCTTCCCCACAAATGCTTTAAGACAACTCTTGAGCTGACTGTGGAGGGAGGCAAAAAAACCCCCACAATCCCATCAACTCTGACAACCTTTTTTTATTCTGTATGTGTCCAGTCGTATTATATTTCTAAACCCACAGCCAGGCAGATGTTTCAGATCTCAAATGGAAGGCACAGATATATCTGGGAGGACGCAAACCGAGGGATGGTGTCTGGAAACAGCTTCCCAGTGCCTGTCCAGAGCCTGCACTAAATAAAAGGTTCAGTTGCAGCAGACAGCAACGAGCAATACCATGTTTCACACGCCACCTGCACCTCGGAATGGAGCTGCAACATGAAACACCTTGATGAAGAGCTGATGTGACAGTCTTTTAGCAAACTCCCATGTACAGGAATGACGTCCTACTTTTTACAACAGAAAGATGAGAAATCTTATTGGTTGTTTGAAAAGTATCTCGACACCAAATCGATGGAAGTAACCTGCACCCTTTGCCCACAAAAAACCCACTTTCTTCAAGCACAAGGAAGGGTCCACGTCCCATTCCCTCTCCTTCCCTCCCACCTTCATTCTTGGCCCCACCTTTTTCCAGAAGCAAGAGCATCCCAGAGGATCCAAACACCCCATCAAACAGATGAGGAGACAGAGGAAAAACAGAGGAGTAACTTTTGCCAATCATCTTTTTCTGAACTTGTAGAAAGGGAGAACGAATACAGCCAAGCCTTCTTGAGAGGCAAAGCCTTTAAAAGTTAAATGTATCATGAAAAAGAAAACTTCTGTCACTGCTTAAAAAGGTTTTTGACAGGTCTTCATTTGTAACCCACAAACAAATGCAGTTTCTCATGCTCCATGGACTCTAATATCGCTTCAGAGCAGACCTGAACCCAACTCTCTGTTGAAAAAGCTGGAGAAGCAACCACATTAAAATAGCTCTCTTCACTGCTTTTGGGCACACCAGAAATCTTTCATTTCAGGAGCTGCACCTAAGTGCCTGGGAGCACAACCTGAGCAGACAGGAATGGCTGCTCAGAAGCATTTCAATAGCTTTGGGTGGACCAGTCGCAGTGAAGTCAAGCCTAACAAACAAGGCATTATTATACAAGACAGAAAGAAAGTGCTTTGCCCTATTTAAGCTACAGTCAAGTTTCTGAAATCCCTTTCATGACTCAGTTGATGAGAGAAAATGGTCATAACCCAACAATTCAGGCCCATGTGGCCATGGTGAGTCCCTGCTGCCTGGATAAAGTGGGACAGAAAGTAAAAGGAGAGTCATCCATTCACACCAGGGTTGGGGAGACAGCACAGACTGCCCCAAAGGCAGAGGACTGCAACAGGCTGCCCAGAAAAGCTGTGGCTGCCCCATCCCTGGAAGCATTCAAGGCCAGGCTGGATGGGGATTTGAGCATCCTGTTCTAGTGGAAGGTGTCCCTGCCCATGGCAGGGACTTGGAACAAGATGATCCTTAAGAACCTTTTCAACCCAAACCATTCCGTGATTTTATGAACATCCACTAGCCACAACCTCTGCTCTCAATTTCAGAGCTTGAAAGCTGCCACAAAAGCATTGACTGAGAAGCAGTCCCTGGCTACCTGCTCCACAGCTCCCACCTTGCTCATACACCTAAAAGTTTAGCCAGCATGACCTACCTCCCTAAAGAGTCCCTTTCAAGAGATTTACAAACCCAGCCAAGCCTGGAACTCCATATTTCATCTGGACAACACAAGCAGAGCATTGTTACCTCTTAATTTTGTGTTAATTTTGGCTCCTTGCTTTCTTTCTGCAGAGTTCCCAAGATTTCATGTCAGCTACTAACTCATCCCTCCTCCCGAAAGCAGGACGAGCTGCTACAAAGCCCAGGTTTGTTACCAGCCAGAGGAATCCTCTAGAAAGAAAACCTGCAGGAGAGAGATAAGAAGCATCTCCTCCACTCATCGGAATTCAGGGAAAAGACCAAAACAAATATTAATGAGAGGCACTTAACTGTGCCTGTTCAGCAATCAATAACGCACGACAAGGTGCACAATCGGGACGAGCACCTCACGCTGTCACTGTGCTGGGTGTCCAAAATGGAGGGGTCTTCTGCTAATCCCCTCCTTGAGATCACACCAGCAGCTCTCCAAGCCCCCATCCCCTCCCACAAACTCCCTTGACTAGAGAGACAGGGGGCCAGAGCGGTGACAAACACCCCACTGTTGCGTTTAACAATGACATCTATCCCGACTAGCCACATTCCTCTTCTTGTTACAAGTTTTATTAACTTAGTCCTTCTGATTATTCCAAAGTATCACCCCTTTGGCCATGCCAGTGAATGCTCTGGAGCATCTTCGTGGCATTTGGGTGTCATAGGAAGGGAGCACATGGTGGCCTGGTGGAGCTCTGCTCTGACATCTTAAGCAGGGAAAGGGGACAGCAAGAGGATGTGACCACAGAAGGACACAGGCGGGTGCCACCTGAGCTGCAAGGACTCCTTTGGAGAGTGGACCAAAGCCTGCCAGAGTGGACATCACAGCTCAGGAACCATTTTACCCTTCTGTGCTCATTTCACACAAAACCTTCCCCTGTCACTAGTGTGGCTTCTCTGCAATGACCCTGTAGGGACCATCTCCCACCCCTGCCCGTGAGACCAGCAGGGGGCTGAGGGGTCCCAGCCCAGGGGGTACATTCCCACCTCCTGCTCTTCCAGCAGGATTCCCAGAGTGGCCTTTGAGGGCGCTTCAGTGGGTCCTGCAGCACAGGCTGCAGGGAGAGAATGGCTTTCAGCTCAATTACCCTTCACATTCCGATTCCATAACGCTCCAATGAGGCTTTTTAACCAAATCCCCCCCAAAACGGAGCCCGCCTGCCGCAGCCCAGCCTCAAGCGCGAACGTGCAGAAGGGATGTGACCTGCAGCTGGCATGAGGCTCGACTCTTCTCCCCTGCCTTTCCTGAAGACCTCCTCGAGGCTGCCTTCTCCTCTTCTTGCCAGACACCTTCCTACCTCTCATGGGGTTCCTTCTTCACAGAACCAATTGGGTTGGAAAAGACCTCCGAGACCATCAAGTCCAACCCTTGGTCCAACTCCAGTCCCTTTACCAGATCATGGCACTCAGTGCCACAGCCAAGCTCAGTTGAAAAACCTCCAGGGATGGGGAATCCACCCCCTCTCTGGGCAGCCCATTCCAATGCCTGATTACTCTCTCTGCAAAGAAGTTTTTTCTGCTCTCCAACTTCAATTTCCCCTGGCAGAGCTTGAGCCCATCGTGCCCCCTTGTCCTATTGCTGAGTGCCTGGGAGAAGAGACCAACCCCTACCTGGCTCTTCTTGTAGCCTCTGCTTGCCTTCTCCAAGCCCAAAACACCAGACATGTGGAGATCAGGCTCCTTGGAGATGCACGTGAGGTGCAAGCAGACAGCACCCAAACCCCCTGAACACCCCACGGAGACAGGTCAGCACAGTGCAGACACTTCACACTACTCTTCGGAGGTGCCACCACAAGAAAAGAACCCAGTGAAGCATTCACTGCTTCATGCAACTAAGTGGAAAATAGGTTTGCTGTCTTCCAGAGAAGAGCTGACCTCCTCCCGACATTGTCTGAGCAGATCAAAGACGACGTGTGAGCACAAGGCGAGACACCAGTTAAGGTGATGATGAGGACAGGTGATGAAGCACATGCTCTGGAGGTGCAACCTTGCTGCAAAAGTACCTCTTGCCCTTCAGACAGGGCCAGTCTTGCATTCAAAGCCCTCAGAAAGAGGGTCACCAAGGGAAAGCCTTGCAGTGAAGCCCCATGACACGTGGTGGGATACCAGGCTGGTGATCCCTATCATATGAGGAGGAGTCAGGCTCCCAGTGTTCTCCCAGCCTGCTTCCTGAGGCTCAGGCAATCCTCAGACCCAAGCTGGACCTCAAAGGCAAGGTAGATATGCTCATCCCCACCTGCACATCTCCTGGCCTTTCTCCCCCATACCCATTTCCCTCAGATTGCAAGGGTCAGGATGAATTGCAGTGCCACAATCCTCACAGGGCTCGTATCAGCAGAAACAGCCTCTTTCCAAAATTTCTTCCCCCAAAGGCATGACTTACACACAGGAAAATGAAATATCCACCTGTTCTGCTATTTCCCCAACTGGCCAAAAACTCCTTGGATGTTTCATGGGCCATCAGCTCTCCACTGCAGTGGAACTGCTTTGTGTTTAACCCTCTCAGCCCCCTTCAAAGGCATGGGCAGCACATCACAGAGTGGGGCAGCTTTTCCTCCTGGGAGGCTGAGAAACCTGCAAACACACATCTGGCCATGCATTTCCAGCACGTTTAATAGACTGATTTTCCAAGTGCTGGCTCAGTAGTTCCTGACCCGTGCAGGTTTGGGGTCATCCAAATTACATATGCCGCAAAAATTGTTTCTCTTTCAGGCAGTTCATCCAGTTCTGGTTCTGGGATGAAGCACAGGTAGATCCCCTTTTTTTCCCACAGCTCAGAGAACTACACTCTCAGCTTAGCTCTAAATAAAGATTTACTAATTAAGGAAAGTTATTTACATCTTTCACTCATGGTAATGAACTGAGAAGTGCTAAAAAAGCATCCCTTGGATGAGCATATCAGCCTATCAGTTACAAACTCCTTTTTTATCTCATTAAATGCCAGCTGGAAGGTACTGTTGGTGGCCAGCCTGGCACAAACAGCCCCACTCCAGGTCACCTAAGCAAGAGGTGCCTGCAACTAATTCACCATATGAAGACTGGGCAGGAGGTGGCTGACTTAACTAATAGCTCCTCTTTTCCCTTTGCTCCTTCCCATTACTCCTTTCCAGTTTGATTTACAATTGCAGGACAAGCCTGTGGAAGTGACATATCACAATGAAAGCCAAGGAAGGTTTGGAAAACAAGAAAGTTGTTGGTGTAACCATCACCTGGGCTTGGAGATGGGCAGGTTGTGGCTGAAAACACCACCCTGGCATCCCAGCAAGGTCCCTCGACCACACAGAATGTGCTGGAAAAAGAGGGACAAACAACTGTCATCCTGCACAAGGTGACAGCCACCACCTCTTTCCTTTCATCCATGCACCTCTCCACTGGTAATTCTTCAGAAAACCTGCACTGGGACACGGAGCCAACTTGCACAGCTCTTTGTCAAGAGACCCTTTACACACGTGTGTGCCATAAACTGCCTCACGAGTCGCTCACGCTGAAAAAAGAGCAGAGCCTGACATTTGGAGAGCAATGCAGAGCAGCAGGAAGGCAGCAGGAATTGGGAAAGGGGGAGCAGAGAGGCAAGAGAACCGCAAAAATGTATTTGTAAAGCTCATTTACCGCATGTTTGCTCGGTCCTGGGGGCCTGAGAGGAACACTCCAGAAGTGGGATCATCTCAGTAGACACCCAGCAGCTCAGCATCCCACTGTCCCCAGGCCAAACCTTCCCACCCAACACCTGAACCCATCTCCTCCCACATTTGGTTTGCACACTCATTCAGAAAAACAAAAACATTTTTCAACCCTCCCATAAGGCAAATCCCCAAACTAAAAACTTGCTTTTTTCTTTCCTTGAACCAAAATTGCCTTGAACTCTCTATTCACTTTCCCTGCCCTCTTCACTATTCACATTAGCAAAATAAATCAACAACATTTTAAGTTCCCACAGCAATTAATGGTTGGAATTAAGTAATGGCCACCTAACCCTGCTTGAAACTTCTACTTAGATCAAATGTCTTCCATTTGTAATGACAATAGTTCAGAACTGATACCAATAGTTCAGTTCACACATAAATATTTAAAAAACTTATAGAGAGGCAGATTTAGTCTATTATTTTATCACAAAGTATGACCAGCAGTAGAAAGCTTATTATACATGACTGTCACTGACACATTACAAACTAATAAAACACAAAATGCAATTCTGAAGAAGAAATTGGAATGAATCTATTGCAAGAGCAATTTTTATGGTTCTTTTGAAATGCTATTTCTCCCCAGCTTTGCTGTCAAAATGGCAACATTTTCCCCTAAATATTTCTATCTTAATTAAAAATGGTGGGTTTACTGAAAAAAAAAAAAGGCTCTTGTGCCAGCTCGAGCTTCACCTTCCCGTGCTGGATGGAGTGAGGATCTAACATGTGCCCACCTCATGGATCTGCTGCTGATCTTGGTCACCACAGGTGGAAAAGAACCTGTACCCTAAAATTCCAGCTTCCCTCAGCACAGCACCTTCCAGCACAACCTCAATCATCCCTTAATTTAGGCACTGAAAAAGGAGCCCAAACCCACAAACTGCACTATTATATGGGTCAGAAAAATTAAATGTATTTTCAGTGATGGTTCCTTTGCTTCCTGGCATGGAGATGTTGCCACTCTCACGGTGCCTTCATCACCTGAATGTGTTACTAACCATTCCTAGACCAGGTGTGCTCCAGCTGCTGACTCCAAGGGTGATGTACAGAGAGGGAGGCAAACAAAATAGGAATGGGAAGGGATGCAGCTTTTGCTGGCTGGCATGAGATAGTAAGTTACATCCCAGGCTTCTGGGAGAAGATAGTAACCAGAGGAAAGAGAGATAAAACAAAACTAATTGCCAGCAGGTCACATTCTCTACCTTCTCACTCCTCTGCCCGTTCCTGGCAGCACACAGCCCTTCTGGGGACAAGGAAGGGCCCTTGAAGCCATCTGCTGCCCAGATGTGTAAGTGTAATTATACTGAGAGGAGTGGGCTGGAATGTCCCCTGGAAAAGGGGGAGAGACCTTCTAGCTCGAGTCTAAACTGCTCCTGCAACATGAGGTGCTGCAGGACCACAAGCCACTGCCTCTGCTCCAGTGGAACATGCCTGGTCTGAGCAACCCCCTGCCAGCAGGGCCAAGAGCATCCTGAGGAGCTGTCACCACTTGGCATCGGCCTTTCTGAGCCCACACAATGTCCTGACCTCAAGCATGAGACTGGGACAGAGCTTTGAAATCAGCAGATATGTGGACTCAGTACCTCTGTGAAGGAACACAGTGAGTGAGGATGCTTTCCCCCTATTCCCATTTCTTCCACAAGGAATGATTACTGATTTGTCCAAGTTACCTTTCCCCTCTTTGTCTGGGTTCTTCTCACTCAGAGAATGCTGCTGTACACTTTCTCTTCCTCTGCCTTGAGATTATTTCCTATTTTCCCAGCACGATGGCTCCTCCACAGAGGCACTGAATCTTTTGCTGCCCCACACTGGCTTGCCTTTCAGCTCCAAATCTGCCATTTTCTCTCCTTTCTGCTTTCCCCCATCCCCCTCGCCCACCCCAGCACTACACTGGTCAGAACAGCACAAGTATTTCTAATTTCCAGGCTGCCCCTCCTCCTTGCTGCAGTACCTTTTCCAGAAGGAGCCCAAGTTTTGCCTGGTGGAAATGACTGTTATCTCCAGGACACTTTACACATTATTTCCACGCCATTTGGGGTTTTCCGCCCCAGTAGTTTCTGTTGCATCTCTCATTTCCCTCCTTGGTCACGTGTATTAAAGGACCAGGGTCTCCTATTCACAGGTGAATCCAGGCAAGGGAGACTGGAGACTTTCTTTCTCCCTAGGACGTCACTCAGGACTCTCTGACGTTCTCCATCTGACACCACAGTAAAAGCATCAGCAACAACGACAAAAACTTGCTCAGAGATGCCCTACAGAAGGAAGGGTGCTCCAGATCTGAGTAGCTACTTCTGTCACACCAAGGCTTCAAAGGAAGAAGTTATTTAACATGAGGGTGGGCAGGCCCTGGCACAGGTGCCCAGAGGAGCTGTGGCTGCCCCATCCCTGCAAGTGTTCAAGGCCAAGTTGGATGGGGCTTGAAGCAATGTGGGATAGTGGAAGGTGTCCCTGCCCATGGCTTGCAGTGGAACTGGATGACCTTTAAAGGTCCTTTCCCACCTAAGCCATTTTAGGATTCTATGACATCAACAATGTCGGTGATGCAAACCCTTCAGCTCAAACTCCATACTTTACTCAATGCACTGCAGCTGGTTTTGTTTTAAGTGCTTTTCTGCTGGTGGAAAAGAGCAGGGAGATGATGGCAGCTGGTGCCTGCTGTGCTTCTGAGCTCTTGCCTGAAGCATCCAAAAGCCAGAAGGAAAGCCCAAGACAGAGCCTGTACTTCCCAGACCGTTTTTGTTTTGCTTGCAGCATGTGGAAAGTGAGGCCACTTATGAATATTTACAAACTCACCCTAGAGCCAAACATACCCAACACACACGACATCCTGCCCATCAGTACAAACTCACACCAACAACTTGTGCATTGTTCTCCTCCCTCAGTCCCTCTCTGATTGCTAATTCCTCAGCTCCCCTTCCTTCTGCTCTTCCATGCCAGTGCAAACCAGGAGACACGCCTTGCACAGCCTCTCCATCACAAAGGGTGTCCCACAACACCGTTGGCTGAATCTTGGCTTGTCAGTTTTCTCCATGTAAAGTTTTGCTTTAATATTCAGTCTTCCCAAGCATTACAGAAAGAGCCCCATCTTGGCAGATCGTGCAGACTGGGGTTGAGAGAGGAGGGGAGAAGCTGTGATTTGTTTGAGGGGTATTATATTTTACACAGTGCTTAGAAAGCTGATGAAACCCTCTCAAAAGAAAGGATTATCTCATCCAGCTAAAAGATGGGTTTTAAGAGATGGACAGTACAGCTGCACTTACAGACTGTCAAAGGGAAGGCACATCTTTCAAAACATATCTCTGCTGCCACGAGTTTGCTGGACAAGGCTGGAAAAGTAATTAAATTCCTAATAATATTTGGAAAGGAGAAATATCAAAACAAATTTTCTAATAGAAACTGTCCCTACCCACAGCATGGAGTTGGAACTACACGATCTTTGGAGACCCCTCAAACCCAAACCATTCCATGATTCTACAAAATACCTGGTGACCAGCTCCATGAAGCCAGAATAGAGGATTAACCTGTTATTCTGTCACCCCTGGGGGTGAACAGAGGCTCATTTTGAAACCCAGGAACAATAAACACAATTAATAAGGAGGATGCTCAGGAAGTTTGGGAAATGCTTCACCTGCAGATTATCACTTTGTACCAGGTCAAATCCTCACCTCCTACTTCCCCAACAGACACTGAAGCTGACACATCAGCAGCACTGGCCCTGCTGATGGGATGCCAGGATGGAAGGGAGATGGAGGTGCTCGGAGAACCAGCTTGTTTCTGCCCAACAGTGTTTAATGAACACAGCCTGAGTAATTCACTGAATTGTTTGTTGTTTTTGGAAGTTTTAAAAACAACAGCAATGACAAAAACACTCTCAACAAAAAGCCCTAAGTAAATAAATAAAAGCACATCTGATTTAAGGATGCTTGCAAATTTTGCACACTCAAAGGAGGGAAGGGAAGGGAAGGGAAGGGAAGGGAAGGGAAGGGAAGGGAAGGGAAGGGAAGGGAAGGGAAGGGAAGGGAAGGGAAGGGAAGGGAAGGGAAGGGAAGGGAAGGGAAGGGAAGGGAAGGGAAGGGAAGGGAAGGGAAGGGAAGGGAAGGGAAGGGAAGGGAAGGGAAGGGAAGGGAAGGGAAGGGAAGGGAAGGGAAGGGAAGGGAAGGGAAGGGAAGGGAAGGGAAGGGAAGGGAAGGGAAGGGAAGGGAAGGGAAGGGAAGGGAAGGGAAGGGAAGGGAAGGGAAGGGAAGGGAAGGGAAGGGAAGGGAAGGGAAGGGAAGGGAAGGGAAGGGAAGGGAAGGGAAGGGAAGGGAAGGGAAGGGAAGGGAAGGGAAGGGAAGGGAAGGGAAGGCTGGATTTGGGGATAAGTTATTCACTGTAAACTACTTGTTCAGTTCTAAACTCCACATGGAAACATAAGGGAAGGGAGAGAAGGAAAACAGTGAGTGGAGAGAAACAGGGAAAAAATAGAGGGGGGGCAGGAAGAGAAAGAAAGGAAAGGAGGGAGGAAAGCAGCCAGCAATGATTGTAGCCCATTTTTGCAATGTGGTAGGAACATCTTCCTTATCAGCTCTGTTATCATCACCATCACTGAAAAGACTCTTTAAATAAAGGAGAGGAGGGGAAAAAAAGCCCCCAAAGGTGGCTGGGAGCGTGGAAGGGAATGGCTAATGCAGCTGAAGTGGGAGCTCACGTTTCTGCAGCTGCTTCGTATGCGCAGAGCGAGGCCGAGCCACGGCAATAGAATTATACGAGCCCCTGCAGACACCCGGGCAGGATGGCAGGGAAACTGATGTAATTACTGACATTATTACCATTAAAGCAAAATAATAATTTTAATTACAGCAAGGGCTTTGGGGCCTTTCCCTGCTCCTCCCTGCCCCTGCTCACTGCGTAGCATAGTCTTGTTCCAGGCTGCCTAATGGGACAGGGCAGTGACAGTCCCCTCCTTTCTCTCCCACTTCCCCGCCAAATACTTTTCTGCACAATTAAGAAAAAAACATCAGAAAAGTCATGATTTCAACTCCATCACCATATTAAGGATGGAAATCATGACCAGCAGCTTGTGAAGGCTCAATCCCAGAGGCAGCTCCCCGAGCAGAAGGGACTGCTGCTGATGGCAAGTGCCCGCCTGCCTCCCAATTAAAATAAATTGGTAAATCAGGGCTCAGCTCAGGAGATGCGACACCTGCAAGCTGGACTGTGGTTGCCTCAACAATGCTGTGTGCTGCCCAGAAACTTCCCTTTCCATTTTTAAACTCCTTTCCCACAGCCCTGCCTCTTACTGGTGCTTGCTTAAATTCAGGATGAGATGAGCACATTCCCAAGGTGGATGGTTGTAGTTACCTACACCTTTTGAAAGCAGAGCTCTGTTACAATTACTGTCCTCATCAAGTTACAAATACCTTTTTGTGGTACAATTGTCATTTCATGAATGGTTGGGGTCCTGAGTGGCAGTGTCTGGTCCAGAGCCTGGCTGAGGTCAGCTTTTTGCTGAAAGATCATCGAATCATGAAATGGTTTGGGTTGGAAGGGACCTTAAAGATATTCTTGTTCAACCCCCTGCCATGGGCAGAGACACCTTCCACTAGATCAGGTTGCTTAAAGGTCCATCCAGCCTGGCCTTGCACACTCCCAGGAAAGGAGGATTGTGACCCCAAGACATAATAAATATTACTTCATAAATCACTCAGTGTGTTAAATGTAACAGGAGGACTGAAGTGGGAAGAGCACCAAAACCTCAATGGAAACCTCCTGAGGGAACATTCAGCAAAGAAACCAACAATTAAGTGACCTTTCTTCTAGCACATAAAAACTGCTGATGCTCCACGGCTGTCCTAGTTCAGCAGATGGGACCAGTTTATCACTGTGTGGGTGTGATCAAAGCTGTGGATTCTCCACCTTCTGTCCATTTCCCAGGAACTGTTCCCAATGGACCATTTCCAGCAGCTGCCCAGGGCACACCTGAGCCCTCAGGCTGGGAGCTGGCTGGGAAAGAAGCCTGGGAGAGGAGCTGGGAGAACTCCCCTCCAGGGAGTCCTTGGCACCTCCACAACCCACCTGAGGGGTCAGGTCTGCTCATGGGCCATCAATGATTCCAAAATCCCCCCTGACTCCCAGAGTCAGAACCCCCAGTGTGTAATTCCCTGCCCTGGGGGAGGCACTGAGCAGTCCCATCTGGACCTGAGGGGAGAGAATCTTGGGGGTTTGGGGACTTGGGAACCACTCAGTGGATCCAGAGGAGGAGCAGAACCTGGACAGGAGGAGCCCACCACTCTCCACCAGACTGTGCCATCATCTACACCAACAGGTTTTTTCACCTCCTTTACTTTGGACTCGGGGGAACCACGTGGGGCTCAGCACAGGGGCCAACAAACCCCACTGTGTTTGTGTGGGTTACACTGCTGGGTTTTGTGGGTTAAACCCAATTTCTCTTTGTGCCATTGCATTTATTGTAATATTGTTATTAAATGGTAACTCTGACTTATAGTCTCTCTAGTGGTGGGTTTTTCTTCTGCTGGTTTACCTTTAAACCAGCACTAGGGCCAAGAGAGGTCACGGATGGTTTGAACTTGATCAGAAAGCTCAGGATGTTGGGGGTTATGAGCTAAAACAGCTTTTCCCAAGAAGGTACTAGACACCATAGTACAATTTAGTTAAGAGAAAGCCTCCATAGGATAAAGTCCAACCATTCCCCCAGCACTGCTAAGGCCATTAAACCATATCCCAAAGTGCCACATCCACACAGCTTTTAAATCCCTCCAGAGATAGTGACTCCACCACTGCCCTGGGCAGCCTGTTAAAGGCAGATGGGAAGTTGTGGAAACACTTGGAACTGGGACTGGAAAGCCCAGCAGGCACCCAGGAGAAACAGTCCACCCTGATCTCACCATCACACAAGGTACCACAAAACCAACACAGGGACTTGGCTCCACTTTGCTTGCTCACTTCACCTAAAAGCATTGAACTGTGACAAACCAACAACTCTGCGGTCCCTACAGATCCAGTGAAATGGAAAAAGAGATCAGATAAAGCAGATTGGACTTGTCAGAAACTGAGGCATGGCCACAACAGCCAGCCACAGGCTTGGCAACAGATCTTTTGTTTAAAAGCCAAACCCTGAGACTCCCAGAAACACAGTTATCCTGGGGTTGGGTGAGGAGGGTAGAAAAGAGGGGTAGCAGGAGGTGAAGTGCAACAGATGCATCCAAGAGGAGAGCAAACCCTGAAGGTCAGAGTAGCAAGCACATGAGTGGCTAACTAATGTCCTACAGCAGCACCACGGGGCACAGACACAGGCACACACGTCCTTGCAAACTGGAAAGCCATAAAAGTCTATTACAGCAAATCAAACAGCAGCCAGCATGACAGCCATTAGCCTGAAATGAATACACGAGAACTTAATGAGCTCTGTCGAGGCCAGCTTGGTGAATTAAGTTGCCAATTCTAGCAGGATTCCCCTTTTCTTTACAGACTTGAGAGCGCCCGCGCCGCCTCGTTGCCTTTTGACAAGCAAATCACGGGGCGCCCTTGCCCAGACGGGACGGACGATTACACTGGAGCAATATCCCTCTCCCGACACAGGGGCCCTCCCCTCCCTCAGCTACTCCAGGCAGGTGCCAGGGATGCAAACAAGGCTCAATGAGCTCAGAGGAGCAGTGGCATCAGCCTGACACTGGAGCAATCCCTAGCCTGGGGATTCAGAGCTGCTGTGGTGCAGAGGAGTTTGCAGTTAAACCAGGTATCCTCTCCTCCCCTCCCCACCCCGGAGAGGGATCACAATCCGCAGCCCATGCCCAAATAAATTCCCATTCTCACACCAGGATGGGTATTTAGAGGCAGTATTGTTTTTAAAGGTCAGTTTACTTCATGTTCCATTTATTTATGCACACTCTTCTTTTGACTTTCCAAGTGCCACACAACAGCAGTGAGGTTTAAATAGCCTTTCGGTTGCTGCTCCATTAGCTACGACAACTGCAAATCGATACATCCATTTATCTCAAAATTAAAAAGAGAAAAACCCTCATTAGCTGCCAAATCCGCACAGAGCCAGTCTATTCAAAGCCACACTAGTCTCTTCTCTTTCTCCAGGCTCCAGCTCCTCTTCATTCATTATCCAAAGGCCCTTTGATTTGGGCTGGCTGCTCTTTGAGGAAGGTTTTGGTACCTGCACACCCTCACTGCTCACCCTCAAGCTGTCTGAAGCAGGAGGTGACCTCAGGACACTGCCACCCCCTACCATGGCTGGTTCCCACACCTCAGCTGCTACCTGGGTGTCCCCTGGTACATTCCCACAGCACATCACTTCCAGCTTTGACAAGCAACAGGGAAAACCTGTGGCTCAGCACAGGTCTCAAAGCCAAGCAGACATCTCCTTGAGAACCATGCCATCACATACAGAGGAAGTTTATTGCTGACATCTCCTGTAGGCTGTAGCCCTTGGAGGGTCCTTTTTAGGTAGTGAGACCCGATCCCCTGCTCCCATAGTGCCTGGCAAGGCAAGGCAAGGCTCTCTCCCTGGCAGAAGAACAGAAGTGCCTCCAGGATTCTGGCGGAGCAGTGCAGTTGTGGCTCATTACCTCTGATCAGTGCCCTTGGTTAAAGATCATGGAGAGAAACTGGAAACTGGCACACATCACCTTGTGATTAGATTAGGCCAAGCTCCAGAAGAGCACAGCTCTGAAGACCAAGCACACAGTGGCTGCATGGGGGGAATAACTGGGATTGCTGTACCCCAAACAGCCAGGTGGTCCTGCAAATCCCTCCCAGCAGATCCACGTCCCATGTGCAAAGCAGTGGGATGTGCCAGAGAGGGGTTTTAAGGTTCAGCCTCCTGTTCATCATTTTTTTGTCAGGATCACCTGCCCCTGCAGTTCCCTTTCCTCAGCCAGCATTAATTTTCTGCATACAAGTGCAATGGTTTTCAACTGAAAGAAAGTAGATTTAAATATTAGGAAGAAATGTTTCCCTGTGAGGGTGGTGAGGCCCTGGCATAGGTTGCCCAGAGAAGCTGTGGCACTCTGGAAGTGTTCAGTGCCAGCTTGGATGGGGTTTGGAGCAAACTGGGCTACTGGAAGGTGTCCCTGCCCATGGCAGGGGGTGGAATGAGATGGGCTTTAAGGTGCCTTTCAACACAAACCATTCTAGGATTCCATGACACTGATTCCAAACCAGCATCAGGGCTTAACGCAGCCCCAGTTCCTGAGGGAGACACAGAAACCCATTTCCATTTCTTTTCACAAGAAGAAGGGCATCCTCTACAGCAGAGAAAAAGGAAAAGCAAAGATAAATCTGAGGACAGGAAAGAGGAGACAGTTCTTCTCCAGTCCTACTGACATTCCTGTTGCTTTGCAGACCTCTGCAGGCAGAGCAGCACCGGGAGGACTGGCTGCAAGGCAGGACGGGCCCCTGCCAGCTCCCAGAGTCCTGAGCAGAAGGACAGTGAGAGGCAACTCCTGTGGGTTTGGCCAACTCATTTCTGCACTACTCATGCCTTAAAAAGCAGAATAACTGACTCTGACCCAGTGTCATTCTCACAGGGAGGTTTCAGATGACTTATCACAAAGATGAGACTAAGACTCCCGGCTCATGCATCACAAGAACTCTAATGAAGAAACCTCATCCTCGCAGCAGAGGGACAGGGAGGGATCAAAGCCCAGCACGGTGGGGCAGCAGCAGCCAGCATATTAAATACACCATGGGAACTCAATCCTTTGTACCTCTCAGTTACCAAAGCTGCTTCACTGCACACACACAATATACTCGTGATGTCATCCACACCCCAAGGCATGATCTGGGAAAACCTGGCACTGCCCTGGCACTGGGGTGCAAGAGGAAGAGGTTTCTTCCACTGGAGGATGTCAAACACCCTACTAATCCCCTCTTTCAGATAGGATACCCTGACCTTCTCCTTCTAGCACCTGAAAACACATCTTTAAAGTCTAAATTCACATCAGACCTGTAAGTTCCTGGCCTATTTCCACCAACTCCAGGTACAGAAGCTCTCCCTGACGAATGAGTGGATGCCACATCCTTTGCATTCCTTTGCAATGGCCAGCACAGGGAGCAGTAGAAGGTTGTGGAAACTCTGTCCTTGAGGATATTCAACACTTGTCTAGATAAAGCTCTGAGCAACCTGATCTAGCATGAAAATTCTCACTGGCTTAGTGGAACCTTGGGCCAGATGATCACCTGTGGTCCCTTCCTACCTACTTTATTCCAGGGACATCATGGGACAAGTCCTGCTATGGAACTGCTAAAGGAAATCTCCAGCTAGGGCAGAAGCCTTTGGGCAGGACTCTGCCAGAATTCAGGTATTTGAAAAAATAGCTCTTCCTGCCCCAGGTCACCTCTGCGACAAGAGCTGCACATTCCTCCAGCTCAAAGGAAGAGAAAAAGACACAGATTCTCATTTACACCTATTTTAAAACTCCCCATTTGTCACGGGAAAGATGTCACCACAACTGCACAAAGCTCCAAATCTCCTCTTCCATCTTCTTTCCCCCAACACCATCACTCTTCTTCTGCCCATTTTCAGACAGCAATAACTTCCAGAAGTTTAAGCCTCCCCCAACCCCACAAGGATCCAAGATAAAAGGACAGTCCTGTACAACGGTGGCTCTCACACAGTGAGCTCTGTGCTAGCAACAGGACAGCAAGAGTGGCCACTGAGGGAAGAGCCAGGTGCCAGGCTGCAGGGAGAGGCTGTGGTGATCCCTACCTCTGGAATGCGGACACTGTAGGGCTGGTTGTGGAACTGTGGGGCATTGTCATTCACGTCTCCCACTTGGATGTTGACCGTCCCTTTGATCACCTGTGGTCACAAGGATAAAAGCAGGGTTATGTGTCAGCTTGATGTGTGCATTTAAAGCCTAAATGCTTTAAATGCACACATTGTGGCTGTGTTCTCTGACTTGGCTTTAGACCAAAGGGTGACCCCACTTCCCAGGCCCCCAGGGCAGTGCAGAAAGTCCCCTGGTGACCCACACTCACCCTCCCTGCTCCCCTCTGTCCGTGCCACAGACCATGAAATGAGAAGTCGCACTCACCCCTTCGCTGTCACTGACAGAAAATTCAACCGTGAATTCTGACTTAGTCTGAAAGGGAAAGAGAAGAAAAAAACCATATAATTAAAGATACTGCAGCGTTTATCTGCAGATGGCAGGCTTGGGACTTTTAGCCAATATTATTACACATAAAATGCTTTCAGGACCTTCCAGAACAGAAGAGGTGCTTGAGTGCCATTACCTGCATTGGGTAGGAAATGCTGGGAAATCTGGATGTCAGTGAGGATCTTGTGTTTCAAAGGCACGGAGAGATGTTCTGCCCTGGGCCAGGGGGATGAAGGGACTATGGAACTGACTCCCTGACTAGCAGCTGGGTACTTAAACAAACAACTAAGATCAAGAGATGAAAGGAGCCCACTTTACAACCTTCTGCAGGTGCCAGCAAGTCCCATCTCTCTCTACGTGCCCACCCAGCCTCTGATGCCATGGGCTGAGTGCTTGTAGCAGTGAGAAAGAATGAGTGGAAGGTGGAAAAAAGCAGTTTTTCACCCAGGGTGTACTGTGACCTGGCACCACCCCCACCTGCAAGACACAGAGACAGTGCAAAAAGAGGGGAAAGCTCGAAGAGAAAGCTCTGCAATTAGCTTTTCCTCAAGATGACAATGCAACAGTCTCATGAGGACATCCAAATTTTGCTGCTGCTTTCCCAACTAACCTATCAAGTTGCTGGGAATAGTAGGATAAGTCTATGGTCTGTAGTTAAGAACTGGGTGAAATCCCATGAAAATGCCCATACAATTCTCTCTGCTCCTTATTGCTTTAACTACACTTACAGCTTGGTCTGAAATATCAAAGGCACTGGGGTGAGGGACAAGTGGGGAAGGGGAATTTTTTGGTATCAGGGCAGGGGGATATTGTTTGGGAAGGCAGATCTCTTCCTAGCCTTTCTTTCACACCAGCAATCGTTTCAACTTATGTTTTACCAAGAAATCCTGCAGGGATGGACAGCAGGACTCAGCCACCACCATCATCTACCTGGTACCCAACCACCAGCTGGTGCTTTGTTGCCCTCCAGTCCTGGCAATCCCTCCCTCCTCCCACGTCCCTTTCCACCTCTGGTGTCCCTGCCCTGCCTGAGCTGCTGAAGCACAGCAACTTGTTTCCAAAGCATCATGCAGGAAAGGCTGGAAAGCAAGCTTGAAATGGCTCTCCCTGCTGCAGCTTTGGTTGATTTATTCCTAATGAGATCACTCAGGGACAGGTTGCAGCCACCGATGCCCAGCGCAGGAGCTCTGCTTGCACCAGGGCAGCAGTTCATCCTGGAAAAGAATCTGGGGAACAGCTCCCCCCTCCTGCCCCCACATCTGCCTCCCTCCACCCAAACAGCCGGGAACCCAAGCCTTCCATAGCTCCTGCCTCGGGACAATGCTTGTAGGCAGAAGGAAGAGCTGAAATCCTGACAGAAAGTAGGAGATTCTCTGTCTGCTCCCTGTGACATCCCACCCTGCTGCACCAGAGGCTTTCAGCCCTCTTTTCCCACTACTCATCCATGAGGGGCAACACAACAGGGAAGACAGGAAAAAACAGGAGATAGGAAACAACCTGTTGAGCACTTAAATTTTAAAAGCTCAATAAAATAATCAGAGTAAACTGCCACATACTAATTTCTGTCTCAAATTATTTTAACACATACTTCTTTAACCTCAGGGTCTGTATTTTAAAAAAATCTATTTTACTTCTAATCTTACTAGGAGTAAACAAAACAAAAAAAAATCTTTCAAAATTCATTTTGCCTCTATACATTCACTCTTTCCTCTTTTCCTGTATTTCCCTTTTTCCTGCATCATTTACCTTATTATGACAACTTCTCCCTTTTCAAGCCCCTCTTTTCTTGTACAAGAATCCATCCCATGCTTTTCTTCCTCACCAAATCTCTTGCATGGCTTTCTCTCCCCTGACTTTTTGACCACGTGCATCCAGGCTGGTGGTCTCTGCTCCCAGCCTGCTGCCAACCTCCATCCACCACAAACTTTCAGTTACACCTTTCCCATGTCCTTTAGACCTTTCCCATATCCATCCCAAGCCATGCACTGGTCTGTCTTCATCAACTTCCGTGTACTCTTCTGACTCTGAGCCCCTGGGATGAGCTGATGGGTGCAGGTTCCTCTCCCAGCTGAGCTCATCCATGCATCCCAGCTCTGCTCAGCTCCTTCCCTTCCCAACCTCCATGAAAAGACCCCTAAAATCTATTGATCACCCTCCTTGGCTTAAGGCTGCCATCGTGAATATGGGGAAGCAGGAGGCATTTGAATGAGGGAAGATTTATGACTCATGCCAGCAGCTGTTGGCACAGGGAGGCGGAGGGGAGAGGGGTGAAGAAAAACACTTTATTTTTCCAAAGCCTCGCTCTTAAAGCTGTGAAATTGGGTTTGCCCTCCTCCCCCCTCCAGCCTTAGCAGCATCCACCGCCCTGCTCCGCCACATCCCAACCTCTGGCTGGCTCTGACTGGCACCACCAGTGCCTGAGGTGTGTTAATGAGTTTGATCTTGACAACGCTGCTGCTGGCCAAGGAAGCACTAAACACAGAGGAAATTAAGCACATTGCCCAAGTCACAGAATATTTTCCCAGTTTTCCCGAGCTCCTGTTCAAGTGCCTGTGCTGTCCCTTCCTCCTCGCTCCAGAAATGCAGCAAGTGCCATGGATTTAGTAAAGCTGGCACCTGGATGGGATCCCATCCCTGCACACCAAAGCTGCCATGGAAA
Source organism: Pithys albifrons albifrons (assembly GCF_047495875.1). NCBI lineage: Eukaryota > Metazoa > Chordata > Aves > Passeriformes > Thamnophilidae > Pithys > Pithys albifrons. The sequence goes on from NC_092466.1 coordinate 34,159,390, forward strand.
AGAGGGGTGTGAAACAGCTTTGAGGCAAGAATCTTGCCAAATTTAGCACCCAGCAGTCTGAATCCACAAGAGGATAAAATTTTTTGATGAGATTGAATAACCAGGGACACCTCTCATCTCTTCACACATCACTCTAAATAGTAAAGGATTTAATTGAAATAGAACTTTAAAGAGAGAGCCTGTAGATTCCCTTGGCTGTAGGAGCATCCTGGCTCTTGGGCAGATCATCTCCATTTATTATTTCCTTTCCTTCAGAGTCACAGATATTATTCTGGCACCCAGGAAAACCAGCAAGTCAGATCAAGCCAGAGCACCCTCCTTATTCCCCATGTCCTCACTGAACTGGAGACAGTGACAGAGTGGCTGGGGATGTGGGCACACCTGGAGTCCCAACTCCATATGGGAACACCCCCCACCTTGGGCGTGGGCACACCTGGATTCCCCAACTCCATATGGGAACACCCCCCACCTTGGGCGTGGGCACACCTGGATCCCCAACTCCATATGGGAACAACACCCACCTCGGGTGTGGGCACACCTGGATCCCCAACTCCATATGGGAACAACACCCACCTCGGGTGTGGGCACACCTGGATCCCCAACTCCATATGGGAACAACACCCACCTCGGGTGTGGGCACACCTGGATCCCCAACTCCATATGGGAACAACACCCACCTCGGGTGTGGGCACACCTGGATCCCCAACTCCATATGGGAACAACACCCACCTCGGGTGTGGGCACACCTGGATCCCCAACTCCATATGGGAACACCCCCCACCTCGGGTGTGGGCACACCTGGATCCCCAACTCCATATGGGAACACCCCCCACCTCGGGTGTGGGCACACCTGGATTCCCAACTCCATATGGGAACAACACCCACCTCGGGTGTGGGCACACCTGGATTCCCAACTCCATATGGGAACAACACCCACCTCGGCTGCCACAGAGGGTGGAAACCCACCACTCATCTGAGCAGAGATGAGTTTCCCTCAGCAATGAGCTGAATTACCTCTCGGTCCAAGGGCTGCCTGAGCCACACGACACCGGTGACACTCTCCACAGCAAAGAACCTGCTGGCCTCCTCTCCAACCACACCGAAGACCAGCGGGTCATTGTCCAGGTCCCGGGCCAGCAGCTGAGTCACTGAGGAACCTGGGAGAGAGGGAGAGGAAAGAAATCATGAGCCAAACACAATGGAGAGGAAGAAATCCTGAAAACAGCTTGTCAGAGAATGCAGATCTGTGCGAGAACATCCCCAAACTTTTCCCGTGTTTTTCCAGTGCCTGAAGGGGAGTCAGGCTGTGCATGGTCTGACTGCTCTGTCTGGCACAGCTGAGCTGAACCACAGACCCTCTCCTTCCTTGCCATTACCAAAAGAGAAAGTCACTTTAGTCCAGCCCAAGCAAGGCCATCTCTGGCACTAGAGATAATGGGGGAACCCACACCTCTTCTGGGTAAGCACAGACCATTCTCCCTCACACTCCTCCCTACCAAGGGGCACCACCAGCAGGTACAGCAACAAAAGCAAAGGACAGCCATCACACTTGGAGCTTCACTGTAGACCCAGAAGAACCTCCTCAAATCATTTTGGGACTCTCTGAGCACCTTCAAAGGCTGCCATGTCTGGCTGACCATGGATGGCTGCCTGTTGCCCACCCAGCCCCTCTCTGTGCCCTCCTCAGCAAGTTGAGGGAGAAAATAGGTGAGAAAAAGCAGGTGCACAGAGATAAGGATGGGAGATCTCCTTGGCTGCCTGACCTTGAGGATGGTGGAATAAGGATGGGAGGTCCCCTTGGCCACATGGCCTTGAGGATGGAGAGGCATAGTCTGCATGAGCCACCTTTGGCAGTACATGAGCCTCAATCATCTGGGCAAGCAGAGCAGATGCCCAAATTCCACCCATCTGGGAAGAGGAGGGAAGCTCCAGCAGAGCAGAGGGCAAAAGCAGCAGCACAGTTTGGAGAGCAGAGAGAGCTGGGCAATTACCGACCGACCAGCCCAACATCAATCACAGGGGAAATAATGGAAAAAGCTGATATGAGATTCCATTAATAAAGAATTAAATGATAGGAACATAATTAATGCCACTCAACATGATTTTGTGGAAAATAGACCTTGTCAAACAAACCTGATTTTATTCATTGATAAGATTACAATTTTGGCAGATAAAGGTAACTGCAAAGAAATAATAGACTCCTTCAAGGCATTTGACTTCGCCCACTGTGACTTTCTGATTAAAAATTTAGTGCCCTACGACACTGATAAAGCACATTGGAGTGAGGATCCAGTTGCCTGGCAGACCCCAAGGCCACCCACACCTCACTGGGTGCCATGTAAAACTGCTGTTGGTACAAATTCAGGTGACAGAACAGCAAATAACAGGGAGGGCCAAGGAGCCAGGTGAAGCCCTTGGTAATTGGAGCTTGTTTGGTAAATATTTGTTTTTGTGACCCTGCTCCAAACACCCTCAAAAAAGGTTATTGGGCCACAGCTGCAGAGGAGAAGATCCCAAAGCCATTCTGGGAGGCATGAAGGAACTCCTTCCATGCCCTGCCTGGCAGAGCCACAGCACTCTCTGGGAACTCAGTTCTAGCCTATGGAGATGGTTCTTCCAAGGCTACAATTCTACAAGATGCCTGGCTAGCTGAATCTTCAGGACTGGATGCAAGAGGCAGCTACAAACTTTCAAGAGCTTGCAAAAGTGCTTTCCCTTAAAAAAGGCTTTACAAGCTCCATCTCTGACTAAGAAGAGTGAGATGACTCAGGTCATCTTAAAGACAAAATGCAATACTTAGCAATGACTCCTCCATGAAAGCACAGCAAGACTCAATGCCCAGACATGGAGAAATTTCTCTTTGGAGAAGGAATAGCAGCTGTTTTAAAAAGAGCAGCTAGAATTAACCACTGGGGAAAAATTCCTTTCACCAACATGGGTGCAAATGAGTGATGGGTCATGATCAAAGACATTTTGGACAAAGACAAAAACAAGAGTCTTTATCCAAACCTGTGATCAAACTGTTCATCTGCAACTCTCCCATCTCCTCAGTGCAGCCAACACCATAAAGACCCTACACTTTCTTAAACCTTGAAGCCTTGACATAAAACAAAGTACTAACTTGGTCTTACACTGGAGGACATCCAAAGTCATCCTTTGCAAAAGTTTCTTTCCCTCAAAGAACAAGAAGACTGTCAGTCCCCACAGCAGTGAAAAGGAGTAACAAGGACAAGATAAATCCAGGGTCATGCCCCTTTATTCTGCCCAACTTAAACTGAGAAACAGACTTGCCACCTCTACATCCCATTCAAAACCCCTGGATTAGCAGGTTATCTGCAATTCCCTCCAGAATGGCAAATATTCCAAACTCCAAAAAGTCTTGGTTGCATCTCCGGAGGGAAAACAATCTTAAAATTCCTGCTGAATGGGCAAACTAAGTGCCACCCAGTTCTAATCATAGTCCCATTCATGGTTTGTGTGCTGCAAACCCAGTTGTACTAATAAATAAATAAATCACCCAGCAAACAAATACTTAATTCTTCTCTCTCTGCATTACAGCTACTTCCCACTGCCAGGGAATTTAGTCCCTAAATTCAGGATAACCTGGAGAGGGAGGAAAGGCATTTCTGAGCAAAGCATATCATCCCACCTCCAGTCCTTGCTCCTGCCTGTTTGTGGAATCAGATCCCTGTGAAACAACACTCTGGGATCATCCACCCTCTCCTCCCAGAGGAGCAAAATTCAAAACATGGTGGGTGGGTACAGAAGGAAAGGGAAACACATCAGGAACATTCCAAGCCTAAAACCTCAACTTTGCTTCAAGAAACTTCATTAGGACATAGATAGGGCAGGTCAGAACTTTAAAGTGAGAGCTGCACTGTAGCAGGAAAATTCCATCTTAAACAAACCCTCACAAGTGAGGCATCAAATTCTAAGAGCTCTTTCACCCATTCCCTTATCCCTTCATCAGACATTAAACACCCTCCTACCTTCAGAGCACCTCCAGCTCATGACAGGAAAAAAAAGTATTACAAATGCATAAAATACAGATCAAAATAACAAATTAAATAGAATAAGAAATAGAACCCTGAAATAAGAAATGAGACTTCACAAATGCTTTATCCCAGGGGTTTTTTTGCAGGTTTTATCCCAAGGGAGTGCTGAAAGTTTGGGAGTGTGGTATTAAACCTTCACCACTTCCATCATCACAACAGAAGTTTGTTCGAGCTGCCTTCCACAGATTTCTTCAGCACCAATTTATTGCATTTATTTATTTTATCTTACTTTCCCCCCTCCTTTCTATTTCCTGCACCAAAGGCAGATGAGCAGACTGGCAGGACAGCACAGGGTAAACTCACAGCTGGAGCATCTGCACAAAAATTCCCATTTCCCAGGGTGATTCCAGGGAAGGTGCTGTTGTCCCACCTGTAACTGAGGCCAGATCGAGGCAAACCCCAGACCCAGCAATGCCAGAGCTGGACTCCAGACTCTCTCTCACAGAAGCAATTGTGGAACTGCTCTGGGTGTCATGTCAGCACTTCCAAACCCCTCCAGTGTCTGAGTCACTGGGAAGTCATCAGGGAGCAGAGGGTCCTGCTCAGACAGGCCACGCAGAGCCAAAGTTGTATCACCTCTGTCAGAAACCCCTCTCAGGGCACTCACTAAGAAAAATACCTTCCCACCTCTCTCCAGGGTCATGCTGAGGATGCTGTTCAAGCCTCCTCGAGCACAAGCACCGACCTGGCTCCAGCAAGGGCTGAGAAAACAGGGACAAATTATCCCTTCTGCAGTGCAAAGTTATAGGCTCCATTTGTTTCCTCTCAGGAATCAGACAGGGCAGTTAAGTGTCCTGATTCCACCAGATAATCAGAATTTATCTCGTCTTCTTTTGCCTCCTTTCTTCTCAATCACAGCTACTTCTCCCTTTCTCACACATACACAGATTTTCTTCTTTCTCCAAGTCTTGAACTTTGATTGACCTCGGGAGCTTTTTTTTTTTTGCCGTTGTTGCTTCTTGTTTAGTTCCTGCTCAGATTTTGTTACATTTCTGTTGGTTTGGCTGCTTCATGGGGTGTACTTTTCCATCCCATACCAGAACTTGTCTCAGCATCTTGCTTGCAGCTGTAAATCTCTGTATTTTTCCTGCCCTTCCACTTTGCCAAGGAGAAAGTGGGAAAAGGGGTTGTGCCCTCTCAATTCCTCTCCATTGGTTATGCTTTCAAGAGGGGAATGAGAAAAGAGGAAAAACAAATTCACTCTCTGGGAGGATCCTAGATCTCCCTGAGGGGTCTGGCAGCACTGAGTCTCAGGGTCAGGGAGGGAGTTGGAGGATGAAGAAGCTGCTCAAGCAAGATGCTGTCACAGTCCACGCAGGAATGGGCTGGGGTGGAACGGAGGGCACTGGGATCCAACAGAAGGGGCAGGTTTCTAATTAGTTGCTTAATAAGCTTCTCTGTTAAAAGGTCTGATTCATACCCAAGTGGAGTTAATAGGAATCTCTCTGCTGACTGCACTGGCTTTTGGGCTCAAGACTTCAGGCATCAGCTACACTTTAATATAAAAAGCATTTTAATCCCTGTTTTTAACAACCAGTTAAAAACTGTTTCTCCTTGACCCCCAAGATCTGGGTCACATCTGTGGGCACAGTCACCACACAGCTTCTTGGCTCCCCATCTCCTGCCACTGGAGCACCACGGGCACCCAGCTCAGGGACCAGGGGCTTTGCAGGGTAAAACCCTTGAATTTTATAATCTGCAGCAGCAAATGGATCAGAGGCCCCAGACACTGGGGAAGGAAGCAGAAGGGAGACAGCCCTGATGCCAAAATCAGTGTGTGAGCCTCCACCAAGGTTAAGAGCTGGCACAAGGAGCCTTCAGCTCCCACTCGACTTCCCAAACCAGCAGAAATTTAGTTAAAAATCATTTCAGCAATCACACCCTGCAGCAAGGAGCCCCCTGCCACAAAGGCCACCACCAGACTTTTGCTCCAAAGTAGCTGCCACCACATTTCCTTGGCTCCCTCTCCTTCCTTGGAAAGCAGATGAGACAACCCAGTCCTGCCTTCCTGCCCCAGTCCCCCCAGCACAGGCACCTGCAGTTACACCAGTTTGTCACAGCAGCCTGGCCTCTGATGTGCTCAGTGGCAGGATTTGATGGATTTGATCTTGAAATTCTAACCCTGTTCATCTCATTTGTCACCTGCTCCCTTTTCTTTGCCTGTAATTCATTTTCTCTTTCAACTTTCAGAAAGAAAGAAAAAAAAAGAGGGGGCAAAAAAAAAGCCGTTTCCCAAAGACATTGAAAAGAAAAGAAGAAATGCCAATATTTCTGTGCTGCTGAGCAATCTCTGAGCAATGAGAGGGAGAGGAAAGGACAGTGACTCCCTAGCAAAGAAAGTAAAGCAAAATCTAGTTTCAAGTGGGAGGTCACAGAAAGTGGGAGCTGCTCCCGTGTTTGGGATGAGGCTTCTTTGTTTTCCTGGAAAGGACAAATCCAGAGCTGGGGACAGAGCATGCACAGGAGATCCCACCTGATGTGCAGGGGGCAATGCCAGTATGGGGGGCTGGGAGGGCAACCAAAGCACATGTGGGCTCAGGAAAACTCTTGCAGGGACGAGGGTCTCTCCATCCCCATTCCTGCACTCTTTGGGTGAACAGTAATAGTAAAACTCTGCCATGCTGAGTTTAAACCCTGGTCAACACACTCAGCTACACTCAGGGTACCTACAAGCACATCCCAGGTAATGGGCAACACACTCATCCACCTCCAGGCCTGTCTCCCAAAGCAGGTGTTTCCAGGCTCATTTCATAAGCACAACCTCAGCAGATACTCCCTGACCTCAGAAAGGGCTCAATTCCTTGAGCCAAAACTTTCCAGAAGGTCTCAGCAAAGAAAGTTTCCACTCCTACACTTCAAGCTGAGCTCAGTGTTCCACGTTTCCCTTCCCAGGTGCTCATGAGGAGCATCAGTTTACCCCTGCACCAAGGCTGTCTCCACTACTCTTACCACACTGCAGAGTGAGTCAAACAGGGCAGGGAGACACCAGCACCTTCTTAAAAGGGTCTGATAATAAATAAACAAGAAAAGAACAGTTTCTGCCACCAGCTCTTCCACCAGTGGTGGGGGTAAAAAGCCCTGGACCCTGGTCCAGGAACCACATGCATGGTTGCCATCAGGTATGGGGAGAGAAAGGAGCCAAACACGGGGGTGACAGGGAAGAGGGAAAACAAATCTGTGCAGTCAAAACCATTCCTGAGGGAGTTTATCAAGCTGGGAAGTGCAAGGCACAGCAGAAGAGGTTTTTTTCCTAGTTCCTCAGATGCTCAGAGAAGACAGAGCCTGTAATTTCTCTGCTGTATTTAGTTATTTAAGTGGGGAGTCAGTGTTGAGACAGAATGCATAAGCAGACCTGACAGCCAGTGGCAAACTTCAGAATGACATCAGCTGCCTTTCATCCCCACCAGGTCTCTCAGAGATGTTTAAAAGGCTGTTTAAAGCTGGTTAAAAGGCTTTAAAGCTGTTTAAAAGGCAAAGAGCAACAGCAGGTAAAGAGCCAAGTGTTTGCACCAAGGGCAGCCATACAAAGGGTTTGTTTGGTTTACTTGGCTGTTTGCTGAGCACTTTGGTTAACTTTGTAAGACAAATAAGAGGTGGAAAAATATAAAAAAGTTATATGGAAATTCCTTGCCATTATCCTGAGGGTCTCCTGGCAGATGCTGTGATTGCAGTCACTGGGTGCTGGCATGAACGTGGGCAGAGAAATGCCATCCTTCCAACCAAAGTCAACACTGACACAGGTAAGACAGAGTCATTCACTCCATCAGCCTTCTAACAGGTCTTGCAGCAACACAGAGATCAGACAAGCTCCCCAAAACCACTTTTAAATACATTAAACACTGCAGGGGATTGGAAAAGCTGTGAGAGCTGAGGGTGTTCAGCCTGGAGAGAAGGCTCCAGGGAGACCTTAGAGCCCCTTCCAGTGCCCAAAGGGGCTCCAGGAGAGCTGGAAAGGGATTTTGGACAAGGGCATGGAGGGATAGGACAAGGGGGAATGGCTTCCCACTACCAGAGGGCAGGGATAGGTGGGATATTGGGGAGAAATTGTTCCCTGGGAGGGTGGGCAAGCTCTGGCACAGATTGCCCAGAGAAGCTGTGGCTGCCCCATCCCTGGGAGTGTGTAAGGCCAGGTTGGATGGGGCTTTGAGAAAAATGGTCTAGTGGAAGGTGTCCTAGCTCATGGCAGGGGGTTAGAATGAGAGTGTCTTTAAGGTCCCTGCCAACCCCAACCATTCTGGGATCCTGTGGATGGAGGTCACAGCCTTTGCTTGCTCACCAGCACCTCCTGGGGCTGCAGACAGGAGTTTAGTAATCAGAACTCTCCAGCCTCGCTGTCAAACTGCTGCCAGCATTACTGATACACCTCAACAGTGCTGTGGTATCTCCAAATCTGCCTGGAAAAAAGGGATTCAAAAAATGCTCATCCCTGGGCCAACCCCTGTGAACAGCAGCAGCCACAGGGTGCTTTGCCTCTCCTTTTCCCCTGAGTGCTCAGGTTGGGATCCAGCAGGTCCTGCCCTCCATTTCACTACAAAACCCACAGGCTTTTCCTGGGACAAAGGAGAACATGGAGAATTTGGAAAAAACTGAAATGATTTCTTTCCTTTTGTTTGGGAAGGAATAGGCTGCATCAGCATGAAGGAGGGAAGTAAATACAATTTCATCAAAAAAAACCCCAACAAAACACCCAGGAGAGTAAAATAAGGACAGAAACATTTGTAAAAGGAGGAGTCTGGGTCTGTTAAGATATTCCTTCTGTGAAAAGGGTCCCTACACTTGAAAAACTCTCTTAAAAATAATTTCCCCTCTAAACTGCCTGGAAGCCTCATAATTACCAACAATGATCACAGACCTATTCATTTCATCCTAAAATTAATACATCATGTTTGGAATGATATCGCATTAATTTATCACAAGATTTATGAAACTTGTACTTTTTTTCTAATGAGATTTATGCAAATTCTGCTCCATCCATTGTTTGCACACTTAAAATAAAAAAGTTCCCTCACAGTTGCTGCTTTGTCAAAAAGTCTCGTTCACTTTTATTGATATCTGTCCTTCTCTCCTCATCCCCCACAACAGGAGGGGGAAGGAGAGGAGCTGGTTCCAGCCTGGATGTGATCCTGTTCCCAAGTAGAACTCTGCAGGTGAGACAACCATTCAAGGTGGTGAGTTTTCAACTGATTTTAAAGGAAATTAACTGGTGGTTCACTCACATTTTTGTCTGAGAAGGGTCAGAGGATGAGAAGAGCAGCGGGGAATTGGGAAATTAAAATATTTAGACTTTTCAGAGTGGATAGTCTGTGTTTGGTAAACTCAGAGAATAAATACAGAAGGTGGGAAGGAGGAATACACACCTTGAGTGTTGTGTTCAGTTCTGGGCCCCTCAGTTGAGGAAAGAGATTGAGGGGCTGGAGCGGGGCCAGAGAAGAGCAACGAGGCTGGAGAAGGGACTGGAGCACAAGTGCTGTGGGGAGAGGCTGAGGGAGCTGGGGGTGTTTAGCCTGGAGAAGAGGAGGCTCAGAGGTGACCTCAGCACTGTCTGGAACTGCCTGAAGGGAAGTTCTGGCCAGGTGGGGGCTGGTCTCTTCTCCCAGGCACTCAGCAATAGGACAAGGGGGCACGATGGGCTCAAGCTCTGCCAGGGGAAATTGAAGTTGGAGAGCAGAAAAAAAATTCTTTGCAGAGAGAGAGCTCAGGCATTGGAATGGGCTGCCCAGAGAGGGGGTGGATTCCCCATCCCTGGAGGTTTTTAAACTGAGATTGGCCATGGCACTGAGTGCCATGATCTGGTAAAGGGACTGGAGTTGGACCAAGGGTTGGACTTGATGATCTCAAAGGTCTTTTCCAGCCCAACCCATTCTATGAGTCTATGAATAATCACCAAGGAAAGCATAAGCACCAGGCATTGTGGAGTCATAAAGGGGAAATCACATGAGATTAACTCAATATTTTATGGCAGAGCTGTAAATTGAAGACTGGAATGCACAAGATGTCCAGGAAAGCACTCGATGTAGCATCTTAGAAATCCTGAAGCTTCCCAAAGAGCAGGGCAATTCTCAGGAGCACAGGCAACAAAACAGGCAAGACCATTTCCAATTCAACCATGGCAGGAGAGTATTGCCTTCCTTTCTGCCAACTGGAAACCAGACTGAGATCTACATCCATAGATCTACATCCATCAGATCTACTCACACCTACATCCATACCCACACCAACTCCACCCAGGAGGCCAGGGAAGGGAATTCCAGAAAACCCCTAAATATCAGGTACAGCCTTACTCCTCAGAGCTGCCCTCCCATGGCTACTGACAACAGTTCATGAGACACAGGAGGGGTGGGAGGAGGCAGGATGAGCTGGTAAAGTCAAGGAAAACATGAATTTGGGTTTGCAGAAACATCCCAGCTGTAAAATGTACTGAGGTATTAAATAATGGCAGAAAGCCCCAACATTGCCTTGGAGCCCTTAAAACTGGCCTGCAAAAGCTGTTAGCAAACCAGTCCTGGAATAGCAGCACTGACTGGATGAGATCCAAGTCCCAGTTCTGGCAGCTCTGGGGGCAGAGAGGAGGGTGCTCCCCACCTCTGAAGGCAAACCCATTTCCCCTGCATGGCCAAAGACTTCCAAGAGCTCCACATCACCTCGTGCCCATCTCTGAAACAACCTGAACACCCTCCCCACTAATTCCTCAAGGAAAACCCACCTAATGCTGTCTTGATTAACATTTCTGACACAAAGTTTAAACCCTAAATCCATAGTATATCCTCTTCTAATTAATTTTTGAAATCAGAAACAGCACAGAAAGAATATTTCCTTTGTTCCTTCCTTCCTTTTCCCTGACTCACTCCAAAAAGAATGTAGTTCATTTCTTAACTAATTCACAGGTCAAAGGAAACTCTGACACAGGTTCCAGAGTGAAGGAAAAAAACACCCAGCCTGTCTGGCAAGTCAAACATGGAAGAAGGATTTGTAGCAAAGAAAATACAGCATTCCCTCCAAGATTCATAAAAATTATAGATAAATTAAGGAAAGTCAAGTGTTCCTCCTAAGGGACACAACTCCTTTTCTTTAAAAGACATGGCTGACAGCTGTCCCATTCACACAGAATCCTGGAATGGTCATGGTTGGAAAGGACCACAATGACCATCTCAGTTGGTTAAAACTTGGCTGTAATAATGCCAAGGTCATGGGTTCAATCCCCTGTGTGGGCCATTGACTTAAGAGTTGGACTCGATGATCCTTGGGGGTCCCTTCCAGCTCAGAATAGTCTGTGAATATTTTTCAACTGTAAATATTTCAACCCCCTGCCACGGGCAGGGACACCTTCCACTATCCAAGGTTGCTCCAAGCCCTGTCCAGCCTGGCCTTGGACACTCCCAGGGATGGGACAGCCACAGCTTCTCTGCCCAACCTGTGCCAGGGCCTCACCACACTAAGAGGAAATAGTTTTTTCCTAATATCTAATCTAAACATCACATCTTTTGCCTTGTCCTGTCACTCCACACCTTGTCAAAAGTGCCCTTCATGACCAAGAAGCAGCACAGGCCAGGAGCAGAGCATCTCTTGGGTCAGTGAAGGGTCTTCCTGCATCTAGCAAGGAGACCTTTCTCCCACAAGTTTCACTGACTACAGCCTCTCTTTCTGACCACCCAGAGGTGTCTTGCTGGCTGAAACCAAGGCACAGCAGGGATGCTGAGCACCCATAATTCCAGAGGTGTCTGCCAGTTGGACACAAAGCCAGCTGAAGCAAACCATGCACTCTTAACAGGAACAATTGGACAATGCTTGCCTAGGGTATAAATTGAGCCAAAACACGCCATCAAGACAGACAAGATGTTGCCATTCCTCTCACAAAAAGGGTTCCACAGCAGGTGGAAGACACAGACTTACCCTCTGTCCAGGGACTACCAACCAACTCTGCTGCTGAAACCAAATCCCAGTTCCAGGGATTACTTTCTATTTAGTGAATGCAACAAACAACAGGAGCTGCACTGAGAACATTCAGATGGGGGTCACCTCTCCTCATCTTGGAAAAACAGGGGGACATGCCCACTGCCATCTCCCCCTCAGTGCAGGAAGCAGGAGGGCAAAGGAGGCCAGAAGATGAAGGTGACCCACAATCTTCAAGTTTTCTAGAAATGCACCAGTGCAAAGAGAAGAAAAGCAGGACCCCAGAAATCGATCTAATGAGGCACTTTGCTCCTTGGTGTAAATAAATGATTTATGAGTAAGGTGACACATGCAGTATTTCACATCTTAGTCAGAAAAGGTAACGTAGCTTTGTGTTAATTAGAAAAGAGAAGCCGTTCTGCAATTAATATGAGGTCAGAGATAAAGCTCATTAGGTTGCAATGGCTACGGACCAGGTTCAAGGACTGCCCTGGCATTGAGCTGGACTGCAGGACCATGTCCCAGGACTGCCCTGGCATTAGGTAGGACTGCAGGACCATGTCCCAGGACTGCCCTGGCATTAGGCAGGACTGCAGGACCATGTCCCAGGACTGCCCTGGCATTAGGCAGGACTGCAGGACCATGTCCCAGGACTGCCCTGGCATTAGGCAGGACTGCAGGACCATGTCCCAGGACTGCCTTGGCATTAGGCAGGACTGCAGGACCATGTCCCAGGACTGCCCTGGCATTAGGCAGGACTGCAGGACCATGTCCCAGGACTGCCCTGGCATTAGGCAGGACTGCAGGACCATGTCCCAGGACTGCCCTGGCATTAGGCAGGACTGCAGGACCATGTCCCAGGACTGCCCTGGCATTAGGCAGGACTGCAGGACCATGTCCCAGGACTGCCCTGGCATTAGGCAGGACTGCAGGACCATGTCCCAGGACTGCCCTGGCATTAGGCAGGACTGCAGGACCATGTCCCAGGACTGCCCTGGCATTAGGCAGGACTGCAGGACCATGTCCCAGGACTGCCCTGGCATTAGGCAGGACTGCAGGACCATGTCCCAGGACTGCCCTGGCATTAGGCAGGACTGCAGGACCATGTCCCAGGACTGCCCTGGCATTAGGCAGGACTGCAGGACCATGTCCCAGGACTGCCCTGGCATTAGGCAGGACTGCAGGACCATGTCCCAGGACTGCCCTGGCATTAGGCAGGACTGCAGGACCATGTCCCAGGACTGCCCTGGCATTAGGCAGGACTGCAGGACCATGTCCCAGGACTGCCCTGGCATTAGGCAGGACTGCAGGACCATGTCCCAGGACTGCCCTGGCATTAGGCAGGACTGCAGGACCATGTCCCAGGACTGCCCTGGCATTAGGCAGGACTGCAGGACCATGTCCCAGGACTGCCCTGGCATTAGGCAGGACTGCAGGACCATGTCCCAGGACTGCCCTGGCATTAGGCAGGACTGCAGGACCATGTCCCAGGACTGCCCTGGCATTAGGCAGGACTGCAGGACCATGTCCCAGGACTGCCCTGGCATTAGGCAGGACTGCAGGACCATGTCCCAGGACTGCCCTGGCATTAGGCAGGACTGCAGGACCATGTCCCAGGACTGCCCTGGCATTAGGCAGGACTGCAGGACACCTGTAAGGTGTAAGACACTCCCAGAACAGCAAGGCTGCAATGCTAATGGAGAAGTCATAGAATGGTTTGGGGTTGGGAAGGACCTTTAAAGGCCATCTAATCCAATCACCCTACCTTGGGTAGGGACATCTTCCACTAGACCAGGTTGCTCAGAGCTTCATCCAACCTGACCTTGAACATTTCCAGGGATGAAACCTCTTATTCCAGTGCTTTACCACCCTCAGTTTAAAAAAAATTCTTCCTTATATCTAATCTAAATCGACTTCCTCTTAGTTTAAAACCATTACCCCTTGTCCTAGTGCAACATGCCCTGCTAGAAGTCCCACAAACATCAGTGCTGAACTGCTTCCTCCACCAGCAGCCCTGTCAAACTGAAGAGCTGATCAATATGAATAAGAAAAAGGGAGGAAAAAAAAAGGAAAAAAAACCACAACAAAACAAACCCGTCAGCAAATTACACTTGCACAAGTGTGAGCAGGATTCATTCATGTCTTGTTTGAAATCTCATCTGTGCCTTACAAAAGCTGAAACATCCCCAAGGCTCTCAGTCTTACAGGGAATACAAACCCTTCCATGCTGCACTTGCCTATGGGCCCAGCTGCTCTGCTATCTGAATGGTTCAGGGGAACACATAAATAGAGCTGTCCTTAGCCCAAATGTCACAGGGTGTTTTGCTCCACAGCATGCTCTGGTACATGCATCAAAGTCCCAAAGCCACAGGAAATGTTACCAGCGGTCAGGCTGTTGCCTGCAAACTTCAGATCTGTAATCAAATCGGCCTTGGACTGTCATCGTAACTCTCTGAGGTTTCAAAACATGTGCTGGGTGATGAATTCTGCCTTGTTATAATGAAGATGCAGTGAAATCCCTTCTTGATTTATCTCTCCAGAGCCAAGTTAGCACCTCTTGATCTCCAAGATACAGCTGCAGTAAAGGCAAGACTTACAGTCATAGGCCAGGAGTTTGAAACCTGAGGCAGCCAGTTGTGGAAAAGCTGCGTTTTCTGCTCCTCTCCCAGCTTGGATCACAGAGCTGTGGAATGCCTTGGGGTGGAAGAGACCTTACAGACCATTCAGTCCCAACCCCTCTGCCATAGGCAGAGACACCTTCCAGCAGACCAGGTTTCTCCAAGCCCCCTCCAGTCTGGCCTTGGACACTTCCAGGGATGGAGCAGCCACAACAAGAGCAAACAAAACCTTTAAGAGACCCAAGAGAAACAAGCAGGTGCTTGGAAGTCTCTTCTCAAAGGTGACAGACTGAGCAACACAACACATGCAACAACCCAACTCTTTGGGGCCAGCAATGACTGTCACAACTTGGATGGAGCATTTCCTATCATGCCTCCCTTTTTCTCCCTCTCAAATGCCAAAGAGGAGGTGGGGAAGGACTTGGCAGGTGGTTCCCAGGAATCTGAGGCACGAGCTTATCTGCATCCCCACAGTAAATTGCTTGTTGATAAATGAGGCTATTTAGGAGCAAGTGGTGCCAGCGTTGCAGTTATTAATGACACCAACGTGGAGAGACATTTAAGAGCGGCCCCTGTTCCATTGTCCTCTCTCCTGTGAGTAATGGGGCACTTCAGCTCCGGGGCTTCAAAACCAGCTTGGGCTGTTTAACAACAGAAACAAAACAAGACCGAGGGAAATGGATGGAGCGACCTGGGCTGATGACTCCAATGTTCTGATAAAGTCAAGCTCCTCTGGTAGGAATTGGGCAAAGCTCCAGTCTTTAGATGAAATTAAACCAAACCCAGCGACCAAAACTCTTCCAGTCATCCCTCCAAGCTCCACACACAGTGCCCTGTTCTCCCAGTCTACAATCCTGTAGAGCAAACCCACCCAAATCACAGGGAAAAGCCAAGCCCCAACAGCCTAAACTGGAAGCAGCAGCAGTCCAGCTGTATTTGCACCATGTTGTACACCCTGGAGCACAGTGAGGGTGATATTTGTTGAAGCCTGGGAGGTTTTCACAGGGCCACTGCCTCACTTTGGACATCACAGATGCCTAAGCATGGCCAAGAGGACAATGAGTGAGAAATAGAGGCTGTTTATTGGGAGAGGGAACCTTGGAACAGAGCTCTGCAGTGGCTGGTGGGAATGCAAGGCAGAGTGTGCAAGAACACAGCTGTAAACTTCTTTCTGAGTTAATATACCCACGAGTGTTTTTCTTTTCCTATGAAAGCACACTCTTCTACAAACAAACATCTGGAGAGCTCTGTTACAGCTGGACCATTATCCCCAGTGACTAAAGCATTCAATTAATTTAGCCTTTCTCATTTGCAAGTTGTCTGCAAATAGGCTCGGATTTGCAGGAATTTATTTGTTATTTGAATATATTCACTGAATGGTTTATTAAAAACATATTTCAGGCAAAGGATTTCTCGTAAAGGCTCTTACAACTGTTGCTCTGAGTGTTGGCAACTGGCTGCTCACACCATGTAAATGGTCACTGCGGTCAGCTGGGAATGCCTTGGCATCTTAATGGAACATAAACTACCTCCAGAAAGAGCTTTCCAAGGGTCTGTGGAAGCACCTGCACAAAAACATAACCCTCCCAGGAACACACAGCATCCAGCCTGCCCGAATTTCCTCAAAAAGCACAAACCTGCTTGCTCAGAAGTCGTCACAAAGAGAACAAGAAGAGAGCTGAACACCAGAATTAACTGACTTCATGCGAAACACCAGCAAAAACATCTCTCAGCCACTTCCACAGCACCTTGCAAGAATCCACAGGGCTCTGGATTCAGGATCCTACTTGCCCAGCTGCCTTTTGTCTTGAAACTCCAGGAAACACTTGCTGGAAGAATGTCATGACAGCAGCAAGAGAAATAGGGGGAGAAAGGAAGCAGTGAAAGGCTGTTTCCAAGACTGATAGAATCCCTCAGGCATGCAGCAAGCCCAGACTCCTCCTGGACAAGTTGTAGGTTATACAGTACCTGTGACACATCTGAAATCACAAATCCTGCTACAGAAACTGTTCTAGTCTTCTACTAGATAGGACAAGGGGGAATGGCTTTAAACTGACAAAGGGTAAGAAGATACTGTTTCCTCTGTGGGTGGGCAGGCCCTGGCACAGGTTGCCCAGAAAAGCTGTGGCTGCCCCATCCCTGGAAGTGTCCAGGGCCAGGTTGGATGGGGCTTGGAGTAACCTGGAATAGTGGGAAGTGTCCAGGGCCAGGCTGGATGGGGCTTGGAGCAACCTGGGATAGTGGGAAGTGTCCAGGGCCAGGCTGGATGGGGCTTGGAGCAACCTGGGATAGTGGAAAGTGTCCAGGGCCAGGTTGGATGGGGCTTGGAGCAACCTGGGATAGTGGAAAGTGTCCAGGGACAGGTTGGATGGGGCTTGGAGCAACTTGGGATAGTGGGAAGTGTCCAGGGCCAGGTTGGATGGGGCTTGGAGTAACCTGGGATAGTGGGAAGTGTCCAGGGCCAGGCTGGATACGGCTTGGAGCAACCTGGGATAGTGGGAAGTGTCCAGGGCCAGGCTGGATACGGCTTGGAGCAACCTGGGATAGTGGGAAGTGTCCAGGGCCAGGCTGGATACGGCTTGGAGCAACCTGGGATAGTGGGAAGTGTCCAGGGCCAGGCTGGATACGGCTTGGAGCAACCTGGGATAGTGGAAAGTGTCCCTGCCCATGGCAGGGGGGTTGGAATGAGATGGCCTTCAAGGTCCCTTCCAACCCAAACCATTCCAGGATTCTGTGATTCCCCATTGCCAAGGTGGCCCGTGACAGCCCTTTCTGCAGGCTGGGTCAGAGCAGTAAGGGGTGGCTGAGTCTACACATCCCTCACCTGGTGTCCAGACCAGCCAGTGCTCAAAAAACCTCCCTTAGTCACATGTAAAACCAAACAAAATTTTAGAATCCAAACTGGAAACAAAACTCCGTGAGAAATCCCAGCTGTTGGGTTATTGGAAGGCAAAAAAGAAAGCAATCACTGAGGTTTCACAGACTGTTCTAAAAGTGGAAATCTGAGAAGAGAAAAGTGATCCAATAAGTCACAGTTTTAGGCTTTTTTTCTTTCAATTGCTCAGAGTAAAGATTTTCAACAGTTCTCTTTCCCCCGAAGCCCTGATTGAGGCAGAAATGAGTACTGACCACCAAATTCAGCTTCTTTTTGCTACTTGTAACCATCAGAGACCCCTCTGCCCCAACAGCTGCATCATGTACATTTCTTTTTCCAGGCCCTCTGGAGCACCAGCCTCCAAGTTATGCAAATCCAGCCCCTTCACAGCATCTCAGAAAACTCCTGTCCCTTTGGCCCTGCAGAAGGACCTCATGGATCCCCATGACTGAGGCTCAGTACCTGTGACCCGAGAGGATGAGCAATCCTGCAGCCCTGGGGACGTGGTCCCAGAGGCTGGAAATCTTCACTGGAAATCAGACACAGCTGAAAACCTCAAAACACACCCCCCCAAATTATCTCAGCCCACCAATGGCACTCACATGCAGTATTGCTTTATGAGCAGTAAGCATTGCCCTGCCATCAGCAAGAAATGTACCTCATTTCTCCCTTCCCTTTAAAACACAGCCATTCTTCTCCTCTTTCTTCTTTGGTTATCCTTTATCCTACCCCTTGTCTTTGGCAGGATGCAGAGAGCACCCTGGCCTAGGTAGCTCCCATAAATTCTTCAGATTTGGGCTAAGATTATATCTGTGGTTATTAAAGAGTGCTAATAAACCTTATCAACCAAGAGTGAATGCAAAAGGAATAAGGGAAGGATTTTCCTAGGACTGAAAGTGCAAGAAATTCATAACTAACTTAATACCTATTTCAATAAGAGATAACCATGAAGAATCTATTTTAAGATCAGTTTGACTCTTTCTATGAGGAAAGAAGAAATGACAGGACCCAAGGGAATGGCCTGAAGGTGTGTCAGGAGAGGTTCAGATTGGAGATCAGAAAAGGTTCTTCTCCCAGAGGGTGGCTGGGCACTGGAACAGACTCCCCAGGGCAGTGGGCACAGCACCAAGGCTGACAGAGCTCAAAAAGTATTTGGATGATGCTCTCAGGGACAGGGTGTGACTCTTGGGGATGCTCCTGTGCAGGGCTAATGGTTGGATCCTTGTGGGTCCCTCACAACTCAGCATGTTCTGTGAAGAAAAGAGACACTGGGGGTCTCAGCCATTTCCCAGAGATGACACTTCAGGACTCTGAACCTCCACCTGCTCACCCCAGGTATTTTTAAGCAGTTGTGCAAACCACCTCCTTCTCTTCCACCTCCTGTCCATGACATAATTCCAGGCTTCTCAGGCTTTAGGAATGCCTGTTCATGTCCCCAGATGAGGATGTTTCCCCCCCATCTGTCCCGTGTAATGCCTCCCAAACGAGCCCACAGGCTCCCTTCAGCCTCCCTGCCTGCAGCGACAGCCTCTGACACGCCCGTGAAATGACTGATGAGTCGGCACGTTGGTTTGGAGCAGCTCACGTGCCTCCCCTGCACGCAGGATGACAGACCTTGGGAACCTGGGCATTAATCTGGAGATTTACAGTCAAATCTGTCACGGCTGGGGAAGCTTTTTCCCCCAAGAACCCTGCCTGAAGGTCGCTTTTCCAGGGCAATAAGCTCCAAGAAACTTTCTCAGCCACCTTGGCCCCCAGCAAAGGGCACATGGGAGAGCAGGGAAGGGGGAAAGCCACCAGATAACATGCCCAGCCTCAGGCTGCTCAGGCAGTTCCACAGATCCCACCTGCTCAGTGGGAAAGCGTGTTATGCCAGCAGAGCCTTGCCTGCAGCCTCTCACAGGAGAGGAAAATCCACCACGGGTTTGGGAGTCCCCCAGTCCAAACTCACATCCTCAATATTCTGGGTAAAGATAAAAAGACACAACCAAAGCCCACCATCCAACTCAGCACACCAAGTCCCACCTGTGCATGTACAGCAAAGGTGAGAGGTTTGAAAAACAATATCCACTCCTTCCAGCCCTTCCAATTCAAGGACCATTGCCACAAGAGGTTTGATGCATGAAGCAACATCTCCCTGTGCACAAATACCATCAAAGAGTTCATGGATGCTGCTGTTTGTTTGTATTTCACTGTCAGCACCACACTATTAGTTCTGTACCATGACTGGTACTGCAGCTCCAACAGGTGTAAAATCAACATCAATGTAAAACCTGGGAAACAACTTCACCCAGCACTTCAACAAAACCCCACGTATTTGTCATCCAAAGACAGCACAGGCACACTGTGTAACTGCTTTAGGATGGGATTTCCCCTCTAAGATTACCCAGATGTGCTTCTGGTGTTGAGAACATACCAGCAAATTGTGTCTCTTTGCTCAAAATATCATAGAATCATAGAATGGATTGGGTTGGAAAAGACCTCTGAGATCATCAAGTCCAACCCTTGGTCCAACTCCAGTCCCTTTACCAGATCATGGCACTCAGTGCCACGGCCAAGCTCAGTTGAAAAACCTCCAGGGATGGGGAATCCACCCCCTCTCTGGGCAGCCCATTCCAATGCCTGAGCACTCTCTCTGCAGAGAATTTTTTTCTGCTCTCCAACTTCAATTTCCCCTGGCAGAGCTTGAGCCCATCGTGCCCCCTTGTCCTATGAACAATCAGTGGAGCAACTGCCCTAACTGATGACAGGCATGGGAGGAGCTGGTGAAGAACAAGAAGCCCAGACATCTGTGTGTGCAGCAAGTCTTAGAGCAGGTAGAGGCAAAGCACCTTCCAGGAGCTGCTGCCATGGCTGGGTCGCAATTTCACAGATCAACAGCTCAAAAAATCAAATAAACCAGCCCAAGCCAGGACTAGCTGGATATGTAGCAACAAAACCAACTCAGTGACCTGCCAGATGAGAGCCAAGACCATAAGCAATTCCCACCTGAATCTCAGGAGATGTCCCAGAAGGATGCTCTGGGTGAGATGGTTTCCAAGAGAGGTTCTTCCCTGCACATCGTTTTCCTGTGAGAGTTTCTCAGGACCTGCCCAAAAGCCAAACCCTTTTTCTCAAATGGCCCAAACAGGAGAGTGTCTGTTAGGAAAGATGCCTTGGATGAGGCAACAGCTCTTCTGTCCTCCTACAGTGTGTGTCAGGATGGGCTGATGGTGCACGTGCTGCTCACTCCTTTGCCAGCAGGACAGATCAATTCCGACAAGGAAGACTCCTGAGGTTTATAGTCAGGGCAACGCAAATAAAACCAATGAATCATTTACTCAGTCAATTTTAGCCATCCCTAACAATGAGCTGTCTGACAGCAGACCACAAATTCCTCTAGTGTAATTTTATTTAAAGCAATAATCCCTGTGGATAATTCTTGGACTCCAGCTTGTTTAGAAAGCACAGACTATAAAGATGTTTCAGAGGGATACAATGGTCACTGTACCCTTTCTTCCCTTGCCTGAGCAGTCAGATCAACTTTACAGGCCAGACAGGGATAATTCCAAGTCAGAAATTTGCTTTCTGTTAGCAATGTTGGCAACATCCATGGAATACTCCTGCCTGCAACTTGTGTAGGAAAACCACCTGCACAGCTCCAAGGTACCTGCTTTCAAAAATTCATTCCACAAACATTTGCAACACTTGTCATGAAATCAAAGACCCACAGCAATGATCCATCAGAGAGAGAGACTCCCTAAGTGAGTCAGAAGACTGTGAATGGTGACAGACTAACTGCTTCATCATTCAGTGCTCAGGGTGCTTTCCAAACTGGCTTGTGTGGATGAAAGGTATGGAAGAGAAGAGGGATAAAGGTATGGAAAAGAACAGGGATAAAAGGTATGGGAGGAAAGAGGGATAAAAGGTACATTAAAGGCTTTTGAAATTAATTTAAGAGTTTCGAGAGCAAACCTGTGCTAGTACAACTTCCCCTTCAGGACAACAAGCATCTTTTTCTTACCCAAAATTTCTCTTGCACATCCTTCTAAGCTCTTTTTTCTCCCTCACTGCTCCAAGTTCAGCTCCAGTAGCTCTCCCAAGCAAGATGGTCTCCTGCCCATCTCCCCCTTGGCACCAGCCCACACTGCCAGCTGGGCCATGTTGGGATGCTGCCTTCTCTCTGCCTCACCTGATCAGTCACCTGCCTGCTCACCCCTTTCACAGATTGGAACAGCCAACACCTGCTCCTTCCCAAAGCTCTCCCACACCTCAAGGAAGGCAGGGAGGACCACACACACATGTCCACATCCCCAGAGACAGAAGCCACTCAGGTGACAAATGCATGTTGAGCCAAGAGAAGGGGGGAGCATAGAGGAGGCAGATTTGCAGGCTCTGATCCCAGGTGCCTGACCCCCTCCTCTCCCTTGTTATGGATGAGGTAAATTAGCTGTGACACTCATTAGCTGCAGCTCCTAATTAGTGAAAATTAATATTGGTTTTGATAGAAGTGTTGGCTGAAGCTCTCCCAGGCAAAGGCATTATTGACCTTGTTATCCCATTCAATAGCAAGTTACATCACAGAAACTACTTTTTCTGGAGTTGACAGATTGCAGCCACCTCCCACTCTCCACAGCTCCCTTCCCTTTCCCTACTGCTCTGGGACACAGCCCCAGCCTCTCCCAAAGCACCCTCAGCCCCTTGGGCAACTTCACCCATCCCTGGCAGCATCCCAAGTCTCCCCATCTCAAGCTCCACCTCCAGCAGCATCTCAAGTCCTCTCATTCCTACCTGCATTCCATGAGACCCCATTCCCAGCAGCATCTCAAGTCCTCTCATTCCTACCTGCATTCCATGAGACCCCATTCCCAGCAGCATCTCAAGTCCTCTCATTCCTACCTGCATTCCATGAGACCCCATTCCCAGCAGCATCTCAAGTCCTCTCATTCCTACCTGCATTCCATGAGACCCCATTCCCAGCAGCATCTCAAGTCCTCTCATTCCTTCCTGCATTCCATGAGACCCCATTCCCAGCAGCATCTCAAGTCCTCTCATTCCTTCCTGCATTCCATGAGACCCCATTCCCAGCAGCATCTCAAGTCCTCTCATTCCTACCTGCATTCCATGAGACCCCATTCCCAGCAGCATCTCAAGTCCTCTCATTCCTACCTGCATTCCATGAGACCCCATTCCCAGCAGCATCTCAAGTCCTCTCATTCCTACCTGCATTCCATGAGACCCCATTCCCAGCAGCATCTCAAGTCCTCTCATTCCTACCTGCATTCCATGAGACCCCATTCCCAGCAGCATCTCAAGTCCTCTCATTCCTTCCTGCATTCCATGAGACCCCATTCCCAGCAGCATCTCAAGTCCTCTCATTCCTACCTGCATTCCATGAGACCCCATTCCCAGCAGCATCTCAAGTCCTCTCATTCCTACCTGCATTCCATGAGACCCCATTCCCAGCAGCATCTCAAGTCCTCTCATTCCTACCTGCATTCCATGAGACCCCATTCCCAGCAGCATCTCAAGTCCTCTCATTCCTACCTGCATTCCATGAGACCCCATTCCCAGCAGCATCTCAAGTCCTCTCATTCCTACCTGCATTCCATGAGACCCCATTCCCAGCAGCATCTCAAGTCCTCTCATTCCTACCTGCATTCCATGAGACCCCATTCCCAGTAGCATCTCAAGTCCTCTCATTCCTAGTTACATTCCATGATGCCCCATCCCCAGCAGCATCTCAAGTCCTCTCATTCCTTCCTGCATTCCATGAGACCCCATTCCCAGTAGCATCTCAAGTCCTCTCATTCCTAGTTACATTCCATGATGCCCCATCCCCAGCAGCATCTCAAGTCCTCTCATTCCTACCTGCATTCCATGAGACCCCATTCCCAGCAGCATCTCAAGTCCTCTCATTCCTTCCTGCATTCCATGAGACCCCATTCCCAGTAGCATCTCAAGTCCTCTCATTCCTAGTTACATTCCATGATGCCCCATCCCCAGCAGCATCTCAAGTCCTCTCATTCCTTCCTGCATTCCATGAGACCCCATTCCCAGTAGCATCTCAAGTCCTCTCATTCCTAGTTACATTCCATGATGCCCCATCCCCAGCAGCATCTCAAGTCCTCTCATTCCTTCCTGCATTCCATGAGACCCCATTCCCAGTAGCATCTCAAGTCCTCTCATTCCTAGTTACATTCCATGATGCCCCATCCCCAGCAGCATCTCAAGTCCTCTCATTCCTAGTTACATTCCATGATGCCCCATCCCCAGCAGCATCTCAAGTCCTCTCATTCCTAGTTACATTCCATGAGACCCCATCCCCAGCAGCATCTCAAGTCCTCTCATTCCTAGTTACATTCCATGATGCCCCATTGCCAGCAGCATCTCAAGTCCTCTCATTCCTAGTTACAGTCCATGATGCCCCATTGCCAGCAGCATCTCAAGTCCTCTCATTCCTAGCTGCATTCCATGATGCCCCATTGCCAGCAACAGCCATTTCCCATGATCAGCCCTCTTCCCCACTGTAAGGCAACACCACTTTGGATAATTTTCTCCCTTCTGGCCAGGCAGTGGGAAATGGTGCAAACCTGTACCCAGTTTTCAGGGCCATAATAATCTCTCTCTGGAGCAGTGCCAGCCATCCCTCCCTGGCCATGGATAGCACTTCTTCCAACTGGCCTTAGATGGTCCCTAGCCCCCCATATCCCAATCCATTACTCCTCCCACTGTCCCAAGTAACTCCAGACTCACCAGAGTTGTTTGCCACCACCTCTACTCACAGTGCAAAAGAAGTCAAGGGAAATACGTGCAATGCAATGGCAACTACTCTTTAATAAGGACAGAAAGCAGAGAAGCATTCCCTGACCTCAGGGATTCTTATCCCTGGAGCCTGGGAATCCAAAGGTGGCAAAGTAACAGACACCACTAAGCAAAAGGAAAACATTTGCTACCAAAGCGCTGCATAAACACCCACCACACTCTATTATTCACACATTAATAACAATAAAGATGTCAAACTGCCAGATAAGAAGTTAATCTCATTCAGAGCACAATTAAGGATGCCATTATCCAACCACCTGGGGCCACTTGCACAAGGCAGTGGGTTTCATGGATACAGGGATGAGCCCATGCCTGGGGAAGCAGGTCCCCCAGCCACCCCTTCTCACACCCCACAGCACCCTCCAGCCAGGGCACCCAAATACTGATGTTGCATCTTGCTCAAGATGCAGATCCCATGATAGGAAAGCTTCTTTTAAGGAGCATTTCTTCATTTCTGGGATCAACATCCCAGCGTAAATTGTCCCTCTGCCCACCTGGATGATGCCACTGGATACAGGATACACAAAGGGCAAACCCAAACCATCTGCAGTATTTCTGGTCTCTGGGATGAGCTTAAATTTTGGGGGGATGAAGAGGGGAACGCCACCACTGGAAAATGGCTCCTCCAACAGATTCCAGTTGATTTTACAGCAAAACGCCCACCAAGCACAGCAATTTTGGCTTTCAATATGAACTAACCAGCTCTTTGTGAACCCTTGAGCCTTTTCTCCCACTCTGCTGCTGCTATTTAGGATGCTGAGGCCACAAAAGCCAGGCAATCACTGCTGAGCACAGAGCCATAACCAGCAAAATCTGCCCTTTATGGAAAAGGCACTGGAAGAGGAGAAACTTTTGGAGAAAGAAACTCTCACTTGATGTTCATAATGAAGATATCTCTGGCCCTGTCAGCCCCAGCACTACCCTGTAGTGCCTGAAGGATCAGTATTTTTAATTTAACCTTTAAGGACAAGGTTAAAAAAATAGTCAAGGGCTGAAAGCAGGAAATGATCCTCCAGAATATTAATTTCATTCAAGCCTTTGCTACACATGTCCCATACAAACCCCTCACAGGGTTTCTTTCTGCACAGCATAAGATGTGAGGCTCTGTGCCATGGGATGGAGGTAAGACCCAGCAGGGCAGGAGACAGAGACCACGTCCCTCATCCCCCACCAGCAGGATCCCAAAGTGCTGCACCAAGGGCCACAATAAAGCAAAGGTTAAAAGACTGGGAATGGAAACATGAAATCCCACAGGCAGTTACTGAATCACTCACTCCAACAACTCCCAGAGCCAACAGTGCATTTCTGAGCGAAACTGAAAGAACACAGACTTTTTTTTTAACAGCAAAAAAAGGAAGGGAATCAGCAAATTGCATTTTGAATAGTCTCCCTTCACACCTCACAAGCTTGTTCTGCAACAGGACCAGAGGATGTTGTCTCTTCTTCCTCAATGTATGAAACAAAAGCAAAATAAAAGACACCTCCAACTTAACAACCTGGAACATGGAATGCAAACTCAAACTCCTGATTTCAAATCCAGTGAGGCAGCAGCCTCCCTTCTCTCCTAGAATACACCTTTTCTACCTGTATCTGCCAAAAACTGGCTGCAGAGCATCCCAGCACTGGTGAGGCTCACTCTGCTGCCAGCATTGCATCAACTTGGAGGATCCTGCCAATTTTTATGGCTCTGTGAGATCACCTTGTTGCAGCATGATGGTATCAGCTTGAAATTTTTCTTCCCCTTACCCTCTCCAACACAGAGCCTTAATTTATGACTATTTCCCCCAGCCCACAGGACTACAATGTACATGGGCAATGCCTTCTGGCTGCTGCTCTCTGCAAGCTGTCCCTGCCCACTCTGTACCTGAGAGGACTGCAAAAAACAGCCCTGGGACTGCAACAATTTTTCCAAGGCAAAGAACAACTTAGAGATCCAGGGAGGTGTTTTTTCCCCACCCTTTACATGCCTAGAAAAGCTGCCCTAAGAGATGTGGAGGCAGGATGGTGCTTTCTGTGTGGTCCTTTCACTTCTTGCCTTACCACCCCACCACACCCAGTTGTACCTGAGCGCTCCTCTGTGCAGGAATGTTGTTTTATCAGGCAGGATGTGTTTAATTTGATGCTGCTGTCATGTGGGAAAAGGTGTGTTTCCAGACTCAAGGTTTTCTGCAGTGCCATCACTTATTTTACAGTCTTCTGTCATACCTTATTTCTTCCCCTCTATTTCCCAAAATCATTAGTAACAACCATCACTCTCTGCCTGGGAGGATGCTCCTCACTTCTCCCCATACCCCCAATGGTTAATCTCCCTTGGACTTGCTATATTTTAAAGTCTTTTGCCCCTGATATTTTTAAATCAACTGCTTGAAACCAAAATGCCACTGCATTACCATTTATTACATTCCATAATACCAGCTCTCACCTCAAAGCTAATAATCAATTAGAAGGGAAAAAGAAAAAGGTTTCTCTGTATTCAGGCACCGAATCGCCCTCCTAATTGCACACAGGCAGCAAGACAAGCTCTGTGATACAATCCCAGAGCCTCGACAGAGCAGGCACCTGACAAACCCATGCAGATGAATGGAATAAAATTGAGTTACTAACCATTAAATGTCAAGTGTTTGAAATCTTTCCCCCTCGCGTACCGAGCAATATTAATAAATCTTTAAGAGAGGGAGTGCACGGAGCTTATTCACTGCTCTGACCACCCTGCAAATGGAACAGATGTTTGCATGGAGTTGTCCAACAACTGTGTCTCCGGCTTTATTTCCCCCCCACCCTTCCCTCCGAGTGGTTAATTCAAAAGTCATCAATGTACCGGAGCAGTCTGACAGGAGGAACCAATTTATTAACTCCCTCTGTCAATCAAGCACATTAAGCCATTCAAAGGCAGAGAAGGTGCATTAGCACACGCTGGTGGTAAATCCATTCAAATGCCAGGAGATGGGGGGGGGGGGGGGGGATGGATTCCTGTGACAACACTGAGGTGCCCCACGGACCCCAAAATCACAGGAAACATGATAAAACAAGATTGCCAAGAGGTGGCCCCACCACCCACACAATCAACACAGGAAGATCTCCCACTATCCTGGCCCCAGCAGAGGATGCTCACCAGGATAACAGCAGGGTGTCACCAAGGTGCTTCCAAACAACAGGAGTTGTACTCCCCAATCCCAGTGCCATGGTACCTACATGCATTTCCAGAAGGGTTCTCCTCTACCTGCTAATTTCCATACTGGAATGTGGCAGCTTTCCCTAGTGGGGACTCACTGTCAATTTTCATGTTTTAATTGCTCAGATGATTTTGATGCAGATGAAAAGAAGCTTTTCATTGTTGTTGTCTCTTTTTTTTGGTATTTTTTGTCTTGTTTTACACCAGGTGGTAACAACCACCAACTGGTGGTGGTGATGCGAAGTCTGAATTTTTACTTCTTAAAGGCAAGGATTTCCACAGTGACAAATTAGGGTAAGCTTTATCTAAAAGGTTAATTTTTACAAGTCTGAAAATTGTGTAAAAAGAGCTATTAAGGGTATCATAGAATCATGGAATAGTTTGGGTTGAGAGGGACCTTGAAGACCATCTTGTTCCAACCCCCCTGCCATGGGCTGGGACAATTTCCACTAGACCAGGTTACTCCAAGTCACATCCAGCCTGGCCTTGGACACTTCCAGGGATGGGGCAGTCTGGGCAACCTGTGCCAGGGTCTCACAACCCTCACAGGACAAAATTTCTTCCCAATACAGAATCATAGAATGGATTGGGTTGGAAAAGACCTCCGAAATCATCAAGTCCAACCCTTGGTCCAACTCCAGTCCCTTTACCAGATCACGGCACTCATTGTCACGGCCAAGATCAGTTGAAAAACCTCCAGGGATGGGGAATCCACCCCCTCTCTGGGCAGCCCATTCCAATGCCTGAGCACTCCCTCTGGAAAGAATTTTTTTCTGCTCTCCAACTTCAATTTCCCCTGGCAGAGCTTGAGCCCATCGTGCCCCCCTTGTCCTATTGCTGAGTGCCTGGGAGAAGAGATCAATCCCCACCTGGCCAGAACTTCCCACCTAACTCTGCCCCCTGTGGCAGTGGGAAGCCATTCCCTCATCCCCTGTCCCTCCTTGCCCTTGACCAAAGTCCCTCTCCAGCATTCTTGGAGCCCCTTTAGGCACCGGAAGCAGCACTAAGGACTCCATGAAGCCTTCCCTTCTCCAAGGGAACACCCTCATGTCTCCCAGCCTGTCTCCAGAGCAGAGGAGCTCCAGCCCTTTCACCATCTCACCCGAGTGCCTTGGGAGCTGGCTGTGTGACTCTGCAGCATTTCATGGTTAAATTGAACTGTGCAAGCAGTTGGATGCCAGCCCATCTCCAAACCATCGAGCCCAGCACTCGTCACTCAACACACCTGCCACCTCACACAGCCCCAGGCTGGGTGGCAAAGCATGTCCAGTGCAGAGTGTGATGCTCCAGCACTTCCTCCCAGCCTGGCACAAACTCCTCCTGAGTGCTGGGTAGGGCACAGGAACAGTCCTGTCTCCTCTCACATCCTCTTGCTAGAGGGTGGTGGAGCAGATCCAGATTGCAGAGATCTCAGATGAACATGCTGTGTGCAAACACACAGGTAGGGGGTAAAGGAGTGCTGGGAGGGTTTGTTTCCTTCTTTTTTAGCTCACACAACCCAACTGTATCGAGTTTCTGATCTGGTAAAATGCACAAGCATGTTTATCACTGTTTATCATAACCAGAGGTCTTTTGTAATGAGAGCCCATTGATAGACTTAAAGTGAAGTCACAGCTCATCTTCTCCACCAAAAATAAAAATGTGTGTGTGCAAATGCAAGTATTTCCCTACGGTGCAGGGAAATACTCTTGGCTTATAATACATTATAATTATAATACATTCCCTTAAACCTTCACAAAGTTGCATGTATAGAGTCACCTAACTTGAATAAATACACACATATCTACACATTTCTATCCCTACCCTGTGTTTTTTGCTTTCCCATGCTTGACTCACATTGTTATCCCTTCTGTATACCAGGTTTGTCACCTGTGCTAAAGCCTTCAAACAGCCAGGAAAAAAGCACAATTTAACTGAACTGGGACAGTGTCGACATCCAAGCCTGGGCACTGCAGAGTAACAAGGAATAGGGCACAGCCTGCAAGAAGCCAGCCCCCAAATGAAGCTCCTACAGATAACACTGTGCTGATAATTAGTGCTGCCAAAGTCATCCCAGACATAAAAAAATCACCCTAGACCTCATTACCAAACTTACACATCTTTCTCCATGTCTTTGGGAAGAGCTCAGACCCCGTGCAAGGGCTCAAAAGGTGGCGAGATCAAACCTTCAGCTGGTTTGATGAGGCAGTTGCCAGAAGCAAGGTTACCCTGGCATGTTAATGAATCCATATTGCAAATACACTTTCTTCCTTCTCCCTCTCTCTCTTCCCCTTCTTAAACGTAAGCATTAATGTTATTGCCTATTAGCAAAGCAGATATGAAAGTTTAAGTGATTGATGAAGTGATTAATTTAATGACGCAGGGTTAAGGGTTTGGGTGGGAGTGGGCTCTTTTTTTTTTCCTGAGCTTCCTGATGTTGGGAATAACTAATTTTCTATCCTTAAATTTTCATTAAGCATGCTGCACTTTCTGCAGCTCAACAAGTAATTTCATCAATGGGCCTTCTAACGACAAACCATGGAAAAAAGAGTTTGAGTTCAGAAAGCTGAGATACCCTTCTTAAATTCTCCTCAAATATTGCTGTTCATTGAGTTGTTACCACACTTAGAAACAAGGCTGCAGAGCACTCAAGAACCCTGAAAACTCAGTTTTAAGCAGTAAACAGCCACTGGGTGATAACACTCTTTTCAATGAACGCTGAAGTCGAAGGTGAGGTGACCACAGCCTCCCTTTCTGAAGGGGAATCTCAGTGATGCCTGGAATAAAGCTTGGGAGGCAGGTTTCCTGTTCAAAACTATGCAATCTCTCTCACAGCCAGAGACCAGCACGTTCCTCTGGAATTATCCTGCATAAAAGGCCAAATCAATTCTGCTGGCTGCACACAGGCCCACACCCTGCAGGGGTGATGGGCACAGACCTGCCGCACTGTCAGCCCACCCAGCAGGAAAACAAGGGGGTTTAGGGGCTCCCTGTGCTTGAACTCACCTTCCCTCTGTCAGATAAGCAACACGAACAGCTTTGGGGGGGTTTTACCATCATGAACACCTTGCTCCTTTGTCAGTGCTAAGACAGCGGGTGCTGGGACATCACTTGTGTGGTCCCCAAATTCCGTAATCAGCCACAGACCAATTTCCATTCTGCATTTGCCCATTTGTGCTCTGCATTTGCCCTCCCAGCTGGGGATTATTCATATGCAGCATTGTGGTCTCACCATCAGCTGAAGCTGATCCAAGGCAACATCACAGCAAAAGGATAGACAGCCTCCCTTGCCCTCTTCACAGAATGGTTTGGATTGGAAGGGACCTTAATAGTCATTTAGATCCAAGCCCCCTGCCACAGGCAGAAACACCTTCCACTAGCCCGGGCTAATCCAAACCCCATCCAAACTGGCACTGGAAGGGGCTCAAAGGTCTCCCTGGAGCCTTCTCTTGTCCAGGCTGAACATCTCCACCTCTTCTAGTCTGTGTCCAGAGCAGAGGAACTCCAGCCACTGGAGCATCACTGTGGCCTCTACTTTAGACTTGCTTCAGCAGCTCCATGCCCTTCCTGTGCTGGGGACCCCAGAGCTGAAGGCAGCACCGCAGGTGGGGTCTCACCCCAGGGGCAGAATCCTCTCCCTTCCCCTGCTGCCCACGCTGCAAGATCAGCCCAGCATGTGCCTGGGGCACATCCAGTTCTCACCCACCAGGACCCCAAGTCCTCCTTAAAAGTCTCTTATGACTTTTAGGTCCACCTCATCTTGTAATCCCACCATCAGCTATGCCTGAATGCTGGTCTGGCTGAAAATCAGCTTTGCAGAGTAGAAATAAAACCCTTAACAAATAGATCTAAACAAGCAGTGTTGGCGTTGCTGAGGTGGGGGAAAGGTCTCCTGGTTTTGAGCTCTCACCTTCCTCTCACTTGCACATTCCCACCTTGCCTTCCTGACAGGGCATCAGCTTTTCTGTGGAGCATTTTAGAGCTGTTCCAGAAAACTAACACACACAAATAGTTCTGGGCCCCTCAGTTCGGGCAAGAGATTGAGGGGCTGGAGCGGGGCCAGAGAAGAGCAACGAGACTGGAGAAGGGACTGGAGCACAAGTGCTGTGGGGAGAGGCTGAGGGAGCTGGGGGTGTTTAGCCTGGAGAAGAGGAGGCTCAGAGGTGACCTCAGCACTGTCTGGAACTGCCTGAAGGGAAGTTCTGGCCAGGTGGGGGTTGGTCTCTTCTCCCAGGCACTCAGCAATAGGACAAGGGGGCACGATGGGCTCAAGCTCTGCCAGGGGAAATTGAAGTTGCAGAGCAGAAAAAAATTCTTTGCAGAGAGAGTGTTCAGGCATTGGAATGGGCTGCCCAGAGAGGGGGTGGATTCCCCATCCCTGGAGGTTTTTCAACTGAGCTTGGCCGTGGCACTGAGTGCCATGATCTGGTAAAGGGACTGGAGTTGGACCAAGGGTTGGACTTGATGATCTTGGAGGTCTTTTCCAACCCAAACCATTCTATGATTCTATGGATGTGTCACTGAGTGAGAATCCACCACATCTTGATCCAACCCCACTGTGATCACCATCCCAGGGCACTCTGTGCCCTGGGCTGGTGATCACAGTGGGGTTGGACCAAGGGTTGGACTTGATGATCTCACAGGTCTTTTCCAACCCAAACCATTCTATGATTCTGTGATCTATGAAATACAGAGATAGCTTTCCCACAAGCAGCTCAGCGCAGCCCTGGCTAGTGGGGAGGGTGGCAAGACCTGGCTGAAACTAATGAAGCTGGATGGAAATTTAATCCACAGCACAGAGACCTTGGATGGAGCACCTCTAAAGGGAAGGCTGGGTGTCTACGATTAGACCGAAGTCAGGCACAGAGGTCCCACTGCACAGATGCAGCCATGGCAAGGGAGCTCCTGGCAGCACCAGTGTGAAGAGGGCATAGCCACTGCTTCAACACACATTTTCTACAACCAAGGAGGCTTTTCCAAGCTCTCCAATCCTCTCTAATGCCAGTGCCACCACATTTTACAGAAGCACCTTTCAGCTTGCCCAATTTTGCCAAAAGCCAGCCTACCTTGTGTTGTTCCCAGAGGCTCTTGCCCTGCCCCATGCTCCCTGTGCTGCTTTGCTCCTGCAGATTTAACCCCAAGCTTTAAAGCCATCCTATGGGCCTCACCTCCTTGCTACCCAATTAGCACCTCATTAACAGTATGCTCAGGGTACTTTCTGGTCCTGCCACTGTGACTTTCAACCTCGTGGTGCACTGGCATTAATTTTTCTCTTTTTAGCTTTAGTATTTAAATTTGAGCAAGAAGGACACAAGAGCAGGTATATCCCCCTCTCCAGCAACAGCAGCACATCCCTGCAAGAGAGGGGGGAGACCAGGAAACACCAAAAGGAAAACGGTCCCATGATTGTGCTGTGCTCAGACAACTGCAGTCCTCCATCCAAAGCTGTCCCCAACAGATGGCCCCCAAGCCTCACGCATGGATATCTGAGCTCTGAAACACTTTAATCAATCTAGAAGGATGCAGAGACCACAGAGCCAGCCTTTTTTCCCCCTTTTTCCTTCCCGTGATGCATTAGGCAAGTGCCATGGAGGAGCCCAGATGCCTACAGCTGTGGGATCAAACAGGTTTAGCCTGTGCTCAATCCCACACAGATAAACCATATCTTCAGCAGCAGCTTGACTGGTTGGGCACCCCTGGGGACATTCCCTGGGTGCCAAAGCATCTGGCTGTCCAGGACCAGAGCACTGCAGCAAAAGGCTGTGTTGGAAGAGATGACTGCTTTGGAAAGGACAGATACAGCATGTGGAGGATGGCAGCCTTCCCTGCCTGGAGAAGAAAAGCCTGGTCCTCACCCAGGATGGAGAATCGAGTCAAGTCATCCACAAATATCAGAGGGATGTGCTGCCTCAGATTCATGTGAAGAGTCACCAGTGATCACCCTGCCTGCTCAATACCAAGTTTCTCTTTAGTTTTCTAGTGAAATAAATCTCCATCCCAGCAGGCACAAAGTGTCACACACCAATCTAGACCCTTTAATCACCATCAGCCAACAAAGTACACCCACATCTCAGTGCTACTCCACTACCCCTGGCTCCACTTAGGCTACAACAATATTGGGGGCACACTGAGAGCCACAACTTTTAGGGGAAAAACCAGGATACAACTCTATGGGAAATGTCCTCTATAGGCCATTTTGAAGTAAGTCTCAAAAAGAGCAAGGTTGAACTCTGCCCTTCCAAATTTAGTGGAGAAATATTCAGTCACAGTGTTTGCCAGCTCAGCAAAAGCTGCACGTAGCAAAAAGGGAGCAGAAGCGACCCCTGAAATTCCCTGTCAGCCATCCATTTGCCTTGCTTTCTGAGCATGGGAAACCCAGGGGATGGAGAGCATGGCCTGTGCCTCCTGGGAGAGGCACAGAGCCGAGGAGAAGGAAAAGGAGTTTCTGAGCAGCAAACACAGCCCCGGTCACTGGACACTGTGCTGAGCCAGCACCGCTCGGGGCTGTCTCTCTCAGCAGCACTGACTGGGGGACTTGCTGAGTTTGGGGTTCTCCTCAGCCCTGAACTGCCAGGGGTTAACACATGGGAGGAGATGCTGTGGCAGACAACTTTGGTAGACCTGGTGCTGAGCACTCCACCAGTCACTGGAGGTATCCCAGGAAGGGAAGCTCCAGCCAGGTAGGGGTTGGTCTCTTCTCCCAGGCACTCAGCAATAGGACAAGGGGGCACGATGGGCTCAAGCTCTGCCAGGGGAAATTGAAGTTGGAGAGCAGAGAAAAATTCTTTGCAGAGAGAGTGCTCAGGCATTGGAATGGGCTGCCCAGAGAGGGGGTGGACTCCCCATCCCTGGAGGTTTTTCAGCTGAGCTTGGCCGTGGCACTGAGTGCCATGATCTGGTAAAGGGACTGGAGTTGGACCAAGGGTTGGACTTGATGATCTCGGAGGTCTTTTCCAACCCAATCCATTTCAGGATTCTGTGACTCGCAGGAGAGCATCACAGAGAACTGGTGGGGCTGAGAACCTCAGCTGTGCATTCTCATGCCCAGGAATAATTCAGGGGATCAAACAGCAGCCTTGGAGAAGTCCCTGGAGAGCCCAGCCCAACCACCTGCCAACTGTCCCAGTGCTGTCAGCAGATTCACCAGAATCTTTTCATGCCCACATTGCCCAGGGGATGCTCGTCCCAGTCGGTTTCCCACTGCTCAGGCTTTACAGTGGACACCAGTCCTTCACAGAACTAAGGAATAGTTGGGGTTGGAAGGGACCTTAAAGATTATCTTGTTCCAATCCCCTGCCATAAACATGGACATCTCCCACAGGTTCTCACAACCCCATCCAACCTGGCCTAAGATGCAGATTTAGTCTCCCTCATGGTTTTAGCAAGGCATGTGTTACCAAGGTCTAATGAGCAGTAGGGACACATTGTCCCCAGCCCACCCAGGTGACTGGGACTCTGACATGACGTGGCCTGAGAGCGAGTCCAAGAGCATGTTATCAGTTCAAGTGCAATGGTTAAAATGTTTCCCACTCTTTTAAGACAACATTATTCCAGTGATGCTAAAATGTTATCGCTAGGATGAAGGGAAAGTGGAATTGCACTCGTCTGAATGGCCTCTTTTGTCATGCATTTTGCAAGGCGTTGAGGCATGAAAGCTTTCAGAGAAACTCGGGTGAATCCAAGCTAGGTGGTTATAAGGCTAGTTACAGACCTGACATGATGGATCATCTTCATTTTCCCATTCCTGTCCTGCTCACAGCAAATCCATTTGCTGGGCAATTAGACTCCAGTCATTACATTATGCTAAGAAGACATTCCTTTGGCAGCAGGAGAGGACCCCAACCAAGAGAAGCCCAGAGTGCTGCTTTCCCATCCCCACCAGCTGACAAATCCATGGCTGCAGGTAACCCAAAGGGCAGCAACACCTTCCCAGCTCACATCACACCTCACCAGGGCCCTCCAGCAACTCATCTGGCATCCATAGTCCTCCAAAAGGTTTGGGATTAAATGAAATGGTCCTTGGAACGATTTTGCTTAAGGCAATGAGCAGCCTGATAAAGATGGACAGTCCTCTCCTGCAAACTCTTCTTCCAAGGGCTGTTAACCCTGGTACTCACACTCTCTGGGTAGAACACACAGCAATACAGCTGTCAAGGACTCCCTCAGGACCTTGTCTTGCCCATGCCATCACAGCCCAAAAAGTCACCATCTCCCTCATCCTGCTCTCCAGGCATCTCCCCCCACTCCTGCAATTCCCTCCCCAGCACCTTTGCCTTCCTGGAGCTCCCATCTCTGATTCCCTCTGCACGTGTGTGTGTGTTCCCATTACTTCTGGGTGAAATAACTGACTAGAGGGTCAGTCCACCTGAAAATTGCTCTCCCCAGACCTAAATGAAACAGATGGGCATTGATGATGTTTTGGGAGAAATTAATCAGCCTGGACCGGCGGCAGCGCCAGCAGCTCCCTCGGCCCAATCTCGCCTAATGAATTCCGAGCTCTCTGTCTTAATAGCTCCTGACAAGACTAATTTACTCTTGTAAGTGATTAGAGGGGGAATGATCTCTTAATTGTTGCTTAAGATCCCTTTCGGCATGTCAGGCAGCAAGCAGGGAACTGCTGGGTTTGGTGTGAGGCAAAGTTGAGCCTGGGAGTGCTGTGGGGAGGGACTCCACTGTGATGGGCACTTGAACAGACCTCAAAAAAGGAGACACCTTTTTTTCTAGGGAACAGATGCCACATACTGTTCTGCCACTCACACTTGGGATCTAAGAAAGATGTTTTCAGACAATGCCTGTTTGGTTTTTTTTTAAGTTAATAAACTTTAACTCAGAAAACACCTACCCACAGCAGGACACACAGAAACACTGTTTGTCAACACTTTCCAGGCTGACATTTCTCTTTGGTGCTTGTGGAAACAGAGTGATAATATTCTTAAGAGTCAATTACATATATACTATGTAAAACAAAGCTTAAAAAACACAATTCAACACCCAAAGCAATTCCATCAACAATCTGACTTGAACAATATCTCACTGGAAAGCAGGTTGTCAGAAATCTTTCCCTCTTTTCTGACAAAATAGAAGTTCAGTTCAATTCCCATATGGCATTACAAGCTCAGGTAGTTGGAGAGTAAGGTGTTCCATGAGGAATTGTTTCCATTAAGCTGCTCCCAACCAGCTCTCACTCCTGCTCCTTTCCCAGGACTTCTCCTGAGGATGCATCTCTGTGCAGAGCTCAGCTACCACCCAGGAGCAATCCACCATCTATCCAAACTCCCTCCCAAGACTCCATGTCTTGCCTGCTTGCTCTGACACCCCTCTAAATCCCACAGTCAGGCACCATGGGCTGCAAATATGCAACCAAAGGGACCAAAAAAGGGGAAGAAGGCTCAGCTGGACACTCTGGTTGAGCTGAGCAGTCACTAGAAGAGACCTCACCAGTATCCTCTAACACTCAGTAGCTTCAATGACGACGTGGTCGTAGCAAGAGCCCTTTTTAAGGAGGGTGCTGCTCTGGCTGCAAGGCTGGAGGCAGCAGTGGATGTGAGAAGGGGCCTCCATCCCAGCCACCCTCTGCTCCCAATCGATTCCTCCCACATTAGAAGCCAGTCACAAGCCCTGATTGAAGACCACAAGTTTAATGGACTGAGAGCCTGGAAAGGCACAGAGAGTGACCGGGTCGATTTCTGAATTTACTAAAAACTAATCCCCAGCTAGAGAAGTAAAGAAAAGTTACATCTGTCAATCAAAACAAAAGCTTCAATGCTTTTCCATCGGTGAGGTGGCAGCAGTGGACCCCCTGCCCATGAGCACACCCCACTTACCCACAGGTGTGTCCTCGTTGATCAGCAGGTAGGTGTCAAAGAAGTAGTTGATGAAGTAGGGCAGCCGATTGCCATGACCTGGAAAGAGGACAAAAGCCAGGAGTTACTTCCCTGGCATGCCATGCATGGGCCAGCACAGACGGGAAAGGCTCAGAAATGCAGGAAGGGGACCAGACTCCTGATGGAGAGGGTAACTCCGAGATGGAGGGCAGCAGCAGGACAGAAAGCACCATGAGGTCCCCCATAGAAGCTGGCTGGGAATTCACTTTTCCCTACAGGCCTTTTTGGTTTAGGTATTTTCCTTAGCAACATGGAGGCAGAAGGGAAGGGGGAAGCAGACAGTGCAGAGACCAGGAACATCAATTACTGTTTTAGTACATGATTAATACCTTTGAGAGCCTTTCACCTTGTCAGCCACCCCAGCAACCCCCACGTGCACCTTCCCTTTCCCATCACCCCGATCGCCCTTCCCTCTAATTGCCTCCTTTCACCTTTAATAACCAGGCTCACTTCTTTCCACTCCCTTTTTATGGGAGCTGCAAGCTCTGAGCCTGCCCCTGGACCGCAGCCTCATTAGGTGACAGAGTCAAGTGCAGAGCACGTAGAACAGCTGCAGCCTGAGCCAGGGAAAGAGTCAACCAGCAAAGATCTACTGTACAAGGGATGCAGGGAAACAGGTGGCAGGAGAGAAACACAATGATTCTCCAAGAAGCTTTGGCTGAGCGTGCTCAGCATCCCACTTTCAGAAACAAGAACAAGACCAAGTTTCAGCATCTCCTTTGCCTGCCCAAGCTCCCCAGGGAGGGAGATGCTCCTAAGACCTTTCAAACACAGGTCCCAGGCGTGCATCCAAGCAAACCTGCTCAGGGGCACATGGGCACAGGTTGGGGGAGCAGCCTAAGCTCCTTCAGGGCTCCCTGTGTAACAAGACAAGGATTTGCAGCACTGCCCTCTTTCCTGAGGCAGTAGGTTAGTTAAACACCTTGAGAAGTGGGAAAGCACTGGAGGCAACGCTGTTGCAAAGGCACATTTAAATCTCAGCTTCTGGAGTTAAGGAAAGAAAATGAGAAGGACCCTGACAAAGTGGGTTATTTTAGAGCTAATGGCATCTCCGGGGGCTTCTGAGCACACCCATCACTGGCTGCCACGCTGGGG
Organism: Pithys albifrons albifrons; assembly: GCF_047495875.1. NCBI lineage: Eukaryota > Metazoa > Chordata > Aves > Passeriformes > Thamnophilidae > Pithys > Pithys albifrons. The sequence goes on from NC_092466.1 coordinate 34,197,762, forward strand.
CCAGCAGGCTCTGAAAGGGGCAAACAAGGCTAAAACACCCCAAGCAGCCCTTGGCACAGAGGGCTCTCTTCTGCAAACCCCTCTATTTCAAAATACATTTCTTAATATCACAAGTAAACTAAAAATAAATAGCACTTTCCAGACCCAGCTGCAGCAGGTGCTGGGAGGTTTCCAAACCACCCGGCACACAGGATCTGTGTGTTGAGAGAGAGGAGTGAGTGGCACCTGAGAACTGGGAAATGCTGAAGGAGAGTCTGAAGGCAGGACACTGCTTTGGGCTGCAAATCCCAGGATAAAGAGCAAGGCTGTCACTACAATGCCAGAATTCCGAAGGGCAACATGTGATGGGAGGAGGTGGAGAGAAAGCAGTTGGATGATACAAAAATATAGGTCACAGGATGAGGTGCATGCTGTGATAAATGGAAGGAAACCCTCCAAAATAACAGCCCTGTCCCCCTGGCCAATCTCAACACCCAGCCATGGCTACTTCCAGCTCCCCCCACAGCCCAGACCACTGCCAAGAGCAACATCCATGGAACGCCTTCAGGAACTTCTCCCTGGCTCAGATGTGACCACAAGCTCCTACCTCCATAACCTGAGTGCTGCCAAAAGGTTCTCAGCTGCTCTGCAAAACACAAGGCTCCCACACATGTCCTGCTGCCTAGTTCAGGATGGCCAGGAGTTTTCCTTTCACATTCAACCAAGAGCTATCAACATTTTGTTGGTTTTGTTGACACCTGTCCTTTCACAGAGATTAATTTGGGAATCACAACCACATGTCCTAAAAGCCAGTTCATGCTTTCCCAAAGGCATCATTGTGATCCAGCCATCATCTAACTTCATCTAATGGATCAGCAGCTGGATTTTCCTTATGGCAGACTGTCAAAACCACCTGGCTATACCCTGGGATGTAACATCCTTGTAGCCTGAACAGAACGAGGGGTTCCCTCAGCACAAGAGGACATGGATTTGATTAAGCAGGTCCAGGGGAGGCCATGAAGGTGCTTCCATCCCTGGTAGTGTTCAAGACCAGGTTGGACAGGGCTTGGAGCAACCTGGTCCAGTGGAAGGTGTCCCTGATGATGGCAAGGGGTTCAGAATGTGACAATCTATAAGGCGCCTTCCAAGCCAAACCAAACAGTGATTCTAACACAGCTCTTTGCACAATGGCAGAAAACCATCAGCTTATCACACACTTAGAACCCTTTACTGCTCCTTCACAAGTTGCCAACAGACCCACAGGGATCACAATAAACATTGTTTTGATGTCCTGGGAGATTTTCTTCCCTGCAGGTGTGCCTTTCATGCCTGCTCCACGTAACTCCTGTAAAACCTGCTGCTTCTTTGCCCTCCAGAGTCAGCACTCACATTCTTGACCACTGCTGGTGTCAGAGCATGGCAAACCTGGACCTGTTCTTCCACTTAGCATCCCTTGGGCACTCCTAACCTGAAGGGATGGAGGTCTCTGCTCACCTCCGGCAACTGCAGCAGGAGCCAGGTAGGAGCAGGGAGATCCCAGTGCCATCCAGAGCTAAACCAGCCTCTTCCAAACACTCCAAGTCCACTGAGGCTGCACTTGTGCATTTACCCAGCTCATCACTTTGCCAGGAGCTTGGCAAATCTCCTGGGAAGAGGAGCTCTGTCACCTGCAGTCCCCAGGGAGCATGGCAGGGCATCCACACAATTCTCCCTATCCCAGGCACAGGAGCTCTGCCAGCACTTGCTTATCAAGGAGATGACAAACGAGCCCTGGGCAGGGTTTGGGAGAGAAGGACTGGAACACTGCTCAACTGCAAGTCTCTAAATTCCTGTTTCCATTGCTGTCTCTCCAAGGCTTTACAGTTTGTTATTGCAATGAAAGAGCAAGTCTCCTGCTGGGCAGGTAAAACCCACCATCCCACTTCCAATGGGACACACAGGACACTTGTGGGAAGTGATCTCTCTAGGGGGGAAAAAGGACTGTTGGGTTGTCTTTTTTACTTATTTTTCCCCTTTCCAGAGGAGTGACAGGGCAGTTACCCAGTGAGGTTACACTTGATCCAACATGACACCAGAGGGAGATTGACTGCGCTTGTCAGTCCCAGCTAATGTCATCCACTGACTGCTTAATCAGGCTGCCAATCTGAGCAAGCCATCTTGAGGCTTCGGGAGGGGAAGAAAGGGGGGGGAAAAGCCTTTATTCCAAAGGGCACAGTGCTATCAAATGGACACAAACTTGCTATTGTTTATCAGCAAAAGCCACACTGGCAAACTCCCCCCCAGCCACCCTCTCCCCCACCAGCACCCAGGGGTTTTAGGCCATTCATGTAACAATCCCAATTTTCACGGGGCTTTGCTGTACATTTCCAGCACTTATGCACCCTGTGATACGCCAAAATCTGTCCCGAAAGGCGCATTTCCTACACCAAAAGGCTGTTGTCCCACCAGCTCCCTGCCAGAAGCCCCTGTGCCAGGGCAGACCCAGAGCATCAGTGGGGAGAGCTGACTGTGGAGGCTCTCCCAGCCCACAGCCCTGTCTTCTCTCCATCTGGAATGAGAAAAGAGGTTTTGCAGCTCAGAGAGGAGTCACTTCCCCTCCAGCATATGCCAGCAATACCTCTGCTGCTGAACAGCTAACAAGCTTCTGCTTTCCACCCTGCCTGTGATTGCTCCCTCTAAGTTTCTTTAGGTTTTATTTACATAAGTTGAGCTCGTGTCACATCCACCATCAGCTTTGACTTGGTGAATCCACATCTTTATGTTGCCAAAGGCTTTCCAGTGAGATACACCAGGAGCATCTACCACTGCTGGGTCCACCAGCACATCCATCCTCCTCCAAAGCTTTTTCCAGTCCCATCTGCTCTCTCCCAGGAAGGGCCACCTGATGCCACATGTGCAGTCAGTAATGACAGTTGGTTAAAACTTGTCTGTAATAATGCCAAGGTCATGGGTTCAATCCCCTGTGTGGGCCATTGACTTAAGAGTTGGACTCGATGATCCTTGTGGGTCCCTTCCAACTCAGAATAGTCTGTGATTCTGTGACTGCAAGGAAAGTGGGAGCACAAAGTGCAAGTCCCCAGGACATTATGGAATGGACGCAGATGATCTGCTTACCCATACCAGCCACATCCCCCCTTCACCTCATTAATGCTGCTTTGCATATTCATCAGGAGGCCACAAACACAGCAATTATTACCTTTGTACCTTGCAAACATGAGCCCTGAGCAGGAAGAGAGCCCAGGACAGACAGCAGGATGACTTACCCAGAGAGACCAGCTCCAGGAGCAAGAGGAGGAGCAGCAAGTTGCCAGCAGCAGCCTGACCCTTCATGGTTCCTGTCAAAGAACAAAGGCAGTGTCAAGTCCAGCTCTTCACGGCTATGACCTTTTCATGCCTCAGTGCCCTGACACCATAGGGGACACTCAGGACACCAACACTTTGTTTCTTGGGTCACACAGCCCCAGGCACCCTCCTGACAGGCACCAAATTGAAACCAGGATTAACCTGGTGCTGATGCTCCATTTTTAATTTCCCACTTTCCGAAGGCTCCTCCTGTGTGAGGGGACAAGGCACGGCAGTCAGGACAGGAGCAGCCCCAGCTGAGAAGAGCTGCTCCAGCACTGAAGGGAGATGCTGAGGGTAAGGAAGAGCTGCTGCAACCCAGCGAGCTGTCAACACCAGGATTTAAGATGATTTGGCAGAGCTGCACGGGAAGCTTGACCCAGAATCACTGGAGAGGCACTGGATTTGGGAGGACAAAGCAGAGCCCCTCAAACCTCTCCAACCACCTGGGTGCCTGCAGAACAGGCACTGCGGGAGCACAGGAAGCAGAGAGGTTGGCAAATGTGCCTCTGCCTCCCAGATTTCTCCAGCTTCCCATTCAACACAGCAAAAGGCTCCCCACGATGAGGCACCAGAACAAAACAGTGGCAGGAAGCTGCACACACAGCCACATCCTCACTCAGCGTTCAGCCCATCACATCCAAGGCTTCTTCCAACCCAATCCCACAAACCGCAGCAAAGATCCCGCTCAGCAAAGCGAGAAAAAAAGTCAAGGAAATTCATACATGTGGAAAGTCAAAGCAAAGTCAAGGAAATTCAGACATGTGGATTTTAAAACATCCCACCACAGAGGGAAGGATAAATCACACACATTACACACAACATACAGGGACAAGGAAACCCCTGGGAAGCTCACACAGAGCCTGAGGCTGATGGGACAGCCCAGTGACCCATCTCTGAAGCTCTCCATGTTTCTGTGGGTGCTGTGCAAGTTGTGGGGCAGTGGAATGTTCTCCCACCAGTTCAGCACATCTGTGCAGCAGCAGCCAAGGACAGAGAGTGGAGGTGACAACCAGCTTTGGGTGCAGCAAGCACAGAGATGAAACTCCAGTTAAAACACATAAGCAGCTTCCACTTCAGATCAAGGGCTGGCCAAAGCAGAAAGGGCTGAAATGTGTAATAAATCACTCTTTCAATTCACCAAACTAAGCAGGGACTCATTACACTTGTGATTGGTCATACACACAACAAGTTTTGGTTCATCTGGTGCTCACGGCACTTGGAGAACAGACCACTAAAGCAACAGACCTGAATAAGCTGTTGTGATGGGTGTGATTCCCCCTTGTGGAGCATCCAGACAGCCCATCTCTAAACCCAGGGTACCACCTTTGCCCATCACCTGTGGAAGCACAGAATGGTTTGGATAGAAATGGACCATAAAAACCACCTAGTTCCAACCCCTCTGCCATGAACAGGGACACCTTCCACTAGGCCAGGTTGCTCAAAGCCTCATCCAGCCTGGCCCTGTTCAACTTTTTTCCTCTCAGTTTACCTCAAAAGCAGCAGTTCAGCCTTCCCTTCACAGCATCCTGCTCTATATGGACTAAATACCACCTGAGCAGGCAGTTATCCCAACACATGGCACTGTGCAGGGCACAGGCTGCAGATGGAGGCCAGCTAAGGGGGGAGGGTTCTGTACCCCACTACCCCCCCTAAGAGATTCATGGGCACCCTCATGGATGCTCCTAAAGGACCTTCAAAGCAATAGCTACACATACTTTATTTTTACTGATGGATGTGTCAAAGAAGACAGCTCATAACAATTCTGTCACTGCAGAAAGGGCCTGAAATTCTAATTTCTTCAGCTATTTTGCTATGAGAGAATCTCTGGGAGAAAAGGTCTGTGCCTAGGCAAGAAAAATGGTGCTGTGGTGTATTTTGTGCATCTTCAGGTATTTCAGTGCAAACTTCAGAAGACATCTGGGGTCAGCAGGGGCTTCACTTTCAGGTGAATTATACCTATCTCTCCGGAAAACAGGGACAAGGCAGGAGAGTTCAAACCTCCATCCCCTGACAAGCTTTTGATTTGAGTGCTCAGTCGCAGCAGAGCATCCAAAAATACAGTTTCTAAACAAAAAAATTACCACTTCCCCTGGAGCCAGGCATCCTAACACACCCTTTATACCTTTAGATCAAGCCAACAAAAGCAGAATAGGTTCTTCCAATAAAGAAAAACACCAAACATATCAATTTTCTGCGTTTCAATAAGTTTTGGTGAGGAGAAAATCTCAGACATTGACATCTCTGTTTCTCACCCCTGCATCCCCCTGGCCAGTATCAAACCTGGGGTGCAGAGCCCCAGCTCATGGGGCTGCAGCCAGAGAGGACGTGATGGAAATGAGTTTCTCTGCCTTCTGCAGTGCCAAAATGCCACTGAGGAGAACACTGACATTCTTCTCAAGCAGCACCACTATCAGCACAAGTGAGAGGAAACATTATTTTCCAGCTTCACAGCCCATGTTTGAAAAGCAACAGGGCAGTGGAAAAACAATTTATGTGATCTAGAAATAAAGGCAGTTGACAGCATCCCCTTTCGAGTGCCATGATAAATCTAAATATTGTATATTCCAAGTCAGTCACTTCATTATGTAAGTAATTGCCTGAAATGTCATTTTGATTTTCTCTGTCTTCATTAATATTGAAGCTCTTCACTGGTTCTCTGAGATGGTTCACTCAAATATTGCAAATTTAAGGAACTGGATCAAGAAGTCTCTGGGGAGAACTTAAAAATTGTGACTAAGAGCATATTAAATTGCACCTTTTGCCTGAAAGAGGCTCTTTGGAAGAAGCATTTGGTGTGGCATCCAGCATAATAATGTCCCTGGGCAAGTCATGCCTGGGAACTCAACTGTTGCCTCCTGGCTGCCAGAGCACTACTGTGAAACCAGAGGTTTCCCAGCTGCTCCCCAAGGCACACGGAACAGCAGCAGAGCCTCAAACAATGGAGAGAGGTGGGAATGGGAGGAAACATCACAAATGAGTCCAGGGGCTTGGAAATTTAGGAATCAACTCAGGTCAAGCAGAGGTTTCTCAGTCTGCTTTCTCCAAATGCCTTCCTTTCCAAGCCCAGGAAGTGGCTTTTTGCTGCTTAAACAGCATCACTGCTTCCTTAAGCAGGGCGAGTCCCACCTGCCTGGGGACAGAGGTGGCCCTTGGCACACACCCATCCCAGCGGTGCTCCAAGAGCTTCCCACCATCTCACCTCCATGAAACACTGGAGATGCTCCCACTGCTCAGACACAGGCCATGTATTGCTCTTGGGGGTCCTGAAACATCAGCTCCAGGGCCCTGCACCTGTACTGGTTATTTTTGAATGCACTGCTGGGGCGCTGGATACAAGAGCAGCTCCACACACAAAACACTTCACAGCCTCCATCAGAGCCATGGATTCGGAGCTTGGCTGGCAGGGATGCTCCACATTCCAGCTGCTGTTGGCACCTTTAATCATGCTCTGAACCTCTGGCCCCTCTCCCCCCCACCTGGTCTTTCCTTCCCCAAACAGCACCACGGCACTTGCGCCTCAGGATTTACAGCATCAGCCTCCCTGTTTGCTGTGCTGCTCCAGGAGCATAAAGAAGAAATGAAAGTGTAAATCAAAGCGTCTCCCAAACGGCTTCCATGTGAGAAAGTTGGCTGTGCCTTCCCAAAAAGGCCCTTTTTCCAGTGATGAAACACAAATGATGTTCCCCAAAGAGGAGAGCCTGGCAGGCAGCACAGCCCACCCACAGGATTGGCTCCTTTGGAGGTGAGGTGGAAGTACCTGAGGTGTCACCAGGATGCCACCACATCCTAAGAATCCACCCAGTTTCCTGGCATGCCAACCTGCTGGAAGGCAGGAGGGCTCTGCAGAGGGACCGTGACAGGCTACAGAGATGGGTTGATTCCAATGGGATGAGGTTTAACAAGGCCAAGTGCAGGTCCTGCCCTTTGGCCACCCCAATCCCCTGCAGCGCTCCAGGCTGGGCACAGAGTGGCTGGAGAGCAGCCAGGCAGAGGGACCTGGGGGGACTGAGGGACAGGAAGCTCAACAGGAGCCAACAGTGTGCCCAGGTGGCCAAGAAGGCCAATGGGATCCTGGCCTGGATCAAAACTAGTGTGGCCAGCAGGCCCAGGGCAGTGACCCTTCCCCTGGACTCTGCCTTGGGGAGGCCACACCTTGAGGGTTGTGTTCAGTTCTGGGCCCCTCAGTTGAGGAAAGAGATTGAGGGGCTGGAGCGGGGCCAGAGAAGAGCAAGGAGGCTGGAGAAGGGACTGGAGCACAAGTGCTGTGGGGAGAGGCTGAGGGAGCTGGGGGTGTTTAGGCTGGAGAAGAGGAGGCTCAGAGGTGACCTCAGCACTGTCTGGAACTGCCTGAAGGGAAGTTCTGGCCAGGTGGGGGTTGGTCTCTTCTCCCAGGCACTCAGCAATAGGACAAGGGGGCACGATGGGCTCAAGCTCTGCCAGGGGAAATTGAAGTTGGAGAGCAGAAAAAAATTCTTTACAAAGAGAGTGCTCAGGCATTGGAATGGCCTGCCCAGGGAGGTGGTGGATTCTCCAACCCTGGAGGTTTTTAAGGTGAGACTGGACGTGGCACTGAGTGCAATGATCTGGTAATCAAAGTGGGGTTGGATTAAGGGTTGGACTTGATGATCTCGGAGGTCTCTCCCAACCCAACTGATTCTATGCCATCCATGATTATTCTCCCAAGCTTCCTCCATCACTGTCATCACCTTGGAAGAGTGGCCAGCAGATGGTCCAACCACAAAACACACATCGAAGAAAGCACCCCTGGGATCCTCTTTGGCAAAGTGCATCACTTGGCATCAACCCTCACACCACAAAACCATCACTCCACTTTCCTGGCTTCCCCATCCCTCCGTTCCTTAAAAACAAGCACCACCAGAAATTCACCTTTTCTTACTAGTATTGCCTCTTGCCCACGGCTTTACAATAAGCAGGATTCAAAAGGAAAAAATTACAAGTTAATTTTGATTATTTTTTCATTCCCACCCCCATATTGGCATGAGCCATACCCAAACCATAATTCCCAAAAAATAACAAATTGCAGAACAGGGTAATCAGAAGTAAATTGATATTGATAAATAAGCTTTTCTTTCGTGCGGTAGGTGGTTTATTTTAATCTAATGAGTTTTATATTTTCTGAGCTTTCAGAGTCCATGATGAAGAGCCATCCGCGCTAGAATTACAAAGCACTTTGAAATATTGTAATTTTATGGCTCATTTTGTCAGGACTCTTGAAAATGAGATTTGTTCCCAGTGAAAAAATTTGCCCTTTTTTTTCCTCCTATTCCCTGCAGCGAGGGGAAATAAAATTTCCTTGTTAAATAAATACAGGCCAGGATATTGGTGTGCACATGGTGGGGAGGATGAATGTCCACAGGGAATAAGGGGCACAGCTGTTGGTACCTGTCACAACCCACTAAGCCCCGAGGTGATGCTTGCAGGAGAAAGAGCATTTTCCACACTCTTTCTCCTTCCTTCATCCCAAAAGTAAAGCTGAGGTCGGAGACAGAGGTGTTTTCTCCCCACATCCCACCCAGCATCGATTGGGGTACTCAGACCTTGTTTCCTCCAGGGAAAAAGCTGGGGCTGTTACTGACTAACAACCAGTAACACCAAAAAGTTTCCAAACACTTCCACTAGTTTACCTCCATTTCAAAACAAGGACAGGAGTGGAAACATTTTCTCTGGGGTTTCCAGAGGTTTGCTTTCCAATAGGAAACAAACAATAGCTGCAAGAGACATTAACACATTGTTTAAACAAAAACCCAAGTCCAGAAGAAAATGAAGCCTTTGAACTTGTCAGTCCATGAAAGAGATTTGTCTAGGTTGGAAATTTCATTGTTTTTCAAAGTCATTACCCCAAGATAACTCCAACAGCTACCCAAGCAACATGCAAACCCCACCCCACAGCACCATAAAACTGTAGCAACCCCAGAGAAAGTCAAGTAATGCATCCAATTCACTTCTGCATCCATGCAATATTAAAATAACACTCTGAGAGCTTCAAGAAGGGGATCCCCATTCCCTGCTGCATCAGTCTCTGGCACTCATCTCTCCACAGCGAGGGCAGCACCTTTCTTGGGAAGGCAGAAGGGGAGATTCCCAATTTATTTCTTATTAAGTGGGGCAGCACTGACTCTACAGAGTCTCCAGCACTGGCTGTCAGTCACCACAGGCATCACAGCAATCATTTTCCATCACAAAACTTCACTTCAGCTGGAAAAACAGCCCCTAAATTAGGAGGAAGGCTGGGATGGGGCATGGAAGACCAAGCCAATAGGCTCCTGGCTCTCCTGGGCTGCACCAACACAGAGCCTGGCACATGGAGGCAACACAGCAAAGCTGCAGAGCAGATGATGCTAATGTGGGATGAAAAGGTGGAAAAGCAGCCAACAGCAACAGAGCTTGGCTTAAAGAAAAAAAAGAGGGAGAAAAAAATGGAGAGGGGGAAGAAGGGTGGGAATTCTTGCTTTAGGAGAAAGTAGAAAGCTGAATGCAGTGAAGTGACACACACAGTCTGGTCTCACAAGACAGGAACCTCTCTCCAGGCTCTTAAAAAATATACAGAAACGGACAAAGTGGCAAATGTAGGGATGCCAATGGCCTGACTCCAAAGCTGCTCAGGAATGGGATGCCAGACACTTTCTTCTTGTGTCCTGCCTGGAAGGAGAAGGCTTCTCTCTAACTGAAGGTGGGCAGCAGCCTGGCTGGACTTCCAAGCACTGCCATCAAAACGATGCAGGAGAAGTGTCCAACATCCTCAGGCTCCCACACATCATTTGCGAGCACGTCTGTAGCACTGCCACAGATCCCGGGGCACTCCTGCCTGTGCTGCTTCAGATGCACCTGGTTTGGGGGTTTAAAGGGATAAAAGAAGGGAGGACATGTGTGAAGTGGAATTAAAGAAAAAAAAAAATCATGTGCTGGCAGGGACTGGCACAGCACCTCCCTCCCTGCCACGTTAAGGTGCAGCTTTCAATGTGAGCATCACCTTTATGCAGCAGGAGGGAGCACGGTGTGAGCTTTGCCCTAAGAGGTCCCCCCATAACAGCATGAGCCATGTGATGAAGAATTCAGCATCTACCCCAAGGGCAAGCCATCAGCATCAGAACCACCAGCTCCTCACAATCAGTTGCCTTTCAAAGCTCTGCCAAAGAGGATGGGTGAGTTATTTAACTCCACATCCCTTGGTCAACACTCAGCAGACACCACTCCAAGCCCAGGCCCCCGGCTGTGCATGTACCTGGGATCTCAACCCATCTTCTCTGCCTGCAGCTGCTCCTAAGCTCCAGGCTGGGTATTTACATCACTAAAAAGAACCAATAAAACTGTTTGCTCAGTATTATGGTGACTGGAATGGTGGACCTTAAAAACAGAGGGAAGTAAGGATCCTTCAGAGGAAGGGGCAGGGGGGAATATAACAACCCTAAGAAAATCCAGGAAAAAAACCTTCATGCTGAGTAACCAGAGCTGCAAAGGCTCTCAGGCCATTTCTTGCCTCGTCCAAATCAAGAGGGAAGTGTCCTTGCTGCTTCCACACAAAGCTCACTTAACTTCCAGGGAGAGGCACTTTGCTGTTCCAGATCTTTTCAAGGCCTGCTGGCTGTTCCAGCCGATCAAAGAGAAGCTTTACCTGATGGAGCAACACCGTGGGCACGCTGGGGCTAATCATTCACTGGCAGGAACTGTAGGAGCAGGGGAAAAATGAAGTGGCAAAGACAGCAAAGGGAAAGGAAGATGGGGATACTTAGGAGGAATCTCCCAATCCCAAACAGCAGCCCTGGAGAGCAGGGATGGAATGGAAAGACAAAGGCACTCAGCAGAGATGAAGTTATTTGGATTAATGGCAGCAGTTCATCACCAGTGACAGACTTGTTCATGCAAGACCCAAGATATGGCTCAGGACCCACAAAGCTGTCCAGTCAATCTCCTACATGCCCTTTCCAAGAGTGCAGCAGCCCAGGGTCCAGCATATCCCTCTGTTTCCATCAGGAACTTGCCCCAGTGCCTCTCTCTCCCCAGTTTACTCCAAGCAGGACTTCTTTCTCCCCCAGAGAGCAGCTGTAATATCAAACACACAGATCAGGGCAAAGCAATTCAGGCTCTGGTAGGGACACTACAGCCCTCCCACACCCAGAGAGTTTCCATTGCAAGATACATCCACCAAGGTCCTTGTTCCCAGGACACGGGTCCAAACAGAGGGAGGGTCCCTGGCAAAAGACACCACATGTGCCCAGGATTGCCACTCTGGCAGTCCCTGAAACACCATCCAGTTCCATCTCCCTGCCATGGGCAGGCACATCTTCCACTATCCCAGGTTGTTCTAAGCCCTGTCCAGCCTTGAACAGGGATGGGGCAGCCTGTGCCAGTGCCTCACCACCATCACAGCCAAGAATTTCTTTCCAGTAACTCATCTAATCTTCACCTTTATGGACAAGCCACCAGGCTTCATAACTAAATATTTCCTGCCCACACTTACCAACACTTCAAGTTCAGCACACTGCACATCACAACCCACAGATAAATGTTATTTCAGCCCCTGCCACAGCATCCTGGACCTGGCAGGATCCAGGACATCTGCAAGATTAGGGTGAGTCTTAACCACAGGGATTCCCCATTTCTTCCCTTTTCAGCTGCAGAATCTACACACTGAAATAGAGTTAGATAAAAATGTAAGAACAAAGGCAGGAATTTTCATGTTTGCAGGTCTTGGACCATTAAAGACTCAAACTAACCCTATTTCTCCTGTAACTTTATTAAAAGTCTTACTGGAGGAAGCAGGACATTGTAGTGAAAAAAAACATGGAACTTTAAGTTGCACATGGAACCGTTTATGCTGCTAAAGCAAAGCTCCAGCTCAATTAGCCTGGCTGCAATAACCCCACTGCAAGCAGCTGGAATGTTTTACACCCTAACAAGAGGCCACAGACCCTCATCAAGCCAATCCCATATTCTAAAGCTTCTTAAATTCAAAATTAATCTGTGTTCCAGACCATCTGCATAGAACATATAAGAAACTTTGGAAATTAAATCCTTTTTAAGAGGTCCTTGCCACCCCTGCTGCTCTGGGGCTGTGCTCCAAAGGGGATTGCAGTGCCCTTTTCCTTTGCATCTCCCCATCAGGTCAGCAGAGAAGCTGTCATGCCATGGACATTACTCTGGAAATTATTGCAGCTGGGCAGCAAAAAATGGTTTTGTTCTGCCTCCATCCCTGCTGTATCCAGGGGATGCTCCCGGGAGGGACACGCAGCTCTCTGGCACATGGGCTGGGTGCCCTTCCCAAGCTCAGCTAGAGCAGCCCAAGCTCCAGAGCTCCCACCTCTTTCATACATTGTTGCTCCCACTTATCACCAAAAAAAATTAAAAAGATGGGAGCACATCAATTTTTACAGCTTCCCACAAAGAGAGTGTTTTACAACCCGGTCTTCAAACAACACAATGTATTTTTCACTACACGATCTTGACTTGTGCTACAAAACCTACAGTTTGCCTTCTGAAACAAGAGAGCTTTGTGCCGGGGAGGGAGGAGGGTGGTGAAGGAAAACGGAATTACAAAGGGATTTCTCCTCCCCGAGTTCCTCAGGACAGGAGAGAAGGAGAGACAATGATAAAACTCACTCCGTCAAAACACCCACCCGCATTTTCACAAATATGAGTTTCCCATGGGAATACTTTAACTCTCCCTTCTCCAAAAAAAAAAAAAATTAAAATATTTCAATGGACCAGCTCTATGCCGAGGCATCCCAGGCTGCTGCAGGATGCGCCGGGAAGATCCCGGGAAGGAGCCCGGCTTGTTGCGCGCAACCCCCGGCAGCTCTGCCAGCCCTCCTGACCCCTCGGATATCCCTCCTGCCCAGGGAATCTGCTGCCAGACACGGCTTTTGCCCCCCATTACCGGAGAGAAAAAAAAACCCAACAAATCAGCAATAAAGAAAACGTCCCATTCCAGCACCCCCCTCCGAGAAAACACTGATGGAAAAGAGAGAAGCAGCAGTTTAGGGAAACGATAGCGGCTGGCAGGGCGGTCAGGAGAGCACGTATTTAAAGCAAAGTGGATTGCAGGTTTTGCGGGAGATGAAGGAAAAGAGCAGCAAGTCAAGAATCGGGGCGGGGGGAATCTCAAAGCATTTTCTCAAAACGCTCAGGGCAACTTCGGCGTTTTAAAACGCGGTTTTCCTATTAAATAATGTTTTGAGGGGTTTAAAAATCCCCCCGCTCCCATTGCGGCTCAGCCCCCACGCGCGGCTGCGGCGCGGCATTCCCACGTCTGGGAAGAAGTTCAGCCCCGGCTTATCCCAGAAACTTTGCAGCTTCTCAGCCAGCCCAAACTCCAAATTAGAGCCGGGAACGGGGGAGGGAAGGGGCATCGTGCTTGCCCCCTCGGGGGGCAGGACACCAGATACCATCATACATTTATAGCATTATTTTGGGGAAAAGGGGCGAAGGGTTGGGCTCCCCCGCTCCTGCCGCTGAAACCACCGCGCTGGGCGATTCCCCACGCCCCAAAATAACAACAATAATAATGGCAGGGCTCACCCCAATAAAGCTGTACCCGCGGCGAAAGCAAATCAAGGGGGTCTGGAAAGGGGGACCCCGCGCAAAGCCGCCCCCCAGCAAAGGGAGGGGAGGATGCCGGAGCCTTCGCGCATCCTCCTCGCCCCCTCCCCAGCCCTTCCCAAATAAAGAAATACACGAGGAAGAAGGAAAACCGGCGGGGCATTACCTGTGGTGGATGTGTCGGAGCCCGGTATCAGCGGCGACCCCCCATGCCCCCCCGCCGCCCTGGCAGCCGCGTGAGCCGCCGCGGGAGGAGGAGGAGGAGGAAGGGGAGGGGAAGGGAAGGAGCCCGAGAGGAGGTGGCGCGGGCGGCGCAGCGCCCCTTGCCCAGGTATCGGGGATTTCAGCGCCCGCTCCGGCTCCCCGCCTTCTGAGCGCTCCTTGGGGACTCCCAGCCCCCCCAAATCCCGGGCTCGCCCCCCAGATCCCGGGCTCGCCCTCCCAGACAGCGGTTCCCTCTTCAAATACAACTTCAGCCCAAGGCAGGCGCTGATGACTCAAAGTTTAACTCGGCCTCGGTGGTTTTAATTATTTTTGTTTTCTCGTCAATATTATCATCATTATTATTATTTATCTGCCCTCTGTGCAGGAGCAGCTGGCAGGTCCCGGAGCACGTAAATCATACATGAAGCAGGAAAGCGATCCGGGCACGGCGTGCCAAGAGAGCCGCAATATCCCTCCCGAGCTCCTCTCCCGCGGGCACCCGGAGCCTCGGTTTCCACAGACACCGGCTTGTATTTGCCACGCTGCCGATCCACATTTCCAGCTAACCCTTCCTGGCATCACTCTCCCCCAACCCTGCCCTCTCCCAGCTTTCCTAGTCCTGGAAGGACATTTCTGCCCCAGTCCAAGACCTCCCTACAAGAAGCTTTAGGGAAAACAGCCAAGTCCCACTCCCTCATCCCATTTCTCGCCTTCTTGGAAGCAACACAGCCACAAAAAGCCACCTGCAGTGACAGGAATCCTCATGCCAAAGGGGTGACTCCATGTCCTTGTATCCCACAAGGCTCAGGGTCCTCCCCTCCTGCACCCACCAGCCTCCCACCATGAGAGGCTTGGAGGAGCTTTAACCGTCCCACTGGACCTCATCACAACCGGTTTTAATTAGAACACTAAACAAGCGCAGTTTGTGCTGCTAAAGCCCATCTTTGAGCCTTGCTTGGGAATCACAGAATGGTTTGGGTTGGAAGGGACATTAAAAATCATCTCATTCCAGACCACCCCACCGTGTGCAGGGACACCTTCCACTAGACCAGGTTGCTCCAAGCCCCATCCAGCCTGGGATACAAGGAGCCTTCCCCTCCACTCACCTCAGCACCACTCCTTCCACAGCATCGGTAGGCAAATACCTCTGCAGGAGCTGGAGGGGGTAATTAAGCCTTTGCCCCTTTGAGCAGCTGCTGCTTATTAAGCAATTAGCACAGCTCCTGGGCTGATTGGTTTGAATTGGGCAGAGGTCTGCTCCTGGTACTCTCACCTCCCCCCCATCCCAGAGCCCCACTCTGGCACAGCTGCAGCTGCTTTGGGGTTAATAACCAAAGGCCCTGGCAAACAGGTGAGTGCCATGAGCTCTAATGAAGGTGCTGCAATTAATTCCCGCCAATCACACCTGGGCTGGGTTGGGTTTGTTAGGGAATTGCCCTTTAGATTGCACTAAAGTTGGAGGTCAGGAGGAGGGTAAAGGGTCAGATATTACCAATATAACCTCTGAGCATCCTGCTGAGCTTATCCCACCCTGACCTGGGGGGGGTTATCTCTCTGGGATCTTCATCCCTTCCTTGCTGTCTCATTGGCACACAGCCAGGATACTTACACAGTGTTCATCCCAGCGACATCCATGAAGTCAGGGAACTAATTAGGGGAGGAACCAAAACAAAACCATAAGTTAAGCAACTTGAAGACAGGTTTCTGGCCCAGATGGCTGTAGCTGCTCCGACTTTGTACAAGTGATGTCTCACTTAACTTGCCTGATAAATTCAGGTCAGGGTTTCTATTTAAACAGAAGCACACCTTTCCTGTGCCTAATATCTGCCTGGTTCCTATGCCTTGGCTTCACACCACGGATTTTTGCACACATCCTGACTCATTTGAAGATGTGTCACCTGTTTTACATAAGTCAGCTCTAACAAAGCTGAGTTCCTCTTGGTCTGTGGGTCTGCTCGGGCTCCTGGTCCTATTCCCAGTGGAGTACAGGTTGCAGAATTTTCCATGGAGGAGGTGAGGGAGGACTAGTGGGATTTCAATGCCCAGGTTCACAAAACCCACAGGAATTAAGAAGTATCTTGTGATCTGTACCTCCCTGTCAAGCCTGGTTTAAATCAGGCAGGAACAGCAATGGCTGTGTGCAGGCTGGGACTCAAACCAACTCACTGAGCTGATATTCCCAAGCTCCCATTTGGAAAAAGCCGCTTCACCTCAAGACCCAGCCTGTTGGGCATGTGCCTTTTAAAAGGCTCATAGCTGGGAAAAGAAGGGAATAAAGGAAAGTGATGCATTGTGAGCAGAGGGATGCTCCCAGTTGCTACTGGGATAGGAGGCCACTATAATTAATGCCAACCCTGAAGCAGGGAGTTGGAGGGCTGGGATAACCACCCTGCTATCCCAGCCATTCTCCATGGTCTCATTACTGGGAAACCTGATTTTTTTGGAGCCAAATCCTGTGACCTCCCCTCTCCTCCCTGCCTGTGAATGAGGAGCAGCTCGGCAGAGCCTTTCACAGCCTCCTGGCACCACTCACTCAACCTTGAAATTGTACTGCAGGGCTTCTCCCCTGCTCATTTTCCATCTAACTACAGAACATTCCTGCATCCAGCTCTCCCCACAGTGTGTTACTCCTCTCTCTGTCCTCCCCAGCCATTCTGCTGTGAGGGACGGGGTCACTGCTTGTCTCCAAATAGATAAAATATCATATGGAAAGTGGATAAAATGTGGACACATGCAAAATCCTGCCCCACTAAGGTATTGAATTATCTCTGCTTGCCATGGGCCACATACTCCAGGATCTGCATGGGCATCAGCTGCCTGACAACCAGCCCATGCAATATTGTGCCATCAGTCATTTCCTCACGCCTCCTTTTTCCCAGGAATCTCCCACAAGATCCCTTCATGTGCTTCCACAAACTGCCATCCCTTTTCTTTTCTTTTTTTTTCCCCAGTGAATAAAACCTGTGCAAAAGTGCTGGCAAGGTTTTATGCTCAGCACATGCAGCCTGGGCCCCTTACTTTCACTTTTTGGGGGAGAAAGTGATGTTGTGCCCCCAGACCAGAAGCCCCCTGGAGATGGTGGTATCCTCAATCTCCCATGGCTTTCCAGCATCCCACAGGCTGAGACAGCAGCATGAGGAGGCAGCTCCCCCCATGCTACTCTCTCACCCAAGTCACAGAATTAATTTGTACAGCGGTCACAGAGTTTTCTTTTCGACCACCTGTGCTGTGGCTGACAGTGAGCTGGCTTTTCCGGTGTGAAATTAATTTCCAGGTCCATTTCACACAGAATTTTAAGGCCAATATTAGGATCATGCTGTTTGTTTAGGAATTTATGAGTGAAGGAGACTGGTGAGAAAGCTGAGCAAAGTTAAGGGTTTGATGGAGCTCTCTCTCTCTGGAGAAGAAAAGCACTGAAAAAGCAGCTGGGTTTGGTTTCTTTCCTTTAGAAATATAGATGTACTGGGTTTCAAATTGCATCTTTGTAAGGTGATAGTCCCTCTGGAGAGGGGAGGAAGGGCAGGAGCTGGGCACCCCTTTGTAGCACATGTCTGATTCTGTGGCATCATTCACCAGCTCATGTTTACAGGTGAGACCAGGTGAGCTACCCCTGGGCAAAGCATCCCCAGCTGGAACAGGGAGTGGGGCTACACAAGGTGATAAGAGTTGGCAAGAAGGATCAAAGTGGGAGCCCCCAAAAGCCTTGCAGGACCTGGCTGAAGCCCTGCCCTTCGAAGCACCCAAAGCAGCCTGTTTGCAGAATGGATCATCTCCCTTTGTAGCCCAAGTTGGAGCCAGCAGGACCTGTCCCCTGCCAAGGGCACTGAGAGCACCCTGTGGCCCCAGGCTGGGGGTTTTATATCCAGAGGGCTTAATGATGGTAAAAAGACCATTTGCACCAACTCTCCGTGCAGCTGAAAGTGCTTTTCACTGGCTTTTGAAACAGCCCTTGATGTGATTTCCTCCTGATGGGGAATGTGAGTGAACTTCAGTAGTAAAGAGAGTTCAGTGGTGACCCAGGAGACCTGGATCAGGGACAACAACAGTGAGAGGGGGCAGCTTTGGGAAATGGGGGATTACTACCCTGAGTCACTTCATGCCATGCACCTGAAGCATCTCTCCCTTAGCTTTTAGCCCTACTTTACCAGCTCAGGTTTTTTGCTTCCCCTTGGTTTATTCTTTCTTCCTCAGCAGAGGAAAAGGTGCCATCTACAGGCACAGAGAATCCATGTACAGGCACAGCATCCTACCACGGACATAACCCTCCACATCTCCCCTCCTCAGGCTCCTGTCACCTGCCATCATACCCTCGGCTGGGTCACCTTCCTTGCAGTGTGGTCCTCCAGCTGCATGTCCAGGCTGTTCCCTTTTTGGGATCAGGGAGCACCAGAGGGCTATGCCAGGTAGCAGATGACCTCCCTCTCAGGCACACCTATGTTTAACCTTCCTGGTAACCCAGCGGAGTATCATAGAATCATAGAATGGATTGGGTAGGAAAAGACCTCCGAGATCATCAAGTCCAACCCTTGCTCCAACTCCAGTCCCTTTACCAGATCATGGCACTCAGTGCCACGGCCAATCTCAGTTGAAACACCTCCAGGGATGGGGAATCCACCCCCTCTCTGGGCAGCCCATTCCAATGCCTGAGCACTCTCTCTGAAAAGAAGTTTTTTTCTGATTTGCAACTTCAATTTCCCCTGGCAGAGCTTGAGCCCATCGTGCCCCCTTGTCCTATTGCTGAGTGCCTGGGAGAAGAGACCAACCCCCACCTGGCCAGAACTTCCCTTCAGGCAGTTCCAGACAGTGCTGAGGTCACCTCTGAGCCTCCTCTTCTCCAGGCTAAACACCCCCAGCTCCCTCAGCCTCTCCCCACAGCACTTGTGCTCCAGTCCCTTCTCCAGCCTCGTTGCTCTTCTCTGGCCCCGCTCCAGCCCCTCAATCTCTTTCCTGAACTGAGGGGCCCAGAACTGAACACAACACTCAAGGTGTGGCCTCCCCAAGGCAGAGTCCAGGGGAAGGGTCACTGCCCTGGGCCTGCTGGTCACGCTAGTTTGGATCCAGGCCAGGATCCCCTTGGCCTTCTTGGCCACCTGGGCACACTGTTGGCTCCTGTTGAGCTTCCTGTCCCTCAGTCCCCCCAGGTCCCTCTGCCTGGCTGCTCTCCAGCCACTCTGTGCCCAGACTGGAGTGCTGCAGGGGATTGGGGTGGCCAAAGTGCAAGATAAAAACTGAAGGTAAAGTGACCATCCTCTCCACAGCTTGATGGGAACCAGCAAAGTGGACACAAAGGAAATTTGGTCACACAGTTGCCTCAAGGGAATCCTGGAGGCCTCCTGTGCTGTTTGCCCAGAGTCACCACTTCCAGCCCCACGTGTCTACCTGAGCTGCTTAGACTGGCTTCATACTCCTCTTCTGCCTTGCTCTGCCCTACCAGTTGCCTCTCATTTAATCCATTTTGGCTGGGTTCACACACCTGTGAATCAGATAAGCCAGGAAAATAAGAAACTGTAGGAAGAAGTGCAAATAACACCTAATTAATTCTCCCCTGTGTGGGTAAGGATAGTGGGGTGACTCCTGATCAGCTGGAGGGAGGGCACATAGGTCCATGGGGGCACTTGCACTTTGGCTGTGAAGAGCTTTTGGTGCTGTTTAAGGGCAAAAATGAGCCTGACAGGCCTCTGAGGTGATGCAATTAAAGTGAGAGGCAGGTACTAGAGAGGAAGATTCAACAGGAAGCTCCTGAGGGTAGAGTAGAGGTGCAGCAAAGCTCTACCCACCTCACCAAGCCAAGGACTTACCAGGGTGGCAAAGAGAGGGCGATGCCAAAGAGCAGAGTTAATGCCAGTCAGCCACGAGCTCGGAGCTGCTCCTGCTTCAAAGCCCCTTCTCGGGTCCCCCCCAGCCTTCTGCTTCATATTGAAAGCATTTGTCAAAGCAGACACTCCTCCCGCACTGCTGGTACCCCAAGCTGGGCAGCGCAGAGTGAGGGGGGCACAAAATCTGGGGTGGAGGATGAGCTGAGAGGGGGGTCCGTGTGCCCCATCCATCAGCACACAGGGATGGCAGAGGGATGGCAGAGGGATGGCTTGCTCAGTTTTGCCCAGCCTGCTCCGGGCACGCTGGAATTCATGCTCAGCCAACCCCAGATCCTGCACTCCCCCACCACGGCGTGATAAATTAGGAGGAAAAAGTTTCTCATCTCGGTTTGTTCTCGCAGTGCCGTCCAACAGAGCACAAGCCTGTCTAATCAGGAGCTACAGTCCTTCACCATCTGTTTGGAGCCTAATTACAAATGCAGAAAAATAATGTGCTTTACAATTGCACCAGTAAATGCTGTAAATGATTTAAATGCATGCATATGTTCCCTGCAGAATTCAGCATGCATCTGCGACTTCTTCTGCTCACATTAGGCACACAAATCAAGGGAAAAAATACCCAGATCTGACGAACAGCATGTCCCTAGGACGGTGATTTTTATCCCTTTTTTTCCCCCTGCTAGAATGGCAAACAGGGCTTTTTTGTAACAATTCATCCAGCAGCGTTTTCTTTGCTTCCATTTTAAAAACTGTTTATCACTGCTGTGTAAATATAGTACAAATTACTCCATAAAACATGTAAAAGGAGAACAGCAGCCGGGCAAGCCTGCAGCTGGCTGGCAAAGTTTCAAAGCCAAGGGTGTTTTTTTCCTCTGGGGCACCTATGGAGAGGCAGGATCAAGCTCAGCTGATCTGCTAGGGATGGTGACCCTCCCATAGCCCCCACTGAAGAGGCTGACTGCTCACATTCCATAGAATCGTGGAATGGTTTGGGTTGAAAATGACCTTAAAGATGATCCACCCCCCTGCCATGGGCAGGGACATCTTCCACCAGCCCAGGTTGCTCCAAGCCCTGTCCAACCTGGCCTTGGACACTTCCAGGGATGGGGCAGCCACAGCTTCTCTGCTCAGCCTGTGCCAGGGCCTCACCACCCAAGGGTTTCAAGCCTGCAGCTCACATGCCCATCTGCAGGAAGCTACTTCCCTGTGAAGGGGAAAAAGGGCCAAGAGCTGAAATACCTTGAAAACACCTTGAAACTACCTTTCTCATGGCTGCAGAGAGGTCAGAGAGCATCACCTGGTCTGTTGTGGGGTGACAGCTCTCCACATACTGCCCATGTACAGCACTCCCACAGTCAGTCCACCAAAGGCAATCCCGTTTCTGACCTTCAGTGTATCCTGCCCCAAAACATAGAATCATACAATCAATTGGGTTGGAAGAGACCTCTGAGATCATCAAGTCCAACCCTTAATCCAACCCCACTTTGATTTCTAGATCATGGCACTCAGTGCCACGTCCAGTCTCACCTTAAAAACCTCCAGGTTTGGAGAATCCACCCCCTCTCTGGACAGGCCACTCCAATGCCTGAGCACTCTCTCTGGAAAGAACTTCTTCCTGATATCCAACCTAAACCTCCCCTGGCAGAGCTTAAGCCCCTGCCCCCTTGTCCTACTGTTGGTTGCCTGAGAGAAGAGACCAATCCCCACCTGGCTACAACATCCTTTCAGGGAGTTGTAGAGAGTGCTGAGGTCACCTCTGAGCCTCCTCTTCTCCAGGCTAAACACCTCCAGCTCCCTCAGCCTCTCCCCACAGCACTTGTGCTGCAGTCCCTTCTCCAGCCTTGTTGCTCTTCTCTGGACATGTGAAATGCAGCAGCCAAGAGGCAGCAGAGCTGCTTTTTGGCCACCACCAAGGCGATGCTGAAGCTTAATGAGGTGGTTCCAGAGGTGCTTCCCACCTGCCACAGGGTAACAGCACTGTGTCAAAGCCTCTGCAATGCAAAGCCTGGTGTTACAGGTGGAGAGGTGGCAGCATATCTACCCTGTGGGGCACTCCACCAAGTAAGGAGAGGCTGGACAAGGCTTTGGACATCAGAGGAAAAGAGGGGAAAGTCACTTGCAACAATGGGAGATGAGTATCACTCCACAATAAAAATTCCCTTTCCTTCTCCAGCACATTTGTTTGCTATAAAGCCCCAAATATCAACACTTAACTGTTCCAGCTGTGAAGCAGGGAGGGGTAGCTGGCACCACAGAGATGAGAGAGAGGACAACCAGAGGTCAGGCATAGGCTCAGTTGGTCTCCTTTGAGTAGAAGCTGCAGCAGATGTGCCCCGTCTGCTTTTCTGCCCTCTCATCCATTCCCCTCCTGCTCCCTGGGCCCTCCTGCCTTGCTGCTGTGGCTTTGCCAGTTCCCAGCTTTCATCTCCCCTTGGCCACTTGGATTTAACTCCAAAGGCTGCTGGAAAAGGCACCATGGGGCAGTGACAGCATTGCCACTGTGCCAGGCTGCCAGTCCTCTGCAGCACTGGGGCTCTGCATCCTCCTGGTGGGAATGCCAGCAATGCCAGCCTCTAGTGCTGGGCACCAGGCAGGAATTCATGCCTGTCTTCAACTCAGTTTCACATCGTGGGCTCACCCTCATGAATTTTGCAACACCTGCATGGCTTGTTTTACAGGCACATGTGAGATGGAGCCAAGCCCTGCAGAGAGCACGTGGTCCTTCCCTGGCATCACCTGCCTTCCTCAGCTGGGAGATGGGTAAAACATCTACAACCCTGCTAGTCTCTCTCAAGCAGCTGAAGGGATGGTGTTAATTCAAGGGACAAAATCTGGGAATGCACTTTGGGGCAGGGAAGGAAGATGCATGAACCCAGGTCAGCTCCAGCCCTCCCCACACCCATAGTCTTCCTGTGGAACTCAGGTGTCCCAGGTCCAAAGCTCTTGGGAACAAACCCCACTTGTAAAGCTCTTTGAGAACTGCAAGAGAGGTGTGATCTCCATGCCACAGAGTAGGTTTGGACCCCTGCAGCATTTTTGCCAGCTGTCCCACATTGATGTTGGTGTAGAGCATCATCCCAGGCCTGGGAGCTGGGGCTGATGGCTGCATTCCTTGCCAAAGATACATCACTCATAGAATCATGAAATAGTTTGGGTTGGAAGGGATCATCTAGTTCCAAGGCCTGCCATGGATAGGGACACCATTTCAACCCATCAAGACATAAGCTATGACTGCACTTCAACTGGTGTGTCCAAGATACACCATCCTCCATTCTGCCTTGCCATCACTGTTTCCTTCCCCATCCCACTTTTCCTTACCTTGAGCTCCTTGATATGGCCCATGCCAAGCAGCAGATGTGACTTCATCCAGGCAGTATAATTACTTCCCTGTTGTTATATGCAACTGCCCAAAAATTACCCATACCCTTTTGCAGGGGAATCACCCAGAGGCTCCTGGCATCATCCATCCCCATACCATGGCACTCCCACCAGCACCCCCTGCTTTATACACAGACCTGATCCTTGCCCAGCTTGATTCTTCCCCTTATTTCTCTAACCTTCCTTAGCTGAATCCCACCAAAACCCAAAGGATCAATTTCCTCTTTGCTCACTTCTTCCCCTTACCACATGAATGCTCTCCACACCTTACCTGCATGTCATTTGGGGATGTTCAATTAGATAACCAAGCTCTCAAAGCAATTCTTTCAGGGCTTCTTCACCCAGCCCTTGCCAGTGATTTCTCCAAGTTTACAATCTAGGCAGGGAGAGAAAGATGACCAGAAGGAAAAATGCCAGCTAAAACTGCATGCACCAGTGCATCTCCAACAGAAATCACTCCAGACATCAGCAGTTGCACAGCATCAAGAATTATTTTTATTAGCTACAGTAGCAGATAATTAAGTTCTGCCTCAATAGGTATTTGGTCTGTAACATGAAGGAGAGGAGGAGCAGAGATGCAAAGCAGTGAGAAAACAAGCAGAATCTCATCATTCCTTGGACTGGAGGAAGTATGAGCTGGGGAGAACACAAGGCAGGCTCTTAAGTGGGAAGCATAAAGGCCACAAAGTGACTTTGTTTGCCAATACAAAGTTGGTTTGGGCTTTTTGATCAACACCTGCATTACCCCAGAGCTCAAGGAGGCAATGGGAGCACTGACCCCCATGAGCAACACCCAGCATCTCTACCCTCAGCCCTTGGGTGGACCTTCACCCAGCTCAAGGCAGTCCCTGGCCAAGTGTTGGGCACTGAAAGGCTCCAAACCCACCAAAGGGACAGGATTAAGGGTCCACACATGCCCAGTTGTGTGCCACAAAGCTGCTCCTTGCTACCACACACCCAGTACAGTTCACACTCGTGTCTGGATTTTATGTTTAAATAAAAACCAGCTGTACAGCAAAGCTCTGTGTGTGTACTGCCAGTGGGCCCAAACCAAACAATGGAAAGGATTATTAAAAAAGCCCAATATCCACCAAGCCTACATGTCACCCTGTGGCAATAACCACCCTAAATCCTGCTGTTCTTCCAGAAAAGCCCAGCCCAGCCTGGCAACTCCAATCAGCAGCTCCACCACTACCTGGACAAGCAGGAGATGCTGAGAGAGCATCCCAGTAGCAGAGCATCTGCTAAGAACTGAAGTCTTAAAGGAAGTATTTTCCATAGACAGCATCCCTGAGGCATCCCTGCAATGCCAAGCTCTGCCATCACATCCTTGCATATCAGTTGACCTCTCCTAGACCATAAATCCAGCCAATTTAAGAAAATAAATACAATAATTGGATTTAGTCCAGGCTGGGCTGGCATATGGGAGTTTAAGTGACTTTAAAAGCCAGTCCTCTTTGGGTGGGCTGTATTTTTGGGTGTCACACTAGCTCACCCCTTTGAAAACATCTAGAGACCATATGCTGCCTGTCTCCATGAATTAACCAGATTTCTGCTGTGAACATCACACCAGAGCCCTGGTTCTCATAGTACTCCCTGGCTTTCATAGACCTCTCTCAACACAGACTAAAGCCACCTTAAAACCTTCAGGTTAGGACCACTCAGCATTTTATTCCCTTGGGGGTCAGACAGGTAAGTTGGTGTCCACCACACCACGGTCACAACAGAAGAAATGCTACCCCAGCACTAGGAGCACCATGCTGGGAGGTGGATGATCCCTCATCTTAATTCTACCTGGAAAAATTAAAGCAAGCAGAAGTCCAAGTGGAGTGGTTTCCCTTATATATGGTTTGTTGTGGGTTTTTTTGTGGAATGATTGTATGAAATCTGTGCAAAGTGGTGCCCTAAACCCTGGCACAGCTGCTCTCTGCTCCCAGAGTTGTGTGCAGGTGCTCCAGGGCTCGAATCCCTTTTAGCTCAGCACCACCATCACAGCTTGATGAGGGGGGATCCCTCCAAGACCACCCAATCCCTGCAGGGCTGAATTTGTAACAGTGAGGCAGCAAGACCCAAGGTGTCCCCAAAAGCCCTGGGTTCAACTTAAAAGCTGTGGTGGTCCCAAGAAGCTGCTCACTGGCACTTGGGTGAGACACACTATCCCTTTGCCCTTGGTGCTTCCCTAAGCATCCTGAGGAGAATGAGGCTTTTTTGGTCTGTTTGCTCCATTCAGCTGTAGAGTTACATGTCCAACAGGACCTCCCTAAGCACAGGGGACACCCCTTCTCAGAAGGGAGACTTATCCTCTGCATCCCTCTGGGTGCAACTACCCCCCTCCCAAGACAGGCACAAGCTGCCTCAAAACTACAGCATGCTTGACTTTTTGGGGAAAAAAACCCTAAATACCCAACAGCAGCACCACAATCCATCCCGCCCTGGCTGCCCCTCTACACGAGGTGGACCAGAAAAACAGCACAGGCAGACCCTACAGCCAGCCCCAGCACAAGGTAGAATGTCATCACCACCCCTGCTGCCTCAGCCAGCTCTTTGGGCACGATTTTGGGGCCGTAGACCATGACCAGTGTCCCCAGGTAGCCATTGCTCAGCCCCAGCAGCGTTGTGAAGACCACCGGGTAGATGTCTTGGTTGAAGACCACCGTCTGGATGTGAGCCCGGGGTTGGTAGTTGCTGAGGATGAAGAGAGGGAGGAAGATGGTTCTGAGGAGGACAAGAGCAGGCAGCAGCTTGCTCTTGGGCCCAGGCACCTGGATCCAGGCCGTGATCTGCCTCCCACACCAGTCAGCAAAGTTATACAGGAGGAAACTGGTGAGTGGCACAAAGTACTTGGTGCTCCACAGGCTTCCTGAGGACTTGCTGACTGACTCGATGTTGGAGGACAGGGAAGGGAAGATGATGATGGAGATAAAGAAGACATAGAAGAGGCAGAAGCCGAGGACAGCAGTTTTCTGCAGGATGGGGCGGAGTGGGGGGATGCCTGTGCTTTCTGTGAGGAAGGAGGAATTTGTGGTGCCTCCTGGCTCTGCCGTGTCCTCCATGGAGCTGTCGGGCAGCACGGGAGCCAGAGATGGGCTCTCCTTCTGGCTGTTCAGGTAATACCTGGACAAAGAGAAGGAGGGAGGACAGCGTGTGAGGGGAATACAAACTGAGATTTGGAGAGAAGTTGGCAGTGCAGGGATGCCTGCTTGACCCAGCAACTCCATCACACCTCCTGCTCCCACCTCCAACAGAGAGGTGACCCTCAGAGACCCACCACCCCCCTCTTCCTTACTCTGGGGATCTCATTACACCCTTGATGGTTCACAGAGAGGACCTACTGAATGCAGGCACTTGGTGGGCAGGATTTTAGAGGGTTACAAGCACCAACAAGACCAATGGGTCACACACATCAGTGCGGAATGTGGCAGATACAGATGTCCTGTGGGGGCCCAGCTGGCTGCCTCTGGATCATGGCTCTCTGCTGACTCCAAGGATTTTGGGAGCCCCACCATCAGCACTTCATGACCCTGGGAAAGCTTAGCAGAAACTCGGCACACACTGGGGTGGCCACTCAGTTTCAGTCTGTGGTTTCGGTGAAATGGGGAAGCGCGGCTGGAGCTGGCGCAGCACTGGAACACTCGGAGTGGGATGCTGGGGTGTGACAGGGCAGGGACCAGCACACGGAACATCCCATGGATCCTCCCAGCAACCCTCCTCAGCACCGACAGCAGCAAACCCTCCCAGCCTGTGGGTGCACACACCTGGAGTACTCCAGCCTGGGCAGCAGCAGGTACACCATGACGCAGACCACGATGAAGATGTCGGCGGTGAGGAAGAAGGCCAGGGCACTGTCGGTGACATCAGCTGCTGCTGCCAGGTCTATCACAGAGGCCACCGCGCTGATGGTGCCACCCATGGCCTGACCTGTGTGTGGGAACAGGCAGAGCTCAGTGCTTGGGCTGAGCCAAACCAACTGAGATGGGCACAGGTGAGGGGCAGAGAAGAGGAGGGGGAACCAGAACCAGCATCCTCCTCTTACTCATACCTTTTGACAAGCACAGCTCCCCAGAAGACAGAGCTCACCCCCTGCCCCGTGTGCTGGTCCCCAAACCCAGCTCAGGTTGCAGCTACACACACCACCTCCTCTCTGTTTCCACACCTCACTGCAACATAGATATTTGCGTGTCCCATCCTCCATCCCCTTCCAGTGCAGCCACAGCACACACAGGACCTGACCTGCTCAGCTTGCATATCCCAAGTGCTGCAGTGAAAGTCCAAACCCAGTCCAAAGCCTAAACCTGCCTTTCCACCAACAGACATATAATCACATCCTTTCTGCACTCCCCCAGATGGCAATTCAAACCACCAGCAGCAGGAATGGCATCTCAGGGATGTGGTGCTTTCCCCCTCTGGGATAAACTCATTAAAACTCTCCTGTCTTGGCCCCAGGAAAAATTTCTCCATCCTGACTTTTTCCCCTTCTCCTCTTGGTTTGTCAACCATTCCACAGCACATTTATAATGTTATCAAAGCTCCAGGGAGCTCATCACTCACAGCTCCCAACCTGGCCCTCATCGCTCATGGAAATACATGGAAATGCTGAACAGAAAAGAGGAGACAAGGCAAAGCTGAAGGTCCCTCTACTGGAAATAGAGCAGAGGGATGTCATCTCCTTCCCCACTTCTCCCTGCACCCAGCAAATATCCAGGGTCAGTTTATGGGTATTTACAGAAACCAAAGTTCATGTGACCGAGCATGTTTTCCTTCAGCAACTTCCCTTTCTCATTAGGCAAAGCCAAATTTCTAAAATAAAAACCCCATGTGATGAAACTCCAGATGCAGCAGAGAGAGAAAACCACGAGCCCAAGCAGGGAAAGCCCAAGGGCATGATCCCAGTGGGACTGAGGGTCACCCACCTGAGATCAGGGCCTGCAAGTTCCTCATGGGGAAGCAGCTGCTCAGCCCAAAGACGCTGCTGCTGAAGATGGTTGAGGCGCTGCTGACGATGGCCACGCAGCCCACGGTGAGGACGAAGAAGGGGGTGGTCCAGGCAGAGGTGTCCACCTTCACCAGCACCGTGATGATCAGGAACACAGCCAGCATGACAAAGAGGGAGGACAGGATCCGGACACTGGCAGACACCCTGGGGACAAGGGCAGTGAGACACTCCTGTCTTTAAACTACAGCGTGAAGGTGCAACACAGGGCATGAGATCAGCTCCTCCGCTGCCAGAGGAATCAAAAGAAATAAAGAGGTGAGGGCAGATGAGCAATAAAAAGCCATGAAGTGATGGAGAGAGGCAGGGAGCTGGTTCAGCAGGTGAGATCTGGAGATCAAGTACACAAATATGTGCCTGCAAACCTGTAAGAGTTTGATCTGGGATAATGAAGGGTACAAATGAAGGGATAAAGCTCTTGTAGATTTAAGCCAAGCTTGCAGCAAGGTGCAGATGGTCCATTTCTTAACCCAGTTCAGCAGCTGGTAAGATCAGGGCATGGTGTCGCTCCTGCTTGGATGAACTTGGCCTTTGTCAGCTGGTGACAACAAGGATATTTTTAAGAGGCAAGACTATTTCCAAGCAATTAACCAGGGAATTTATTAGGAATTTATTTACTCAAGCCAAATGCAGGCATGGGTGCTGTGCTAGGGAGGGAGGTGCCTCACCCCACTTCATCTCAGCCAGCTGCAAATCAGACACAGGCAGAGCAGGGAATTTTGGCTGCACAGGGAGGCTGAGCTCAGGATGCTCCATGGCTTCCTCCCAGGGAAGGACAGGCTGAGCTGGGAACCATGGCTGAAGCCAGAGAAAGGCAAGAGAAAGGCAGAAAGGAGAGCCATGGCTCTCACAGAGCCAAAGGAGGGAGACCCAGGATTGGAACAGCACTTACTTGTTGACAAGCAAGAAGTTTCCAATCAGGCACAGCACCGATGGCACAGTGGAAGCAATGGAGATGTAACTCTCAAAATAGTCCTGCCAGGAGAAAAAAAAACCAAATTCAAAGTAAAAAAGTCGAGGAGGGGAACCCCACATGAAGTGCAGGTCCTAAATACAGCACAATAGGGAGTTATGGTGTAGGTGTCCACTTTGTTGCATTGCAGCACATGTTGCAAACTGCTCAGGGCAACAGGCAGTGGGAATAATGGAGTTCATCCTCCCATAGCTCTGGGCTACTTCAGGAAATTAGGGACACAAATGGTGAAGGAAATACCTGCAAAACTGCCACCCTGGCCCCATGGGGCAGTACCTGAAATCAGGAGGGCTGGATTTCTCCCACTGTCTCCAACATCCCTGACAAACCCCTGACTATTTTATCCTTGAGCTCTCTGTGAGGGCTGCTTTTCATAAATCAGGACACAAAAGCATTTATATAAGCCAACTGCCTCAAAAGCCTGCAATGGGAGCGACCAGGACACCTCACGTGAGAACATGATTGTGCCAAAGCAGCCTCAGCAGGGACACAGGGACATGATCTCCCCTCCCATTCCCCCTCTCTGCACACACAAAACTCGTAGAGAAACTCTATTAAGACTCAACACACATTAACTCCAGGGACTTGTATATCATCGGAGCAAGTCGGCAGCAGCCCCAGTGAATCCCCACCAGCCCAAAGGTCAGGCTGGGAACACAGAAAGCAATAACCACAGCACAGAGAGAGATTTCCTGGCCAAGACTGCAGCCAAACGCTTACATTTTCAATCCATTTTGTGTCATGCTGTTAAAGCAGGTCTGCTCCCTCCCCTCCCCTCCCCTCGAGGTGCTTAGTTCCGTTTTTTTTCTGCAGGAATCTCAGCCAGCGGGTAGGACGATGATCACAAAGGGGATGATGACCTACATATCCACCCCTATCACGACATAAGCTTTCATTTTCTGCAGTTATCCATCTACAGAGACAGGGCCACATCATGTCTAAGCACCGGAAGGCATTTGGCACGTTTCCTCTGCACATTACATTTTTTTTTT
This sequence comes from Pithys albifrons albifrons, assembly GCF_047495875.1. Taxonomy (NCBI): domain Eukaryota; kingdom Metazoa; phylum Chordata; class Aves; order Passeriformes; family Thamnophilidae; genus Pithys; species Pithys albifrons. The sequence goes on from NC_092466.1 coordinate 34,227,996, forward strand.
TACAGCTTTGTATCATTTTAATCAGTTTGCAAGCACATTCATCTACTCTTCCCCTATCAGGAGCTTCACTGTAAGCAACAGGAAATCCAGTAATCACTCCTAGAGGGTCCAGACAGACAGAGATATAAATGCCTGTGCTCAGAGCACCAGCTCAGCCAAGCAGGAGGCTCAAAGCTCCACAGCCACACGATGAATTACAGGAGGAAAGACAAAACAAAATGCAAAGCTGGCTGCTAAAACTCAGACTTGTTTACCAACCTGCTTGAAACAAACCCCCAGACCATCCTGGGGATACTCAATGCACTTCCAAAGTTAATTTTCTTTGAGGGAGAAAAAAAGATTTTATAACACTTTCCACCAAGCAGAAGTGTACTCAAAGTAACCAAGCAGAGATGCTGTGATTTTGAGCATCCCAGGGAAAGACTCATCTGTTCCTAGGAAATGGGCTCACACCAGCAAGCAGTGAGAAGAGAATTGGGCAAGTATTTAATGTTTTTACTGCAGCAGCAGAATGGTGGGTGGCAAATTTAATCCTTGCCTGAACCAATGGAAAACATCATGCTCCATATTCATCTCTCCTGCTTGTTTGGTTTTAATCCATCTCCAGTGGTAACTCTTCTCCCTACATGGGTATTCCCACCCATCACAGACATGATTTCAGAGCACATTTTTGGCAATGCAAAGCATCCCTAGTGCTTCCCTGTAAAAGAAAAGCTGTTGAAAATCTTCTTGAGTTCACAGAAATTTTGAAGAAGAGAGAAGATTAATTAGGCCACAGCTTACAGGTGTCACACTCAAAGACAGTTCTATTCAAGAACTCCAGGGAGAGACAAAAGACAGGTGAAAAAGCCTTAACAAACTTCTAATTACGGAATATATATCCTAAACTTCTTCCCACCCATAGCTGCATCCCATGGGTTGAAACCACAGTGTCCATTAAACTTATCACAGCTTTAATTGGATGATACTTTTAGCACCATTGCCATGACCACACTATCTTCCAAGATTCCTTTGCCATGAGCAGAATAACTCAAAGTCTTCTTATCTTCTTTGGTTTTGCCAGCAATTGATCTCTTTCTCACAGAATTAACTGCACCTGTTAGGAGGCCCCAAAACTCTGTGTTATTCTAAAAATGCTTTTTCTTAACTCAAAAATCTCTTCTTATTCCTACACTTCTCCTTTTCTGCTGAGCCCCCCAAAGCAAACCTGACATCTTCCTCCCAGTTTCATCTCTCCTGGGGGAGGGTGTCATCCCTCAGCCACGGAGCTGAGGCACAAAACGGAAATGTTTAACCTCACATTAACTGCACCACCTTCAAACACTCTGCCTTAAAAAAACCCAAACAAGAACAAAGCATTGCGGTGGTAAATTAGTCACAAGATGCTTTTGAAAAGTAGTTTTTATTCTGCTCCAGCCTGGACTTGGCAGCTGAGCTCCTGCCAGGCTGGAAAAGGTCCATGATGGTGGCTGAAGGCACCGGAGTGTTACCTGGAGCACAGGGCATGAAATTGGCAGCAGTGAGCAGGATGGAGCCAGGAGAAGGCTGGAGCCAGGAGCAGGTGAACCTTTCCAGATTCAAGCTCCATGTGCAGGTAAACCCTCCTGCTGCAGCCCTGTGAGTTGCCATCCCAGGGCAGAAATGGGGCTGGCTGGTTTAGTTTTGATCAGACTTGAGTGATGCAGAAAAGTCATGTTGCTTTTCACCAGAGGAAGGAAAAAGCACCACGCCCTGGCCACAGAGAAAGAGGAGAAACACCTTCGCAACAAAGAAATGGCTGATCTGACCAGGGATACAGCTGTGCCATAAGACACCTAGAGATACTTAAACTGCTTCAAAACAGCTTTTTCAAGAATTGCCTTGGACCAGTGTGACATTGAAGCAGTGAGAAGCAGGTGGGTGCAGGGAATGTCAAAGAACACCATGCCATGTGGTAGCAGAGCACACTTCACCCCCTCTGTGCACTCATCACCCTCAATAGCACAGGGGCAAACAATTTTGGTCTTCAGGTAGTGCAGGGGCTTGGGTTCCACCAGATTAATCCACCCTGTACCTTGATTTACACCAGCAGACCTGTACTTGAGCACCCTGCTAGAAGCCCTCTGCTTCCTCCCCATCAAAAATGCAGCTGGCTTAATTATTATTAAAAGAGCTGTGAGTGTACTGGGTGAGAAATCAGAGGGCAAACGTGGGTGTCACACCTGGCTCTGTGTTTATATAAAAACAAAAAGTGCCCAAACCACCTGAACAAGCTGGGCCTCAAGAACAGGATGGGATGCAGCCTCACCACTCCAACACTTTCCAGCCACAAAGAAACAAAGCCATTGCTTTGTCAGGGGGACACAGGGAAATAATCACGCCATGGCAGGCGGAGCAAGAGAAGGCAGCTTTTTTAGGGAGAAAAAGAGAGGCCATAAACGTGCCACCCCAAGGCTGTCTCATCAATCCCCTCATGACAAGCACCTCATCCCATATGCCAAAAGCCAGATGTTTATTGCTGCAAGGAGATACATGTGTCACACCTACTAGATCTTGAAGGACAAAAAAAACCATCATAAAATTGCTTTTACCTTGCACTGTAGGAATTGCCCTACAAAAGGCAGCCTTGCTTATGGGGCAGGTTAAGCCTGAATTTTCAGATGCACCTTAAACCTTAGTAGCCCAAATACAGGTAAAAGGCAGGCCTCAAAGTGGTTTTAAGAATCTTTCTCACAGCTATTTGTGCTCCCCAAATAAACTCTACCTCTGGTTTCCACAGGTGAGACCCCAGGAGATGATTAGCTCAGTTGGTTAAAACTTGGCTGTAACAATGCCAAGGTCATGAGTTCAATCCCCTCTGTGGGCCATTGACTTAAGAGTTGGACTTGATGGTCCTTATGGGTCTCTTCGAACTCAGAACAGACTGCAAATCTGTGATTCACTCACCTTCTGGGGAATCAGAGGAGAGGGAAAAAGAGCAAGTTAGGAAGGGAAGCAGGACACTCACCCTCATGTCCGACTCCACCTGCCCCCCTGGGCCTGCCTGGTCCGAGCAGTTCTGCAGCTTGTACATCCAGTAGTGCTTTGCCGTGATGAAAAAATTCCAGGGCAGGAGGGACCCGATGCCCAGGAGGAAGAAGATAACGTAGGCCCCATGTAAGCGGTCACTTGGCTTGGGGTGGCTGTACCTGCTGCCCAGGGGCTCCTCGAGCAGCGGCTCCTGGTCCAGGGGGAAGCTGTCAGGTTCTGGGTGCATCGTGCTCAAACTCTGCAAGGAAGAGCCACCCATGAGGATGGGACCCCACCAGCACCACAAACTGTGTGCGTGGCTCCATCCTCCTTTGACCCCAGCAGATCATGGGGTCATAGAATGGTTTGGGTTGGAAGGGGCTTTGAAGGTTATCTCGTTCTAACCACCCCGTGCCATGGGCAGGGACACCTCCCGTCAGCCCAGACTGCTCCAAGCTCTGTCCAACCTGGCCTTGGACACTTCCAGAGATGGGGCAGCCACAGCTTCTCTGGACAACCTGTGCCACGGGCTGCCCACCCAAATCATAGAAACAATTGGGTTGTAAAAGACCTCCGAGATCATCAAGTCCAACCCTTGGTCCAACTCCAGTCCCTTTACCAGATCATGGCACTCAGTGCCACGGCCAAGCTCACCTTAAAAACCTCCAGGGATGGGGAATCCACCCCCTCTCTGGGCAGCCCATTCCAATGCCTGAGCACTCTCTCTGCAAAGAAGTTTTTTTCTGCTCTCCAACTTCAATTTCCCCTGGCAGAGCTTGAGCCCATCGTGCCCCCTTGTCCTATTGCTGAGTGCCTGGGAGAAGAGACCAACCCCACCTGGCCAGAACTTCCCTTCAGGGAGTTCCAGACAGTGCTGAGGTCACCTCTGAGCCTCCTCTTCTCCAGGCTAAACACCCCCAGCTCCCTCAGCCTCTCCCCACAGCACTTGTGCTCCAGTCCCTTCTCCAGCCTTGTTGCTCTTCTCTGGCCCTGCTCCAGCCCCTCAATCTCTTTCCTGAACTGAGGGGCCCAGAACTGAACACAACACTCAAGGTGTGGCCTCCCCAAGGCAGAGTCCAGGGGAAGGGTCACTGACCTGGGCCTGCTGGCCACGCTAGTTTGGATCCAGGCCAGGATCCCAGTGGCCTTCTTGGCCACCTGGGCACACCGTTGGCTCCTGTTGAGCTTCCTGTCAATTCTCTTTCTGCCTGGCTGCTCTCCAGCCACTCTGTGCCCAGAATGGTTTGGGTTGGAAGGAGCTTTGAAGCTCATCTCGTTCTAGCCACCCCCTGCCATGGGCAGGGACACCTTCCACTGTCCCAGGTTGTTCCAAGCCCTGTCCAGCCTGGCCTTGGACACTTCCAGAGATGGGGCAGCCACAGCTTCTCTGGGCAACCTGTGCCAGGGCCTGCCGACCCAAATGCTGGATGAATGAGCTGAACTGGCTCGACACAGGGATGGAAAGCCAAGGGAAAAGCGACTGAGCCGCGGCAGGTTCCACCCTAGCAGCACCACATTTCCTTCCGTAATTAACAATTAACCCGTGCCCTCGGCCTCGCAGGGACAGGAAACCTTAGTGAGCTCATGAGAAACTCCCCCAAAAAAAAGTCCAACAGCCACTGAACCAACAGCGCCGTAGGGCTCCGCAGAGCAAGGTGTAAGCTCGTACTAACACCGCGGGGCTTGTCCGAAAAACTTTTGTAAACTACTCCGGCATCACCAGGAATTTGCGGCGCCGCTCGTACCCCGAGCGTGACATCACCCGGGCCGCGCGGAGTGACCCACAAAGACCCAACAACATCACGTGGGATCTGTAAAAACCACCTGGGAAAGTACAGCGGGCTCGGCACGGGGAGCGGGACCCACCGCGGCCACGCCGGGCTTGGGCTCGGAACCCACCTCGAGCAGCTACACCGAAACCCCCGCCCAGAAGGGCCGGACGGAGCGCGGGGGAGGCGGAAATGCCGCGATTTTACAAAAAAAACCAGGGATATTTCGGGAGCACGGAACGGCGTATCCCGCCCCGCAGCCGCCCGCTCCTCCGCCCGCCCATCCCCTGTCCCAGCCCCGCGTCCCCCCGCAGCACTTACGGGGGTCCCGCAAAGCCCCACCGCAACCTCCGGCCCCGTCGTGCCCACGCCGCGCACGCCCCGCCCTTTAATGGGTGACCGCGCCCATAGCGACATGACCACTCCCACCACGATTGGACACGCCCACCCGTGGAGGGCACCGCCCATCTCGGCGCTGGCCACGCCCCGACTCAGCCAGGGATGGTCCTCCCCGTCCTGGCCCCGCCCCCTCAACTTTGGCCCCGCCCATTCGCCTCTTGGTCACGCCCCTTCGCCTCTTGGTCACGCCCTCTCACCCCAAATTCTGCCTCGCTTCGCTGCTCAGGTGAGACTTGGATGGGTCCGAGCACTGGAAAGATGTGGAGCTGCTGGAGAGAATCCAGAGAAGGCCATGGAGATGTTCCAATGGCTGAGGCTCACTCTGATTCCCCCAGAAGGCGAGTGAACATCTCCTGGGGTCTCACCTGTGCAAACCACAGGTAGAGGTTTATTTGGAGAGCACAAATAGCTGTGAGAAAGATTCCTAAAACCACTTTGGGGTCTGTCTTTTACCTGTATTTGGAGTGTTAAGGTTCAAGGTGCATCTGAAAAATCAGACTTAACCTGCCCCATAAGCAAGGCTGCCTTTCATAGGGCAATTCCTACAGTGCAAGGTAAAAACAATTCTGTGGTGGGATTTTTATGTCCTTCAAGGTGTAGTGGGTGTGAGACACTGTCTGGGACAGCTGGGGGTGCTCACCTGGAGAAGAGAAGGTTCCTTAGAGCCCCTTCCAGTGCCTAAAGGGACACCAGGAGAGCTGGAGAAGGACTTTGGACAAGGGATGGAGGGACAGAACAAGGGGGAATGGCTTCCCACTGACAGAGGGCAGGATTAGATGGGATATTGGGAATAAATTCTCTCCTGTGAGGGTGGAGAGGCCCTGGCACAGGTTTCCCAGAGAAGCTGTGACTGCCCCATCCCTGGAAGTGCTCAAGACCAGGGTTGATGAGGCTTGGAGCAACCTGGGATAGTTGAAGGTGTCTGTGCCTGCTGCAGGGTTGTGGAAGGAGATGATCTTTAAAGTCCCTCCTGACCCAAACCATTCTGGGATTCTGTGAAAATCAGTGTTAATCACAGTCTGGCTTATGGCACAGGCTTTTGCTCAGCTTGAGTTTTTGGTGGAATGGGAAACATATTCTGTAGGATCTGGGGCCCCTTACTCAAGATCCTCCTCTACTCACTGGACTTCTGCAATGCCCCATCAGGATGAATTTCACCGTATTGTCCTCAATTTCCTTCAAACTACACTTTTAACACTCACCTTCAGAGCACAGTGTGGCAGTAAAGGGAAACATCATTAGCTCTTCTTTCCCTTTTTCCTTCCCCAAAGGTGTGTTTGGCTTCTCAGCAGCCACACAGGGAAATAAAAAACTGGTGGGGTCCCAGTTTTTCTGCAACCCCACTACCATCAGAGAGGCTTTGCCAATTCATTTGTATTTGTCTTGGCAAATAAATTAGTGGAGTTTTACATCTTCTGTTTCCTGTTGCCAGCTGTTTGCCTTTAGTCTTCCCCCTCTCCAGTCCCTGAGGTGACAGGAATTAACCTGGGTCTCTTCCTTGCTTTTTCCTCCATTGCACATGTATCCAGCCCTTCTTATCAAAGCAAAATACTCTTGATTTTTTTTGCAAAAGTCCCTGAAATGATCTAGTCTGGATGTTTTCCAGCTGCAGCTGCCTATGGGAGAAATGTAGAAGGACCCAGATACCTCCCAGTAGCACCAGTGCATGAACATGTGGCCACCACCCATCTCCAGCCTGTGAGCCTGCAAGGAGAGCAGGTCAGCTGGCCTTGGCCACCCAGATGTCAAAATAACCCAAGACACATGCAGGCTCTCATGTTTTTTCCTCTTCTGTGACCAAAACAAGCAGAAGCACACAACCAACCCAACGGCAATGTGCTGAAATGGAAAGGCTTGAGAGGAGCACATGAGTTTCTCTCCAGAGGTTTCTCCTTGGCATTTTCATCCACATTGACGTGCCAGGCTGGGAAAGCACCTGAGGAGATGGCACAGCCTATCCGAGTCAGTAGCTCATCAGCTCTGAGGGATTTGCCTGATATTTCTGACCTGCTGCCATCCGTCATGTCAAAAAACCCACTGCTGGAGAAGAGCCTCAGATCACATCAGCACAAGGGACCGTGACAGCCCAGCGGGGGGAACAAAGCCAGGCCACGCTGGGACAGAGCCACAACACCCCCTCCAATCATTATCCACACTTGGGAGACCCTGCACAACAACACAGCAGTGGCTGCCCCATCCCTGGAAGTGTCCAAGGCCAGGCTGGATAGGGCTTGGAGCAACCTGGGACAGTGGAAGGTGTCCCTGCCCATGGCAGGGGGTTGGAACAAGATGAGCTTTAAGGTCCCTTCTAACCCAAACCATTCTATGATTGAAACCTTCGCTTCTGAGAAGGTACTTTGGCTTTTGTCCATGGCCACATTATAGTTGCTTCAGTGTCAGGGCAGCAATTTCCTCCTTATTTCTTTCACTGGTTGCAGAATCCCCATGCCTGCCCAGAGCAGGGAAGACATTGCCATCTCCTGGTGGCACCTGCTTCCCACAAGCTGAACGAAGTCAATAGCCCAGACCAGGACAGCAGGACCCTTGTATCCTTCTGCAAACCCTCCTGGCTTCATTTTCTTGCTGGAATTGAAGCAGGGAGTGGTGCTTCCTAAAAAAGGGGGGAAACAAAGTGGGATGCTGGAGAAAAGGCATGTCCAGGTTGCAGATTGCAGCTCTGTGATCTGTTCACCACTCCCAAGTTAGTCACCCTGATCCTGGTCCTTGCTGGAAGGAGCATTGCTTTCTGCAGGACATCATAGAATCAGTTGGGTTGGAAGAGACCTCTGAGATCATCAAGTCCAACCCTTAATCCAACCCCACTTTGATTACCAGATCATGGCACTCAGTGCCACGTCCAGTCTCACCTTAAAAACCTCCAGGGCCGGACAATCCACCACCTCCCTGGCCAGGCCATTCCAATGCCTGAGCACTCTCTCTGCAAAGAACTTATTCCTGATATCCAACCTAAACCTCCCCTGGCAGAGCTTGAGCCCCTGCCCTCTTGTCCTGCTGTTGGTTGCCTGAGAGAAGAGACCAATCCCCACGTGGCTACAACATCCTTTCAGGTAGTTGTAGAGAGTGATGAGGTCTCTCCTGAGCCTCCTCTTCTCCAGGCTAAACACCCCCAGCTCCCTCAGTCTCTCCCCACAGCACTTGTGCTCCAGTCCCTTCCCCAGCCTCGTTGCTCTTCTCTGGCCCTGCTCCAGCCCCTCAATCTCTTTCCTGAACTGAGGGGCCCAGAACTGAACACAACACTCAAGGTGTGGCCTCCCCAAGGCAGAGTCCAGGGGAAGGGTCACTGCCCTGGGCCTGCTGGCCACGCTAGTTTGGATCCAGGCCAGGATCCCATTGGCCTTCTTGGCCACCTGGGCCCACTGGTGGCTCCTGTTGAGCTTCCTGTCCCTCAGTCCCCCCAGGTCCCTCTGCCTGGCTGCTCTCCAGCCACTCTGTGCCCAGCCTGGAGCGCTGCAGGGGGTTGGTGTGGCTGAAGTGCAGGACTCTTGGGGAAGAGCATGAACTGCCTAAGGTGGCTTAGTTCACTAGACACGACTCCTGCCTTGTAATCACCCATGTGGGTCCAAAACAATCCATCAATCAATCTCCAGCCTACCTCCATCAGGGACTCCAACAGCAACATCCTCCCACTGACATGCCTGTGGTATCCCAGATAAAAACAGGTTGCAGGGAAGCTCACAGGGATATCACACTGACAACGATGCTGGACCTGAATCCTGCAGGTGCTAAACCCCACAGGAACTGGAGAGTGATTAACAGGAGAGGAGCAGATTGTTGTTTTGTTTTGGTTTTTTTATTAGACTAGGAAATATAATTTATTGCATAAAAATTAATTTGTTACAATAGGAACGCTAAACTTTATTTACAGTTCTTTAGTTTACAGAATAAACAGACACAGTTTCAGAGGATGCCACCAGGCCTGTCCCCTGAACATATAAATATGGAAACAGATTGCGGAGCGAGAGATGGACACTGCCAGCATGACACAGACCACGGGTCTGCCTTTGCCTGAAGGCCTGGCTGGAGAAACCCTGGTCATGGAGGGAGTCATGGAGGGCTCCTGGGGAGCTGGCACCCATGGGAGATGGGTGCAGGTGCTCAGGGGACTGGGGTGAGGGGCAAACCCTGCCTCCCCCATGCCTTGCTTCCAACACAGGTTCCCTGGTCTGGAAAACAGGGAGAAGCTCCCTAAATACAGCCGAGTCAGGCAGCTGCTGCCTGCCAAAAGGGAAGGGAATATGAATGCAGATGGATGGGGATGGAGGCACCTGGGGGCAGGACGGATGGATAGATGGATGGACAGACATACATGCTGGTGCAGTGATCCATAAACCAGAGACAGCGAGAATGGGAGCGAGAGAAGATTCAGAGGGGACCTGAAAGAGCATCTCATCTCATGGAGAATATCATGGAACTGAGAAAGGAGCCCTCTAAACCACCAGCAGTTAGTTTGGTCCATCAAGTCTTCATTTCTTTCCAGATTTGCTTATTCCTCCTTAGCTCAGAGTTAGCGTTTCAGAAATGCTCAAATGCAACTTACAGGATGGATAAAACCCTTCCCACATGACATAGGAGCTCACCCAGCAGCAGTTTTCCCATCCAGCACAAGTGAAAAAGATCTCTCCCACAGCCTTAAAACCCCAGCAACAAGCCCAGAGACCCCAAAACACAACAGGAAGTGGCTCTATGTGTTCCATCCCTGCTCCAAAAGCTGCCCAGAGGAATCCCATCGTGCCCCAGCAATACCAAAAGCTCTCCCCGAGCTGCCCTGTGCAGGTGATGCTCTCCAGGGCTCCCTGAGTGAGCTCCAGTCCCCAGCACACTGTGGGATGACACAGGCACCCTGTGACACCTGGCCAGGGCTTTGCAGCCAGGACACTGTGTCTCACAGCCCAAAGCAGGACCTGCTCCTAATACTTCCACTGATGGAGAACCCACAGCCTTGCCATGTGACCTAGTCTAATCCTGAGCTTACCACCCTCTTCCTATCTTTTTTTCTTTAAAACAGACACATTTCTAACATACAGCACTCGCTGAGTAACTATTTCTACCTGCAGGCAACCTAAACTTTTATCTTCATCAAGACACTGTATCTGTGTGAGGAACCTGGTTCCTGCCTACCCCTTGATTACTTCCCATTCATCCCACAACCTCTCCATTGTTATAAAAAGCCTATTACAGGGAAAAACAGGAGTTGCAATGAGGGATGGAAACCTGATCACTGTTCACAATGCCATCCCTTGTGTGGAAATGCTCAGCCTGGCTCATAACTTGGGGATGCCGAGGCATCCCTTCCCTGACTCCCTGTTTAAATACTGCATCATAAACCATGTATGGGCACCTAGAGCTGAGATGGAGGCAGTTTGCAGCGGCCACATCCCAGCCCACCAGCCCTCTGCTCTCCCTGGATCCTTCCACAGGTAACTCCACACCTCCCTCTGACCCCCCAGCCCAGATCTGGAGCATTCACTGCAAAATCCTGCTGGGTTTAAAATATGCCCCAACTTTGGCCTCAGGGTCCAGAGGTTGGCGTAGGACCAAAATCTTTGGTTTGTACTGAAGTTACACAAATGAAGGCGCAGACATCCTAAAAAGCTCCCCCAAACACTACCAGGGAAGAATTTATTAAAAATACCCATATCTGGATGCACTCTCCCCACCCTGACCCCCAAATACAGAGCAGCATCCCTCATCCCTCCTCACAGGTGAAACGGAGTCCCTCATTCCGCTGGGCACCACTACCAGGGAAAGGGGAGTTTGCAAGGAAAAAAACCTTGGGAAGGGTCTGAACTGGCCCTGAACTAGAGGGGCGGAGAGGCACTTCACCCTACGGACTCCCTGGGGGTCCCAGGACATGTAAACATGTTTTGCTCAACTTGGATCACACACTTTCCCCTACAAAAGCGTGTCCATTGAAATCTCTCTCTCTGCCACCCCGATCACAGCAATGCTCTTGCTCTCACACACAAAAAAAAAAAAAAAGGTTTATAAATCTTTTTTTGTCTTTTTTCTTTTTTTTTTTTTTTTAAAAAGGACACATCCAAAGATCTGGATAATAAATTATTCGCGTTTCCTAAGAAACTTTTTTTTTTCCTTTTTTTCTTTCTTATTTGCCTCATTAAGCTGCCTGAAGCCTTTGACAGAAGTTAAGCCGTTCGCCTGATTGTACTCGTCTCTTCAACGCACAAATGCTATTAAAGGAGGAGGAGGGGAACCCAAAAGAAGAAGGAAAAGGAAAGCCCCCATCCCAACTCGAGAAGCCCTAATTCCTCCCCATGCCATGAGGAGGAGGAAGAGGAATGCTGCGTAACACTTGAGTTGCTTGTAAACACTGAGGATGGGTCTCTAAGGCTGACAGTGATGTGGGGAGGGATGAGGAGTGACGGCCTCGGCCCTTCCTCGCTCAGGATGGATGTGCCTCCCCCACCTCTGCCATCAGGGAAGGACCCTCCTCACCCCCTGTTTCGTCCTCCCAGCCCACCAGTCACGGGAGCATCATCAGCAGTCCCCCTCTGTGGCCATGACCACCAGCATCTCACTCTTGCCCATCTCTTCTAAGGCACTGGCCAGGGTGTTGAGATCGCCGTCGTCTTGGTGCTCGGCTTCCCATAAGTCCAGGAGAACCCCAGTGGGGCTGGCTTTGGTGGCAAAGTAGTTCAGATACCTGAGAAGGAGAAGCAGAGGAGGACCGGGTTGGTGTGGTGCCCTTGGGGGATGGAAGGAGGGAGGATGCCAGAGCAGCAAACCTGTCTGCAACATGTACCTTGATGGGAATGAAGTAACACAAATGCCAAAGCCCTCAGGATGCCATCTTCCACTTTTAGACAGAGCTGGCATTCATGCAAAAGCAATGTAAGCTGTGTTTTGCTGAAATTACCCTCCCTCCCTTCAGTCCTTGGGGTGAACCAGGCAGGAATGGCATAGCCATGGTCTCAAATAAATAAGGGCCAGTCAAATTGCCAAGAGACCAAGAGATGGATCTCAGAATGGTCTGGGTTCAAAGGGACCTTAAAACTCATCTTGTTCCATCCTCCTGCCATGGGCAGGGACACCTCCCACCAGCCCAGGTTGCTCCAAGCCCTGTCCAGTCTGGCCTTGAACACTTTCAGGGATGGGGCATCCACAGTTTCTCTGGGCAATCTGTGCCAGGGCCTCAGCACCCTCACAGACAAGAAACTTCTTCCTAAAATCTCACCTAAACCTCTCCTCTTTTGGTTTAAAACTGGATGGATTGAGATGGATATAACTAGGTAAAGCTATATCCATATTTATGGGTGTACCTATTGAACTGGACACCTGGTGCCTGTAGAAGAGAGGAAGCAGAAGACTGAAGCTCCCTTGCCTGGGGAACAGCAGCGAAAAGCAGAGTATGGGGACACCCACCTGTCCATGGAGAGCTTCTGGGCAAGAAGTCTCCAGTCATTTCCCCTGGAGTTGGGAGCATCCAGGCTGTTGCAGATCTTCTGCCGGATGGAAAGGGGGATTTTGAAGGCATAGGGTCCCACCTGGGTGGTGGAGGTGGTACCGCTGTGGTGGGAGCGGAGGGTGTCAAAGGAGCTGGTGTGCTGCAAGGGAAAGGACAGGGAGAGATGTTTCAGCACAGAGCTGAACTACCCCAGTGTGTCCCCTCGCTGTCCCATCACCTCCCCTGCACTCACCTCTCCCAGCGTGATGTGGAGCTGGAAGATCTGCCCTTCCCCTTCCACCTGCCGGACACAGATCTTGCAGGTGAGCTCGGTGGAGGCCTGGCTGTACCTCTCCAGGGTGAAGGTGCAGTGCAGGGCTCGCTGGCTGCCACTCCAGATGTGGTAGAAGGGGATTTCCTGCGGGTCACCAAAGCATGGACTCAACAAAGGCTCCAGCGGCTCTCCTGGGAGATCCCACCTCCTCCAGCCACCCCATAAGGGATGAGATGGGACAGTGGGACCCCACAGAGAGAGCATCCCACCAAAAAGACCAAAAAACCAGTCCCCTTTCCTCCTCCAAGCCTTTGGGAGACAACTCTGGAGACAAGAGCAGGGCACCCACAACACTGTGGTGCCTGGCTGAAGATGGTGCTCCCTGTGTCCCTGTCTGCCCCACCTCAGCCCCCCACCTGATACTTGGCCAGCAGCTTGCTCCTCCACAGCGCATGGGGGATGTCGTGGATGGAGAGACGCAGGTTGTGGTAGCTGTCCTTGAAGGGCAGGGGCTTGGGCTCCTCCAGCAGGTACCCTCCCAGTGTCCTCTCCAGCTCCAGCACCTCCTGTGGGCAGCAGGACAGGCAGCATGAGCCGCAGAAGAGCACAGGCTGCTCCTCTGCCCACCTTCATGCCCAAAACCAGGCATGGAGCAGGGAAAGGAGATGCCAAGAAGAGCCAGTAGCAGCAACAAGCCCACAGAGAGCAGCCTTTGCCACCCCAGCAGAACTTGCCACTCATCTCATGAGCCAGCCCCACCTAAAATTTGAATTTTGTAACACGAGCATCTGTAAACACCTCTGTACTCCTCAAAGAATGCAAAGGTCCAACACACAGATCAAACACTCCTTTGAAGTGCCACCCTATTTGTCTTTAACACCATCCCACTGTCAACCCAGGAGCTTTTAGGAGAAAAAGACAGTCCGGGAGCTGGAGTGCTGTCGACATCCCCCCCTAGAGGCACCACAGCAATCCCAACAGGAGGACAGGAACAGAGGCACAGGACAGGTCACACAGCCACCCACAAGTGGTCCAGGTAGCCAAAGCATCAAAACTTTAGCTTCTTGTGCTGCACAGGATAATATCTATACCACAAAACCCTCCCAAGGAGGGGAGAGACATGGATCCATGCAGGAATAAACAGGATCTATAGAAAACTGAGGTAAATCACGGGTTTGTGTGCAGCAGAGAGAAAACCTACCCTTGAGCAGCCCAACCTCCCATGGAATGCTTACAGAAAGGGGTCCCAGCAGAGGAGACAAGCAACACCCTCACCATTTCCTTCAGAGAGGGCGAGGAAGGACAGGGAAAGCAATAAACACCTTATGTGTTTACCACACTGTGGTCACTTTGCAGGCAGTTGCATCAGGTTGTCTGCTCCCTGGGGCCAGGCCATCCTGAGAGGCACTAGGCAGCATCTCACTGCCAGCACAAACAGCTCTGGGAAGTTGATAGTTACCTTCAGAGCATCTGGCGTGTCCTCCAAGCAGTAGACTTTGAGGCTGTACTCCAGGGAGGTGCAAACAGTGGGGGCAAAGATGGCCAGTTGGAGTCTCTTGATGGCTGACCTGGAGTAGGACTCACCCACGAAGACGTAGGTACCGAGCTGGTCTAGCAAAATGTGGCATGACTTGGCTTCCAGCTGGCAGTAGCAGGGAGTGTTGAGGGTCTCCTCATCCAGGGTCACAACTTCCTACAGATGGGACATCAAGGCTGGGGGTCAGCCTGTGGTCCCAGGGCTTGTATCCCTCAAGGCTGACAGTCTCTGGTGGCCGCTGAGCTGGGTTCCCACCTTACCTCCCAGTTTCCCTGGTGGGACTGTGTTTTCAGCTGGTAAATCCAGTCTGAGGAGCTGACGTCTGCACAGTGGGGAATGGTCAGGACAACGGGGCGGCACAGGAGCAAGCCAGTGGGTCCACAGCTCACTGCAGGGCTCAGCACCGTCTGTGTGCCCTCAGAGGGCAGGCTGGGGAGGGAGAGGGGACACTGGTTGGAAAGGAAACTCCACAGTGGCCAGCAAGGAGCGGACACATGGGTGGCACGGGGTGACTTACAGGGCACTCTCTGCCTTGTTGAGAACCAGGTACATCTCGTAGAACTTCCCTTGGGGAATGGCCCCATGGGGAACCAGCAAGCTCACCCCTGGAATGGCACACACAGGTGGTGTTAGTCACAAAAAGAGGGAGAAATGAGGGAAAAACCACCCTCCACCCCAGACAGACAGCACCAGAACACCTGGGAACTACAGCAGCCCAGAGAGAAACACCTCCAGATCAGAGAATTATGAAACGTTTTGGGTTGGAAAGGACTTTAAAGATCATCTCATTCTAACCCCCTTGCCACAGGCAGGAACACCTTTCACTAGACAAGGTTGCTCTAAGCCCCATTGTGCCTGGCCTTGGACACATCCAGGGACAGGGCAGCCACAGCTTCTCTGGAATGGTCCAGAGCTGCACCACTTGCAGGGATGAGCCAGGTCAATGTGTTAGGAAGAAAATCCTTATCTTTGGGTCTTTTTGCAAGGCACTGGCAGGAAAAGGCCAAGTAAAGCCCAAGGAGGCTCCAGTCTGGTGCCTGGCCTGCAAATGGCTTGCTGCCTTCCTTCCCTGAGCCAGCTTGGGGAGAGCAAAGGACTGCCCACGCATGAAAGTCTGCTGGGACAAGAGCAACTCCTTGGTTTTTCAGCAGCCAAACAGTCCCTCCTGAACAGTCTCACAGTACAGGAAAGATATTGAGGTACTGGAGCAGGTCCAGAGAAGAGCAACGAGCCTGGTGAAAGGACTGGAGCACAACTGCTGTGAGGAGAGACTGACGAAGCTGGGGGTGTTTAGCCTGGAGAAGAGGAGGCTCAGGAGAGACCTCATTACTCATTACAACTACCTGAAAGGATGTTGTAGCCAGGTGGGGATTGGTCTCTTCTCTCAGGCAACAAACAGTAGGACAAGAGGGCATGAGCTTAAGCTCTGCCAGGGGAGGTTTAGGCTGGATATCAGGAAGAAGTTCTTTCCAGAAGGAGTGCTCAGGCATTGGAGTGGCCTGTCCAGAGAGGTGGTGGATTGTCTGACCCTGGAGGTTTTTGAGGTGAGACTGGACGTGGAACCTAGTGACATGATCTAGTAATCAAAGTGGGGTTGGATTAAGGGTTGGACTTGATGATCTCAGAGGTGTCTTCCAACCCAACTGATTCCATGATTCTATGATTCGTCCCAGCCAGGGGCTTACCAGTGCCTGGTACAGTGAGCCTTCCCCCCAGGTAGCCAAACGTGCCGCTGGCGCTGTAGCCGTGCTCCCGGGGCAAGCTGAGGAGGTGCTGGGAGCCCAGGGCTTTGCTCCGCACGTTCCCAAAGTGGCCGTCCCTGGCGGTGTCCCCCGGGTAGGTGCCGGTGGCCGGGACCCCTCCCAGCAGGTCCGTGCTGTCGTGCAGCCCCGGCGAGGAGGAGGCAGTGGAGGAGTTGTACACCTTGATCTTAAGGTTGGGCAGAGGGTCGAGCAGGGGGGAGTTGGTCATGGGGATCTTGTCGGAGGAGTCCTGCAGGGCGTACATGGGGCCGCGGTACAGCCCCGCGCTGGCCGTCAGGTCCGGCTGCATCGAGGGGTGCAGCAGCTGGGGGTTGTCTGTGGGAGGAGGAAACACACATGGGATGAAGACAGCAGAGGAAACAAAATAGTTGGAAAAGTACTGCTTGAGTGGAAAAGATCACAGAATCCTGGAATGGTTTGGGTTGGGAGGGACCTTCAAGACTACCTGGTCCCAACACCCCTGCCATGGGCAGGGACACCTTCCACTAGACCAAGTTGCTCAAAGATTTGCTCTGATTCCCCCCATCAACACCTGACCACCTCCATGGAGCCCTCAGCTTTCAAAAAGCAGCATGTTCCCCCAGGAATATGGGGCGGGGGGTCCAATGAGAACCTGTTTCCTGCTGTGACTTTTAGCCTGACTTTCTTTCTGCCTGGGCTCAGGCTGGTGAGCAGGACCTGCGTGGGCTGTGGCTCTCACCATGCCGAGAGGTCTTGAAGTTGACAGGGTGAAATCCTCCAGTCAGAGCAGCTGATGAGTCCGTGATGTCCGTGTCGAAGTCCCGGCATCTCCTCCGGTACACCACCACCCCCACAGCCATGAGGATCACAATGAAGACAAAAATGGCCACCACTAGCCCGGCATACAGGGCCACATCACCTGTGGCCTCCAGCACTGCGAGGAATTAAAGAAATGGAGGTGAAAAAAGAAGCACGAGAAATGCATGTCAAGACCCACCAGTATTCCCCAACCCTACCACTGACTCAGACACTGGGGCAGCTGGAAAGGCTGGCAGGAGGATGGAGGGTATTTTCTAAGAGCAAGAAGTCAAGGGCTATGCCAGAGAATGAGATGGAGGTGAAACTCTCAAACCTTTGGAGGACAACTGGGTCATGCCAACTTCACCTGAGCACCAAGGATCCCTGAAACATTGGGCTTGGGCAGCTCAGGTTCATGATTAACCCTCACATCCTAACAGGGATAACCCTGAGGAGTACACAGGAATTGTTGGGGTGGGCTTTAGTTGCTCCCTCTTCCCACCCTGTCTTCACCCAGCTGCTGAGGAGCCCAATCATAGGTGCAACAGAACAAAACCAAAGAAACAAACGAAAAAAATGGGCATGAAATGAGCACTTACAGTGGCTTTTGGGTTCGCTTAGAACTCTTTTATCTGTTAGGAAAACAAAGTTAGAAAAAAAAATGGTGAAGCTGATGATGGGGATGAGATGAAGCAGAAAGTGGGGGAAAGCCAACCTGGGGGCATGGGAGATCATCATAATTCCCTGGAGCATGCCAAAAGTCAGGCAGAAGCACCGTGACAAGGACATCCCCATGCCCAGCCAGACCCTGACATGCATTGTCCCCACCTAACAGGGCTTTGGAAATTTCTGGCTATGGCAGCATTAAAAGGGACAGTGGTGTCACACAGCAGCAGGTGGCAGCATTGGCTGCCTTCAGCGTGCCCACTCAGTATAGCAGCACCATTATCATCATCTTTATTGGTTTATTTCCCAAAAAACCCAGTTCCAGAACTCCTACCCAGCAATGACCACGGGCAGGTGTTTTCTGGTGGGGCTGAGAAGCTCCTCCTGCTTTGCCCCCACTAACCACAACCAGCCTTATTTCAGCAGACACCCCAAACTTAGAGGCGGGCTGGGGGTCTCAATGCCACTAAGACATTTAGATCCCACTAAAAATCCCCAGTATTTCTTCCCTCCAGGTAAGAACTAGCTTTGGAAGGGGTGAGTCTGCTTGAAAACACCTTGTTAAAGACACTACACTACTCAAACCCCAGGTGCCAGCGGTGCTGCTCCACCAGCTTGGAGGCGCAGCCAACAACAGCATGGCCAAGTACCGGAGCACCAGGTGTGTGTGCCCGCCTGCCCACACACTCACTCTGCAGGCAGAGCCCGTCGGTGCAGTTTTTGGAGTCCAGGAGCCCCCCGCTGCAGTCCTTGCCGCCGTTGCGGGGCGCCGGGGCGGCACACTCACGGCTGCGCCAGTGCGTGCACTCGGTGCTGCACGCCGACCACTTGCTCCACTCTGTCCACGCGCCGTCCACTGCGGAACACCAAACATGGGAGCATCAGTAAACCCTCCTGGCACAGTCCTGAGGCTCGTTCCCCAGCGCCAGGATGGCACCATCAACAGAGAGGGGCTTCCCTTGGGGAGCGTTATCCCAGCACACCCAGCCTTGCTGCCATCTGGGGAAGTTAGTTGTGTCTCTGCAGATACATCCAGCTCTTTGAGACTCAAATATGGTAGGAGCATAGAATGGTTTGGGTTGAAAGAGTCCTGGAAGACCATCTTGTCCCAACCCCTGCCATGGGAAGGCAGACCTTCCACTACATCAGGTTGCTCCAAGCCCTGTCCAACCTGGCCTTGGACACTCCCAGGGATGGGGCAGCCACAGCTTCTCTGCCCAACCTGTGCCAGCACCTGCCCACCCTCACAGGGAAGAATTTCTCCCCTGTATGTAATCTAAACCTACTCTCTGTCAGTGGGAAGCCATTCCCCCTTGCTCTGTCACTCCAAGCCCTTGTAAATAGTCTCTCTCCACATTTCTTGAGGGCCCTTTCAGGCACTGGAATGCCACAATTTGGTCACCCCAAAGCCTTCTCTTCTCCAGGCTGAACAAGCCCAGCTCTCCCAGCTTTTCCTCACAGCAGAGGTGCTCTATCCCTCTAATCCTTTTGGTGGCCTCCTCTGGACTCCCTCCAACAAGTCAATGTCCTTCCTGTGCTGGGGACCCCAGAGCTGGATGCAATGCTCCAGGTGGGTGCTTTGAACTGATCTCCTGAGCTCCTGTCACCTTTGGATGCATTGGGAGCACAGCTGGACTGTGTTGGATGAGCAGTGTGGGCACTCCAGGTTCTGAACCAGCCTCACCTGGGCAGAGGGTGGTGCAGGTGATCTTCTGGAAAGGCTGCCCGTCACAGAAGGAGCCACCATTGAGTGGTGCGGGGTTGGTGCAGGTCCGGGTGCGCTTCTGCCAGCCCCGGCCACAGCGGTTGTTGCAAGGAGACCACTCGGACCAGGTGGACCAGCCACCGTTCACTGCAAGGGGAGATGGACAGCATTAACACCTGAGCCCAGTTCAGCAGGGACAGGAGCTAAGCCTCGGGTTCTTATACCTCCTCAGACCCCCTGGTACAGCTCACCCTCATGAAAGGCAAATCACAGGACACCTTCGTGTGTCTCCAGCCCCATGCCCAAGATGCTCAAGCTTGCTTGGGTCCTTTTTCCACTTGGCAAATATTTATGTGTCTGATCCCAAATGAGATTTTTGGTTTCGTAGCGAAGTTCAGCAAAATGCAGCTTTTCAGCTGCTTTCAGAGTCAAATCAATCCAGTTGGATCCAACCTCCATCCACCTTCCCACCCAACTGAGAAGGCTTGGAAATACATCCATCCCTGCACCTCAGAACCTCTCCCAAGAGTCTGTGCAAGCTAAAAGAAGCTCCTGTTCTGCAGATACTGGTTATTACCTAATTTAATGCACTAGTTTAATTCACTCCTACTACTCCCAGAAAGTGCCCATATTCCCCCTGTCTGGAGGCCTGGCCAGCAGCAAAGGGCCCCTCCCTGGAGCAAGTGCTGGTACCGTAGACGATGACAGCAGCCGTGGTGCTCCGGCGCTTGGCCACGATGTTCTTGGCCATGCAGGTGTAATTAGCAGTGTCCAAGAGCCGGGCCTGCTTGATGATGAGGTTGTGGTCGATGGTGATCAGGAAGTTGGTGTCCTGGGAGGGATCGATGACGTCCTCATTCCTCAGCCACTCCACCTGGCAGTACATGGGTGGGTGAGGATGGTGATTAAGCCTTCACCAAGATCACCGATGTTCTCACCACCTTTGGCCAACCTGACTGTATTTATTTCTCCTCCTCAACTTTGCCCCTGACTGTATTTCTCCTCAAAAACCAGGCCAGATCAGACCAGGGCACATTACTGCTGCTTTGGCCAAGGATGAGACACTGTGGCACAGCTCCCAGGGACTGACTGAGCTGTGGGCAAGGAAAGCTCCACTACTGTGGTAGGGAAACCCACCCATACTGACTTTCCTAACTGCCCTCTGTACCCACTGGTGACTACTCACTGGGTGCCTCCTTGTCAGCTCTTCTCTCTAAGGGTTAACAGCACCTCAGGAAGTGTAGGAGAGGTGTTCTGAGCAGGTGCTGAGGTTACCTCTGCTATTAGATGTCACAGTAACAGATCCACTGCCCAAAATAAACCATTCTGCTGCATAATGAGAGCTGATGGTCTCAGCACAAGGCCATCCATCATGGCCACAAGCCACCCGCAAGGATGTGCCCTGGGATGGGAGGGGACACTCCAACAATTAGGGTGGCATTCCTTTGGGTGCAGGGCCACTCACCTCAGCCTGTGGGACCCCCTCAGGCGGGCGACACTGCAGCAGGACCTCGTGCTCCAGAGGGACCTCCTTGCCCAGTGGCTCCTGGTCAAAATTCTTCCGTAGGTCTGAGAGAGAAAGGAAAAGCCAGGGGTTACCAGCCCTGCTGCAGGAACAGGGCAACCTCCAAGACTTTGGTGGATGCCTCAACACCAAGTGCCCACGAGTCAAGAAATCCCTCTGGCAGAGCACAGCCAGAGAAAAGCCATGCCCTGGGAGGAAGGAGCTGAAGAATCATGTTTTCCAGCATGGATTTGGGCAGCACACGGTCCTGAAGGACAAGATCTTTCCTCCTCTATTCTTTTCCTCCCTGCAAGCTTATACCCCATCCTGTCATTTCCTTTTGGGGCTAAATCTCAGCTTGACCACTGTTTCTTCATCCCTCCTATTTCCTTCCCCCTCTGGACCTTGCTCCAGGACCCTCCTTTCATGAATGGGGAAAATGAGATTTTTACAACAGTTCAGCTCCCACATTAGTGCTGAAGCAAATTCCCAGATTTCCAGGCTAAGGGGGCTCAGCTCTGCCCTGGTTGGTCCTGGCTAAGCGACATACCCAGACTTGCTTAAAATGCATCCATTGCACTCCAGTGGGGAATGGCTGCACAGGAAAAGCCTTGGGGAAGGGGAAAGACTAGAAGACCAGCAGAGCCCCTCGGGATGTAGAGGACATGGCAATGTCCTGCTCCAGAGCTTTGGAAGAAGCAGGAGCATCACTAGATGGTGCTGCAATCCTCTGCTACAGCTCCCAGACCTCTCCATGTGGCTACTGAAGCCCGACTTCATCTCATCTGTGCTGAAAAACGCCATGTGTTCAAGACCAGGTTGGATGTGACTTTGAGCAGCCTGGTCCAGTGGAAGGTGTCCCTGCTCATGGCAGGGAGGTTGGAATGAGATGAGTTTTAAGATGCTTTCCAACCCAAACCATTCTATGATTCTCTGATTCCATGATTTTCCCAGTTCAGACTAAACCCTTCAGCAGCACAGCTGATCCATCAGACCTCTCTGTTTTGGATAACATGTTGGATTATTAGCCCTCTAATAACAAAATCCGTTTGGGGCTGGGGAAGCCTGGCTGTTCTCCCATGGCTTTGCCATCTCATTTGCTAATCGAGCAAATTTGGGCAGGAACAGCCTGATTAACTCACCCTTAGCCAGGCTGACAACCCCAAACAGCAGCTCAGAGAGGTGACATATGACAGCAGGGACTCTGGAGACACGGAGTCGCTGATTCAGGCAGAGCGTGCAAGGTGCTATCCTTGGGTTATTAGGGATAATAAAGCACTGGGAAGAGCTGAGCTGATGGGCACTGCGGCATTAACCCAGGTAGTGCCACGGTCTCTCGCCCAGGTGTGCAGGGACAATGCCACTCAGTAGCAAAGGTAGGGCTGGCTGGGGAGCAAAGACCAGGGTCATCCAGCAGGTCATCCCTGAGTGACCAAAAAGTGACTTCAACAGGGAGCCAGCTTTGGAGACAGGCACTTACACGCTATGCGGACGTAGGCGCGGCGGCTCTTGGTGGTACCCGCCGAGCTCCAGGCCACACACTGGCACCAGTAATCCTCCAAGCCAAAGAGCTCCTCCACCTGCTGCCGGGACACCTCGATCTGCACCTCCCGCACCAGAATCCCTGGAAGGGGAGAGAGGGATGGCATCAACTTGGCAGGAGCATCCAGCAGAAGGGAAACTGAGGCAGCACCTGAGAGGGATGGTGGATGTGCAAAGCTGGGGGGCAGGGGCAGCGGGTGGGAGGCATCTCATCTGGGGTTGGCACCTCTGCAGATCAGGGAGACTGTTCCCTGCAGAGGGTGACTTGGAGATGAAGCCAGGGCAATGGATCCCATGGAATTGTCTCTTTTTAACCCCAGGTCTGGCTGAGCAGGATCAGGACCTGTTCACCATTTCTAGAGGCATCACCCACCTCCACCAGGTCTCTCCCATGTCACCAACATCCCTGCCCAGACCCCTTTCCACTCCCCAGGGTTTGAAGGATGCCTCCCAGGCTTTGTTCCAGGGACAAACCATCCCTGTCAGTGTCACTTAAATACAAATATAACAAGATGAATAAAAGATCTTAAGGAAATCACCCTAACCATGGCAGGGGTGAGATGACAAAGGTGACACCACCGTGCTCAGGGCATGCTCCCCTGGACTGCAGGATGCTGAAGCATCAGTGGCTGCCACCAAGGGCAGGAGGGACTCAGGGCTTACTTTTCCTTATTTTAAACAATACCTGCCCTTTTTTTGCAGTTTCTATTTTAAAAAGGCCTCAATTTCACGGCGATCGAGCGCCGCACGCTCCCCAGCTGTAATTTTGTTACAGCTCGCTCCCAGTGCTGTGAGGAGCAATTACTGTCTCTCTGCCACCTTTCTGCAGAAGAGCTGACAAGGAAATACAATTTATTTTGTCACTATTCAGGGGAAAAAAAACCACCAACCTGACAAAACAAACCAAGGAAAAGGTATTTGGGCCAAGCACTTGTGGGATACTTAAGGTTTTTAGAAGGACCCAGGATGGAGATGGCTCAAACATACCTTGTGTATCTGGAAAGCTCTAGAGGGATGGGCTGAGCAGCTTTGGAAAGGTGGGGAGCATCCTGCAAATGCCCTATCCCTGTCCCCCTGAAAGCAGTGGCAACCCCAAACTGCAGACTGAGCTCATGGCTCACAGGAGTGACTATGTAAGGGTTTCCAGGCACCCAAACCCAGCCGCTCTTCCCGCCTGGCCCTTCTCGCCCAGCTGAATTATCCTCCCTGACTTGGCCTATTTTTGCTTTCTTCCGCATGAAATGTTTTGGATCAGAGGCAGTCAGAGCATTACTGAGCTGGGCTCATTCAAGACACGTCATCTTAAAAGTTTCTTTTTTTTTTTCCTTCCTTCCTTTTTAAAGGTCTCTTTTCCCAAGCTTTTAACCCAGGACACTTAAAAACTAACCGTGTTAACCTGTGTCTTTGTGCCCAGCTCTCCACTGTGCCCTTTGCAGCAGCTTTCCTGACCAAGGCCAGGCGCTGCAAATGCAGATTTTTTAGCATGTCAAACCACTTTGGTTCCAATTCCTTTTTTCTCAGGGAAGCTGCTGAGCAGAGATGCCCATGCTGCCAGCTTTACATGCACAACATCACCTCCACATTGAAGGCACTGTTGGTCTGTTCCCTGATAGCAGCAATACCATCTTTGAAGCCTCCTGGATGAAGGAGGTGTGTGCTTTTTCCTCCCCAAATTGCTGGCACACTTTCTACATCAGTAGACTGGAATCTGGGAGGGTGATGCTGGCCCAAAGCACATGAGCTACCCCTGCAACAGGTTTCCCAAAGGGATATTCCATCCCTGAGAGTGTTCCAGGCCAGGTTGGATGGGGCTTGGAGCAACTTACTCTGCCCATGGCAGGGGGTGGATCTGGATGGCCTTTAAGGTCTCTTCCAAATCAAGCTATTGTAGGACTTCATGAATCTATGAAATATAGTGGGGGTTTTTCCCACAGAGCACATCAGTAAGCCAGGAAACTCCCTGCTGTAGGGTGCTGGGATGATCCAGAGGAGAAATTTAGACATTTAGACAAATTAACAAGTGGGAACTCATCCAGGGCTGGACCACACTGCTCAGATACTGCCACTGGAGCAGGGAATCCCTAATCATGGATGGCAGAAAGCTGGGAGGGTGGCAGTGCAGGCTCCATCTCTCCCTCCTTGTCCTGGTTTAGTGCTCTTCCCCTGAGCATCCTCCACTGTCATACACGGGGCACACAGACCTTTGGCTCAACCCAGTGTGGCCAGATGTTATAAATAAATTCAGATCCCCTCAGCAAAGGCTGCTCGGTCACTGACCAGCACTGAGCCTGCCCTGGAGTTCTGAGGGTTTCCACTCTGGCCTCTGTAAGAGCTGGGAGGTGGAGATGCACCCTGGAAAAGAGAAATGCTGTGGCCTCTGCTCCCATCAGCCTCTGGAGAAGCAAAGGGACAGCCTTTCCCTTCAGAGATGGCATCTCTGACCATCCTTCCTCTGGAAGAAAAACTCTCCAGGAATTGCTGAAGCAGCTTTAGGAGGAATGACTCAAAAAGCCACAGAGAAAAGAAACGATCTCCCCTTTGCAGAGCAGGTTCAGGGATGGGCCCAAACACAGACTGGCTCATGGCTAGTATAGGATGGAGAGAGAGATGCCAGGAAGGGGCAAGATTGTGGGAAAAACCACAGGGACAAGATGTAAAAATAGTTGTGGGTCCTCCAGGCTGATGAAGTCTCTCCTCTAAGCCCAGCCTGACTTCTAAGGCCAACACCACAGTGGTTCAAGAGCCTGCCTTGGTTTAAAGCCCCCTGGATGCCACCTGCTCAGGGATTTGCAGAGAACAGATCTTACATGGAAAATGTGACTGTTTTCCTCCACTCCTGATCAGGCCACAGGCACCAAAACTGGTGCAGGAAAGACAGGAGGTGAGCTAAAGCATCCCAATTTTAGCAAACCTACTTGATTACAAGATATCTCCAACCCCACGCCTTGTTCTCATGCCAGGAGGTTTCAAGGCATGGACCACACAGCTCTGTGGAGCCCAATCCCATGGAATGAGACCCCACTAAAATGCCTGAAGCACCTTCTTGCCCTCTGTTCCAGGCAGCCAGAGCCTGACATATCCTCCAAGGCAGGGAAGAGCTCATTTGCCATCAAAAGGCATTTCAAATCCTGCCTGCAATTGCTCTCATTAGCCATTAAACACCTAATCCCCCTGTGACCCTGAGTAAGCTGCCAGCCTTTGCCACCCCTCCTGGCAATGACTCCTACGTGTTGATTAGGCATTTTGTAGGAAAGCTGTTCCTTTTTTTTTATCAGATTTAAACGTGCTGCCTTTAAAATCCCATTTAACAAGCCCAGGTCCTCCAAAAGGCTAAGTGTGCAAGCAGGCTGGCTGAGTTCCCCAAGCTTCCAGGGGGTGTGGTGACCACAGCCCCATCATCGTGCCTACATCAGTGGTGTGGAAAGTCTACCTGTTGGTCTGCCTAGAGGAGGACCATCAACAGTGTGGCTTTGCAACAGGGAGCAGGGCAGAAGCACCCGGAAAGAAGAGAGGGAAGGGGAGGGGGAGGGATGGCAAGGGTGGGTTTGCTCACCAGTGACCTCATCCAGGCTCTCCTTGGTGACATGGTCGTTCTGGTTGACCCACTCCCCGTTGCACTTGAAGTAGATCTGGGTGGCAGGGTTGGCGCGGCAGACGAGCTCCACTGGCTTGTTCTTCACGATGTAGGCGTCCTGTGGCTCCAGCAGGAAGTGAGGGAGGGTCTCTGCTGGCGCTGAGGGGAAGGAGTCAGGCAGCACATCGCTGTACTCCAGCCCTGCCAGGGAGCAAGAGGGTTGGGAGGTGCCCTTAGTCCCGTCCCAGCAGGAATACATCTCTTGCCTGTACCACTTCAACCCTCCCTGTCCTTCCCAGGACTGCCCTGCACATGGTGGTGTCACCAAGAGCCCTTGCTGAGGTTGCTTGGAAAAGCAAAAGAGGGCTGGAGGCACCCCCAAAACCAGAGAAGTAAATCCCTAAATCCCTGCTAGCCAAAGAGCTGTGGGGTTCATCCTGGTTTTCCCTGGATACCAGCCTCTCATCCATACTCTGAGCCCACAGTCTGAGTGACCTCACCAGAGGACACCACGAGTGAAAAAGCAAAACAAGCCCAGGTCCAGGGATATCGATGGAGACACTGAGAGGCTTCACAGTGTCTCCCACCCCAAGTCTCCTCCTCACAGCCCTGAGGAACGTACAGGTGTGCTCCAGGCAAAATGCTGGCAAGGCTCCTGCTGGGAATGCTGACCATATCCCAGCACAAAACTCAAGACATCCAACAGGACATCCACATCCTCAGTGGAGCTGCATTTGGGATCTCACACCCCTGTCAACACTTGGATTTCTGCATCACATGACAGGTGAGTGATCGCTTCCAGCCCAACCACCTTCAGGGAACACCACCCAAAGATGCCATCAGGAATCACATTCTCCCACACCAGAAAGGGTCAGTGACCTGGGAAGCTCCATCTTCCTGCTTTTTTGCTTTCACAAGTCATCAAAATGCAAAAATTACTGGAAAAAGAGGTCACATCTGCTCAGGCCAGGCCAAGAAAAGTCTTGGAAAGGGGTGAGCACCTTAGTGCTCACACAGGGACATAATCCCTGAGGAGTGGGAGCCTCAGGGTGGCTCATCCTCAGCAGCAGCTTGGGAAGATGCTGGGACTGATGCTAAGCATCATCTGCAGGAAACCTGTTTCCAGCCATTTCACCCATTAAGATCAAACCCAAATATCACAGGACTAATAAAAAAATCCACAGGGGTGCACTGGGATGCTGCTGCTTAACCTGTTGTTCCTGGGAATCTCACTAGCAGTCAGGTCACATCACAAGGCTTTTCTTTACACCCAAAGGAGTTATGAGCTTTTCCTCCTCCTCTCTTCCCCCAGCCAGAGCTGTGATTCTCAACTTCAGGCACTGCAGCGTGCAGGAAAACAGTAAATATCCCCAGCCCTGTGATAACATCTCCAGAGCTTGGCAGGGAAAAGGAAGGAGCCCACTCCCTTCATCACCCTTGGCAAGGAATGGTGCTGCACAGAGAGAATCAGAATGTCAAGATGTGAGGAGGAGGAGGAGGAGGAGAAGGAAGAAGAGGAAAAAAATATAATCGGATGCATCAAGAAAACAAGATGACCAAGCTGCCTCCCGAGCAAAAATCAGTGAGGGGAAAAAAAAATGCACGAGGTCAGTCGTTTAAAATCCATTTAGGAAAATTGACTTTCCATTTCCATTTAACACAGCACTAAGGGAGAGCGGTAGGACATTTGTCATAATCCATTAACTGCTCTTTTGGAAACAATGAATTAAACTCCAGGCTAATTTTTTTTCTCTCTCTCTCTCTGGCTGGCTCTTCCCCACCTCTCCTCAGCCGGTTATTTCCTCTCCCTTCTCAAATGCAGACCTGTGATTTTCCCAGGCCCTCCAGCAGTCAGGGGGACAGGGAATGCTGAGGTGTGAGCCCCCTACCCTGAGCAGTCCCACACTGCTCCCCAAGCCCACCCCAACCCCTGGTCCTGCTCCCCTCTTCTGCTGAGCAGCCTCTTGCCTGTGTCCCAGCAGCAAATCTCCCTTTTTTAATTTTTATTTCTTTCTTAATTTACTACTCAATTTTTCATCCACTGAGTTGTTGTTTTGTTGGTCGTTTGCTGGGTTTTTATTTCAAAAACTGCTTTGATGCCACAAATCATAATTCCCTGGCAAAGAGGGTTGGCAGGAGATAATCTAACTGGCAACAGAGGCAGCCAACAAAACTACACTCCTGCGTGAAAACCTCCCTGGGATGATGCTCCTGCATCCCTGTGCCATGCAGCCTGCAAAGTCACACCTGAACTTGGCAGCTGGGAAAGGGCACAGGCAATGCCTGCTCAGTCCAGAGCACCCTCCAAAAATCCACTAGTGCAATGCCTGGGGGCTTGTTGGCCACTCATCCCCAGGGTAGGGGTGGCTCCTGAGTGATGATTAATAAGAGTGACCCACAAAGCCTCGATGTCCCTAAAGAAGGCAATTTTCAGAAGGACCTTCCACTATGGAAGTGACTACACCCCAAAGTGCACATGCCTGATCCAAAACCATGGGCAAGGAGAGGTCCTCCTCCAGCAGAGCACCAAAGACATGTTTTCTCCCACCTCAGTGCCACTTGGTGATGCTAAAGGAGACTTCAGGTCATCAGAGAGGATCTGGGAGCCTTCGGGGGATGAGTCACGGCCGGATGGGAATGAAAACGCCGGGTTTGTGACTCACCCGTGATCATCTGCCGTGGGATGGGTGATGCTCCAGGCTGTGATGGGAGCCACCTTGACCCCCCAGCACAGGGTTTTGGGCTGAAACACCCCCAGTGGTACCAAAAACCTGCTGGGTCCCACCTGGGCCCCTGCTCCAAGAGGGAAGGATCTACCCAAATAAATGCTGGGGGTCTCAAGCTCAACAATTCAAGGTTCTTCTCATGGAGGTTCAGTGGCTTTGGGGACAAGGGGGGTGGAATAGGAGGATGTCCCCAACCAGATTCAGCATCTGCTTTTGGTGACTATAAAAACATACTCAATTTAAGGTTTGAACCCAAAACACTTGAACTTTTAAAGCAAAGAGCACCCTGGCTGCTGGGAAAGTTTAAATCCTGCAAATTCACAACAGCTGAGAGATCTTCTGGGGCCAAAAAAGCAGCTCTAACAGGAGAGAGGGGAAAAGGGTGTTGCTTTTTTTGTCAGACTTGTAACCGGGGTTATGCTATGGAGCCCCAACCTCACAGATCCCTCAGGCTCATGGATGGAAGCAAATGAAGGGAGAGGATGAATTCTCTGTCCAGAAATCCAGCTGAAAAAAAGAATCTGCATCTGGGCAGGGCGTTTTTCTCCATCATGATACAGCCACTGGTGTTTAAACAAGCTGGGGAAGAATTAAGGCATAGGAACAACAGGGACTTTGGATGAGAAAAGGGAGGAGAATCATGCTGGGCACATTTATCATAACCCATCAACCCAGCCTTTCATTCCTCTTCCCGATGCCTGGCCACCCACTGCATGGGAAACCTCTTGCTCCACTAACACTCATGGGGGGCCCCCAAAAATTCCACACACAGTTGGTGGGGGGGAAAACACGGCTGCTTGTGCCATGTGGAAGAACAACTGCTGCTCCTTCTGCCCTGACTATCCTGCACCAACTGCAAAATACCCCCAAAATAAAAGCCCTTTCTCAGTGGTGCAGCCCCCTCACCTCTATGGAGGCCACTTCTGCTCTGCCCACCCCGCTCCAATCCCACCCGAGGTGACACTTTGGCCCACTGACCGCAGGAGCAGCACACACGGGAGAGGCTTTTGCATGGGAAAGCAGGAAAGGAGCCCTGCACAGCCGGGAATTCCAGTCCCGCAATCAGACAAGCAATAAAACTCCCAGCAGTGACAAACTAATAAATATTTGAGCGAGCGCTCCGCTGCCTGTGATCATCATCGCCCTGGCAGACGTCTGCAGGGGGTTCCCATCTGCTGGCTTCCCTCCTTCCCACTGGAGGTGGGTGCCTGCTTCCCAGCTCTCTTTTGGGGTGGGTTTGTTGTTTTTTTTTTTGGAAGTCCCAGGCTGTCACCATCCCACAGTCTTGCACTATTTGGGGCACGGTGTTACGGGGCTGCTGGAGCACTGCCTTCAGTACTCGAGATGTTTTTGGGGGGAAAAAGGGAAGGAGGGGGCAGCTCCCAGCTCAACCAAACCCTGAAGCCTTGAGGATGAGTGTGGAGGGAGCAGCGAGACAGAAAAGGGAGGAGGGGAATAGGCACCGAGGACTTCTTTCCTCTCCCCATCCCTCACCACACGTTTTAATCTGCTGGGGTTGAGCTGGATTATCCGCAGCATCTGTTCCCTGGGGGGTGAACTGCAGATGTTTGCAGCCAGCACTTGCAACTTGGTTGAAGATCGACGAATCCACCAGCCCTTCCACCCCACAGGGAGCAGCACTGGAGCCGGGATCCAGCCTTTAACCCTCCCTTCATCACCCCAAACACTTGGCACAAGGGATGGTGAGCCTGGAAAGCAATTCCCCTCGGAAAGCAGTTCCCTCTGTAGCAATGGCCAAGCAAACCTCCACAGGAAAGCGTTAAAATCCTCTCTCCTGCAATTGTTATCCCTTCAAATATTTGGAAGATTACAGGAGCATTAGTGGCTGCCCATCACCCACGGCCACCATCCCTCCCTCCATCGTACCAGGCAGGCAGGGATGCGATGTAAGGATGTAAGGATTAAGCTGGGATGCCTGGGTTTCTCCGGCTGGGTTTCTCCAGCTAAATCTCAGAGCTGGTGGACACTTAACCCCTTCTGTCTCCATGTCCCCCCATTCCCACCTGCCTCAGGGCAAGCGCTTTTTCATGGGAAGGCCTGGGAGGCAATGGTTAAACCTGCCAGGTGGGTTAAAATCCTCCTGTAGAAATGAAAAAAAAATATATGACAGCTTATCTCCAGCACCACAGGAGAGTCATCTGCTTTCCCAATCCCCCTTCCCTATCCCCCAGCAGGGATGGGAATGGCTTTGGCTCCAGACACCGAGATGGAGGAGATGCTCTGGCCAGTGGCTTGGCTTAAGGAGGTGTCTGAAAGGCTGGAGTGGGGCTCTTCCCCACAAAATCCCCCCTTCCCATGGCCTTCAGGGAGAACATATGAACAGACTCATTTAGGGATTAGTGCTGTTGCCATTTATGCTCCAGCAGATTTCGATGCTGGAGCCATGGCATAGCTCACTTCCATTCCAGAGTGCCTGCTCCACTGAGGGCATCTCCACTGCAAGCTCTGGGGGGATGCAAAGGCTTCTCACCACATTCCAGTCCCTCCCTGAGCTCAGGGGGAGCCAACATCACCAGTCCAGGCCTGCCCTGCTCTCATGGGCATCACAGACTGCCCTCCTGGGACAGTTTTGTGCCCAGCACTAACACATAGCCAAGCTTTTCATCCTAAAAGCACCCTGAGCATCCTTCCTCCCCCCAAAATCATCCTCTCTTCCCCGAGCATCCTCTCATCCCTGATCCACCAAATTCAGCCTCCCACACACGTGTGCTCTCCCAACATGAAGACCCATCACTGAAGACATGACAGCAGCATGTGGCATCTTCAAAGGCAAAGTCTCCATGAGGTGGAGTAGTGCCATGCCAAGCCCACTGCCCTTTCTCCAGGGATGCATCCCATTGGAGTCACAGCAGGGAAAAATGAGGACGACTCAAAACACAGGGTGCCATTGAGGATGGGCTTGGAAAATTTGAAGGCACTCACACCCAGCTCTCTCCCTGCTGACTCTTTGAACAGAGCCCACAAAATCCTGTGCCTTCAAAACCCTGGGATTGTTCAAAGTGGGTTCAGGCACAAGCTGGGAAGCGCTGACGAAAGTGAGATGCAGGGAATGTAACAGGTCCCCAGGGCTGCAGCTGGCTGATGTAACCCCCGGCCTCATTAACTCAGCGTGGCTCATTAACCTCTCCCTCTGCGGGGGGGCCGAGGGGACAGATCCAAGCTTCCCACAGAGGCCAAAAAACTGAGCATGGAACCTTCAGGCACAGCAAGGACAACCAGTGGTACCCGGCCTCTGGTTCCATCTGGGTTCACAGTCACAGAGGGGAAATTCAGGTTAGACTTTTGGAAGGAATTCTTCCCTGTGAGGTTGGGGAGGACCTGGCACAGAATGCCCAGAGAAACTGTGGCTGCCCTATCCCTGGAAGCACCCAAGGCCACATTGGACAGGGCTTGGAGCAATGTGGGCTGGTGGAAAATGTCCTTGCCCACAGCTGCAGACTTGGAACGAGATGACCCTTAAGGTCCCTTCCAACCCAAACCATTCTATGATTCTCTCTCATCTCCAGTCTGGAGCAAGGTTGGATTTTGAGGTCAAAAAGCTATGGGGATGATGTGCTTGTGGGGTGACCATCCTCGTGGTGCCTGATACCTCCCCCAAACATGGTAACTCAGCAAAGGCTGGACCACAGAAATCCAGCCCCCTGTGTGCTGCTGTGCTCAGAGCTGTGCTGGGGTCTGCAGAACGGTGGTGTTCTACCTTTCTGGTCCCCCAGAAAGTGGAGCCCATCCCCTCCTGCTCCCACCAGCCAGAAAAGCACCTGCTTGTGTGGGCTACATTTGGCCTCTCCACTGTCACCAATCTTTTATTAATAAGTAAACCTGGAAAGAACCACTTAACCTTTCCCTCAAGCATCTCTGCCTGACAAACCGGCTCCTTTTCCTCCACTGGCTGCCCTCTTCCAGGAGCCTCACAGTCTCTTGGCATCCCCTTCCTACCAAAACTGGCATCATCCAACGCCTGTCCTTCATGCCATCACCTCCAGCTCCTCCCAGAGCCCACCCAGCTTGGGACAGACGGACAGCAGGACAGACAGGCATTTCCCAGTGGGTTATCACTCCCGCCCAGCGACAGGCAAGCTTTATAATTAGAGAGCATTCCTCCCTGGCGTGTGTAATGAGGGGGTGCACCAGCCAGCCCTAATTATACCCTTGGACAAAAATAAGCAGATTCCTCCTCTCCCAGCCAAAGGAAAAGCCTGCAGCCAGCCAGCATCCCTTGCTGCACACCTTTATTGCACCAGGTCTGGATGGGGAGGAGGAACAAAATAAAGCAAGCAAAGTCTGTGCTGAGAAAAGGATGGGAAGGATCTGGGCAGTGCCAAGGATGTTTCTAAAGGCAATGGCCTTATTGATCAAAAACACTTAGATACATAAATATAAATCAACTTTTTAGCTAAATTCTCAGGTCAGCTTTTTGCAAAGCAGCCTGAGAGGCAAACTAAGGCAAGGTGCCCTCGCATAGGGCATCCAACCACCACATGCCTGCACATCCCAACTCAGCATCCCTGTGCATCCCAATACAGCATCCTTGGGCACCCCAACTCAGCATCCCTGTGCATCCCAGTACAGCATCCTTGGGCACCCCAACTCAGCATCCCTGCGCATCCCAATACAGCATCCTTGGGCACCCCAACTCAGCATCCCTGCGCATCCCAGTACAGCATCCTTGGGCACCCCAACTCAGCATCCCTGTGCATCCCAGTACAGCATCCTTGGGCACCCCAACTCAGCATCCCTGTGCATCCCAGTACAGCATCCTTGGGCACCCCAACTCAGCATCCCTGCACATCCCAATACAGCATCCTTGGGCACCCCAACTCAGCATCCCTGCGCATCCCAATACAGCATCCTTGGGCACCCCAACTCAGCGTCCCTGCACATCCCATTACAGCATCCCTGTGCATCCCAACTCAGCACCCCTGTGCATCCCAATACAGCATCCTTGGGCACCCCAACTCAGCATCCCTGTGCCCCTGCCAGCCACGACTAAGAGGGTCTAACCCAAATCCCAACCATCCCCAGTCCCCAACAGGAGAAACACCCAGGCACTGGTGGCAACTTCCCTTGATGGGAGTTGGGAAGAGAGATTTATCTTGTTGATTATGCATTATGCTGGAGTATTTATGGAGCCACTACTCTTTTGTTTATCTTTATGATTATGATAATCAAAGGCGAAACCTCCTGAGAAGTGTAAACAGCTGAGATCCCTTATGGTACAAACCTCTTCATTTTTCATTATATGGATTTATAACACAACGCAAGCAGATTGGAGTAAATTGTTCCTTATTTCTGGTTTTAACAGAGCACAGCTGTGAGCTGTGCGGATCCCCGTAAATACCCACGGAAAAGAGAATGAATTAAAAAAAAAGTAAAGAAAGGAAGAGAAAAAGGAGGAGGAATTATGTAGCAAATCCCTGTTACACTCTATTGTGCTCACTTCTTTTGTGCTGTTTTATACATTCCCTTCAGGGGAGCAGTTATGTTGGAAAACTATCTCCAAATTTCATCTAGTGCTGGTTCTTGTTATGGGCACAGACACTTCCCTTTGTGCTATTTTAATTCCATTGTCACGGTCCTCTTGTAGAGTTTGTTCTATTTACTGAGCTACAACATCATTTTTAATGGATATAATAATTATATTAACTTTTTATTTATTTGCTTTGGCTCATAAAAGGAAAGAGACAGCAGCTGAGAAAGCAGTAACGTGCTGTTTATTCACATGTACGGCGTGTGCTGGGTTTCTGTTGTGGAAAGAATAATAATTCCGACAAGAAAAGAGAGAAGGGAAAAGAAAGCAAGGAACAAACAGTGACTTGTTGCCCTGGTTAACACCACAAAGTCCGAGGAATTATTAATTATCTTTCAAATTGCAGTAAACCAAGTGCAAGATGCAATCTCTCCTTGGAAAACAAAACAAAAAAAAAAAGGGAAGGAAAAGAAGGGTCTCCTGTTCAACTGAGCAGTGCAGTTTTAAAATGCTAAGTCGGTGTGAAAGAAAGTTGCCGGTTTTGCAGACAGGGAGCGATTTCCCCTTCACCCAAATTACATACATATTTCAAAATGTAAATTCTCCAGCGTTCCCCTTGAGAGTGCAACTTTCAGGAGGCTGTTTTGCTATGGGTGGGGATTTTTTTTTCCCTGAATGTGCAAATCTGGAGGCGACTGCCTTGGCTTTGGGCATGAAAAGTGACTTTAAACCAGCAGCGAGCAGGGCTGGGTGTGCTCCTTGGGAAGAGAAGGATGTTCTGCTGCCCACTGGGCATCCCAGCTTTGAGCATCCCCTCCCTGGACACACACATCCCACAGGACCACGAGCTGGTTTCACCCTCTGAGCATCCCAATACCAAACCTCCAGGAAGGGATAACCCAGCCAGGCTCTCTCAAAGCAGCTCACAAGGTTTGGTGCTCCTGGGTGGTGGCACTTAAATTCCAAAATCCAGAGGAGGTGAATGTGCACGTCCCACCCCAAGGAAGCCGATGCAACAGCACGAGGCAAACAAGGCAAAACAAGAAGTTTCAGCAGCTAAGAATCATTGAATCATAGAATGGATGGGGTTGGAAAAGACCTCTGAGATCATCAAGTCCAACCCTTGGTCCAACTCCAATCCCGTTACTAGATCATGGCACTCAGTGCCACGGCCAAGCTCAGCTGAAAAACCTCCAGGGATGGGGAATCCACCCCCTCTCTGGGCAGCCCATTCCAATGCCTGAGCACTCTCTCTGCAAAGAATTTTTTTCTGATCTCCAACTTCAGTTTCCTCTGGCAGAGCTTGAGCCCATCGTGCCCCCTTGTCCTATTGCTGAGTGCCTGGGAGAAGAGATCAACCCCCACCTGGCCAGAACTTCCCTTCAGGTACTTCTAGACAGTGCTGAGGTCAAGAAGCAGTGCAAAAGGAAGAGAAAGTTGGGGATTTCGTGTTTGGTTTCTCTTGTTTTGTTTTTTGTTGTTGTTGTTGTTGTCCGTCCCCGCCCCGTCGCCCCGTCCCCCCCCCCCCAATCATTCTTTCCTTTTTCTCACCCACTCTCTCCTCCCGCCAGCCCCAGGAAGCCAGAGCTGGGAAAGATGCTCCCGCCGCCTCCAGCCTCTCAGCAGGCCCCTCGCCAGATGCTGCCCTACTTTTCCCGATGCTTTTCCCACTGTTCTCCCGACGCTTGCTCGGCAGGCGTGGGTTGGGAGCAGCACCCGCTCCCCGCGACCCTCAGCACCCGCTCCCCGTGTCAGGGACCCACCAGCCAGAGTCACCTCCCACCCTGCCAGACATTCAAATTCCACCAGGGAAGGTGCTCAAAGCAACACTGCCCTGATTTGAAATCATTTTAATCATCACGTTATTATTTAATCATTTAAAAAAACCAACAGTAAAAGGAAAGGTCCACTCCATGCCCCAAATTCCCCATTAATTCAGCTGGGGGAGGAACATCACAAGAACGGCTGATTAAGGTCCCTTTACTAAACAGTCTTTAAAGTTGCCCTTAATCTTTCAGATTTGTTGCTACGATAAAAAAAAAACCAACAAAAAAAAACCCCTAACCACAACAAATGGAGGCTGGAAATATTTTGCTTTTCATTGTCCTTTCTCTGCCCTTTTCTTTTCTTCTTGTTTCACTGTGGGGACAAACAGAAGGAAAAAACAGGAGGAGAGGGAGAATAGGGATAGAAAAAGATTTAAGGAAAAAAAATAATCCCTGCTGATGCTAAATGTCAAATATTAAGACTTTTCTCTCCCCCCTCTTTCAGCAATATCCCTATTAATGAATAAACTCCCAACGATCAGTGAGAGTAGCTTAAAGGACAAGGCTTCCCCATCCCCTTTTCCCTGTTAGGATTTAACTCCTGAAGTCAATAGCAGGGACCCAAGAGCAGGGCTTGGTGTCCCAGTCTTGGCATGAAGGGAGGTCTCCAGCCAGTCACAAAAGGATTTTAGCAATTACCTTGATTAGTTTTATTCCTTTCCCTCTAAACCCTGCAGCCAGCTGGGCTCCCAGCACCTCACACCTGCTTTAACCAAGACCAAAAAACTGAGACTGGATTAAAGCCAGGAGGTTTTGAGGTTTTTGTGGAGGGTGCCTGTTTTTGGTGCCTGGCATTGCTGCCTCACCATCCAGACCAGCAGCAGAAACACCTCATGCTCCAAAGGAAGGAAACCCCTACAAAAAACAAAACCTTTTTCCCTCATTCTCCCATTTTTGTCGAGGTGGGAAGCCCTCAGGAGCTTCCTAGTGTTGTTTGGCACCCTCCTCCCTTCCCTGGCATTTCAATACCATGGGCCCCCATGTCGCCACAGCTGGTTTCTTCCTTTCTCACCACTGAGAATTTCCCCCTTTTCTTCTCCAGACACAACCTGTGTTCCCACAGCACTGAGCTTCTCTTTCCTCCCTTTGTCCTCTCGCACACACACTCCTGCACTGCCCCACAGACCAAACCCTGACTCCCAGGTGGGCCAACCTCCCACAAGCATCTTTCCCTTCTCAGCGTGGGTACCACTTGGTGCTGGAGGTGCCAGGGCTGAAAATGCCCCAGTTTGGGTGGTCTGTGCCACCCTATATAGAATCATAGAATTGATTGGGTTGGAAAAGACCTCTGAGATCATCAAGTCCAACCCTTGGTTCAACTCCAGTCCCTTTACCAGATCATGGCACTCAGTGCCATGGCCAAGCTCAGCTGAAAAACCTCCAGGGATGGGGAATCCACCCCCTCTCTGGGCAGCCCATTCCAATGCCTGAGCACTCTCTCTGCAAAATTTTTTCTGATCTCCAGCTTCAATTTCCCCTGGCAGAGCTTGAGCCCATCGTGCCCCCTTGTCCTATTGCTGAGTGCCTGGGAGAAGAGACCAACCCCCACCTGGCCAGAACTTCCCTTCAGGCAGTTCCAGACAGTGCTGAGGTCACCTCTGAGCCTCCTCTTCTCCAGGCTAAACACCCCCAGCTCCCTCAGCCTCTCCCCACAGCACTTGTGCTCCAGTCCCTTCTCCAGCCTCCTTGCTCTTCTCTGGCCCCGCTCCAGCCCCTCAATCTCTTGCCTCAACTGAGGGGCACCGAACTGAACACAACACTCAAGGTGTGGCCTCCCCAAGGCAGAGTCCAGGGGAAGGGTCACTGCCCTGGGCCTGCTGGCCACGCTAGTTTTGATCCAGGTCAGGATCCCATTGGCCTTCTTGGCCCTTGGCCCTTCTTGGGACTCCCCCTGGAAGCATCCCTACTGATGCTGCAACCTGTGTGGACCTACAGGTCAGATACACCCATATGAAAACCAACACTCCCTCCCACACCTTCCTCTCTATCGTGCTACAAGACCCCAGGGCATCGATAAAAACTGTCCTAAGAAATACACAAGGCTGCCAAAGTAAATAAAGTTTGGGCTGCTGAATGCAAAGACGTTATGGTGACAAACGTACTGAGTATCTCCGACCTCAGAAGCAGAGCATGGCACGGGGGGTGTGCAGGACAGCCAAGGCAGAGCAGTGAAATGGCTCTTGCAGGGGACACAGCCATCTCCAAGGGATGCACAGCAGAGAGAGGGATCAGAGGTGATCCAGAAACATCTCAAGGGAGCAGGGGCAAAGGCTCAGACATACTGAACGTCATGGAAAAAGCAAGAAAAAATCACGGTGCCCCCCAGCCTCGTCCTTTTCTCCTTTCTGTGCCCCAGAGGCTGCATTTCCATAAACGATTTGCACTAATTGCTTTAACTATGGCCATGCTGTGGGCAATCAGAGTCATTAGGTGACCTCTGCTCTGGGAGGGCACCAGGGCTGGTGCAGCTCCCCACGGCCAGCACCACCACGGGGCAGCCTCCCCACCCGGAGCGGGGCATGCTCTGCATCCCTCGCCTGCCACGGGGGTGAGCTGGGCTCCAATTTACTCTTCCCTGGAGCCCAATCAGTAAATGACCTCCCTCCTGCCCTGCAGCGGGAGTCTGGATTCTCCTGCCACAGCAGGGATGGATCCTCAGGATTCCTGGTTGGACCAGCTGCTGGCAGTGCCACAGCAGCCACCGGGAGTTGTCACCAGGACTTCTGGCTAGTCCAGGCCTGGGAGAGATTGGGTTGGGCTCAAACCAAACAACTAAAAGCACCTGAAAACCCCCAAATTCTCCCCAAACAGTATTTCTGAATGCAGAAAACAGGTATTGCCCCATTCCCCTCCTGGGCAGGGGACAGGAGGGAAGAGCCAGTTGTCACCCCTTAGGGGACACTCTAAGAAAGGTCTCTCAGGGTAAGCACCAGCCTTGATCTGCTTCCTGGCATCCCCAAAGCACCCAGGGATGGCTTTGCTGAGGGGTTTAGCCTCAGAAATCCCCCAAGGTCCTGTGCTGCACCTCCCAGTTTGACCCTGTCCTCACTAAGAGATGTGTCTCCTGTGGAGACAGGCTGGGAGAGCTGGGATTGTTCAGCCTGGAGAAGAGAAGGATCCAGGGAGATCTTAGAGCCCTTTCCAGTGCCTAAATGGGATCCAAGAGAGCTGGAGAGGGGCTTTGGACAAGGGCATGGAGGGACAGGACAAGGGGAATGGCTTCCCACTGCCAGAGGGTAAGGGCAAGATGGAATACTGGGAAGGAATTCTTCCCTCTGAGGGTGGGCAGGCCCTGGCAGTTGCCCAGAGAAGTTTGGCTGCCCATCCCTGGAAACACTCAAAACCAGGTTGGATGAGACTTGGAACAACCTGGGCTAGTGAAAGGTGTCCCAACCCATGGCAGAGTTGAGGAATGGGATGATCTTTAAGGTCCTTTACAACCCAAACCATTCCATGATTCCACAATGCCCACCAATATGTGACCGGCAATCACAGCTCAAACTGCAAACAAAAAATAATAAAAAATGCTGATTTAAAGCCCAGGCAACCCTCTCCTAAGGAGATGGGACCCCAGACACCACAGCAGCCTGTCCCCACAGGCATGTGGGCTGTGGGGTCTCCTCTACACGCTTGACATCCTGGCTGGGAGGTGTAAGGAAACATCCAGGCTTCCAGGAAAAGGCACTGCAGCCCCGCTTCTGCCTGTCCACAGGGACCCATTACACTAACAGTGTGTCCATTCAGCCTGATATATAAATTACTAATGTAAATTAATGGATAATTGAAGCCCTTTAGTCCTAAATATTTAAATTATTTAACAGGCAATTAAGAGAGGAGGAGAAAGAAAAGAGGAGAAGGGGCCTTAACCCCAACAGGCAGAAAAAAAAAGTATAAATGAAGTGAGAGGAGAGCAGAAAGAGCTGAACATACACATTTTAAAGGGATGCTGCCAGATTCACTTTGTTTGAGCTGGCAGGGTGTTACAGTGGATGCTCCAAGACCCAGGGGGACAGGGAGTGGAATATCCACCAAACAACCCTGCTGAGCAGCAGGACTGGTCCTGATCCAGATCCTTTCCAGGAGAGGAAAACTCCATGGTTACATTTGTAACAGCTCCTGGTTACAGCAACCACCAGGCCTTCCTGACACACCAAAACAATACTTTTAGATCATTATTTTCATCCTTCCTACCCCTAATATGAAATAAAGCATTCCTTTATTAATACCACTCTTGACCCCTTTGTTAACCCGACTCAAGTTCAGTTTATTCCAAGTGTTTTCACCTTGTTTTTTCTTTTACAAGTGGTCTGCCTGGCTATTTCACTGCATCTCCCCTTCCCATTCCCCTCCAAACATCCTCAGCAAGGCAAGGTGGCTACAGCTGCTCACAAGGGCAATGCATCAGGATGCTGGATATCATCAGTGCAACGAGTTTCCCATCCTCAGACACACGGGAGAACCCTCCAAACAATACAGCCCATAGCAAGGAACAGCTCAGGACTGAGAAACACGGTGTTTCCTCCTCCAGCCTCCGTCCCAAACTGCCCAGGGATATTCCCAGAGCTCCCCTGAGAGCTGGAAGAGGTCATAAGGAAATATGGTCCGTTGAGGGAAGACATCATGTGGGAAAAAAAGCCTTTTAACAAAAGCGGCGTGTGAGTCTGTGCATGCCCAGGGACGACACCGAGGGCAAGGAGGGGGATCGAGACAATAGTGAATAGACTCCAGATTATATCCTGAACTCGCAGCCCCACGGGAACACGGTTATAAAAACCCTTTTTATTTTGTTTGTAGTCCAAAACAAACAAGTACATAAAAAGCTAAATGTGGAGAAGCCAGACAGGAAGTGAGTAACATCTGGGAAACATCTGGCCCTGGCCGTGCCACGAGCTCGGCCGCCGGCACAGCTCTGGGTACCTGCAGTTCCAGATCAGTGGAGGTCCCCAAAAACCCCTGCCCCAAAAGGGCTTCCCTTGGGGAACACTGGGCTGGGTGAGAAGATGCCCTGAGCAGTGCAAGACACCCTGGTATAGGGCTCTGAGCATCACCAGACACCCCCTGAGCAGCACAGGACACCTCCAGAAAGGGCTCTGAGCATTGCAGGGCACCCCCTAAGCATCACAGGAACCTCCTGAGCAGGGCTCCGAACATTAAAGGATGTCCCAACCAGTCCAAGACATCCTGTTAGAGAGCTCTGAGCATCTCACGATGTCCTGAGAATTTCAGGACACCCTGATCAGGGCTCTGAGCACCACAGGACATCCCTGAAGAAGGTTCTGAGCATTAAAGGATGCCCTGAGCAGTGCAAGACACCCTGGTATAGGGCTCTGAGCATCACCAGACACCCCCTGAGCAGCACAGGACACCTCCAGAAAGGGCTCTGAGCATTGCAGGGCACCCCCTAAGCATCACAGGAACCTCCTGAGCAGGGCTCCGAACATTAAAGGATGTCCCAACCAGTCCAAGACATCCTGTTAGAGAGCTCTGAGCATCTCACGATGTCCTGAGAATTTCAGGACACCCTGATCAGGGCTCTGAGCACCACAGGACATCCCTGAAGAAGGTTCTGAGCATTAAAGGATGCCCTGAGCAGTGCAAGACACCCTGGTATAGGGCTCTGAGCATCACCAGACACCCCCTGAGCAGCACAGGACACCTCCAGAAAGGGCTCTGAGCATTAAAGGATATCCCAAGCATTGCAAGGCATGCTTGGACAGGGCTCTGAACATTTCAGGGCAGTCTCTGAGCATCACAGGACAATCCCAAAAAAGGGCTCTGAGCATTGCAGAGCACCCCCTAAGCATCACAGGAACCTCCTGAGCAGGGCTCTGAACATTAAAGGATGTCCCAACCAGTCCAAGACATCCTGTTAGAGAGCCCTGAGCATCTCAGGACACTCTCTGAGCACTGGAGGACACCCCTGAGCAGGGCTCTGAGCATTAAAGGGTACCCAGAGAATTTCAGGACACCCCAATTCAGGGCTCTGAGCATTAAAGGGTGCCCTGAGAATTTCAGGACACCC
Organism: Pithys albifrons albifrons; assembly: GCF_047495875.1. Classification (NCBI taxonomy): domain Eukaryota; kingdom Metazoa; phylum Chordata; class Aves; order Passeriformes; family Thamnophilidae; genus Pithys; species Pithys albifrons. The sequence goes on from NC_092466.1 coordinate 34,269,961, forward strand.
CTGAGCAGGGCTCTGAGCATTAAAGGGTGCCCTGAGAATTTCAGGACACCCTGATCCAGGGCTCTGAGCACCACAGGACACTCCCTGAAGAAGGTTCTGAGCATTAAAGGATGCCCTGAGCAGTGCAAGACACCCTGGACCAGGGCTTTGAGCATCACAGGATGAAGGAGGGGTCAGCTGGCACCAGGGCACCCTTTCCCTGCCCTAAGAAATGTCCCCCATCCTTCTCCACAGGATAGAGGAGGTCCTACCCAGCAGTCACAGGGGCTGGAGGGATTTTCTTCTTCTGTTTCTCACCTCCTGCTCTTACTCTCCCAAAAGCCCTGTGAGAGATCAACCCAGCACACACCACCATGCACAGACCTGGGGAGATTGCAGGGCCTGATGCTTGGGAAGGTTCCAGGCTGGCTGTGAGGAAGAGCTGGCTTGGCAGGATCACCACCCAGGCTCTCCACACTGGGGAATTCCCCCATGGCCCTAGGCCAAGCTGCCAACCCACATCTTCCCTCTCCACCCAGCCAGAGCCAACAGGAGCAGGAAAAGAGGAGGGGGGCACAGGGATGCAAGTGACCCCACAGAGCTATTTGATAGCAGGGGGAGTTGTAATGAAAGAGCAGCAATGCTCAGGACCCCTCTGGATCACTGCAGGAGGCAATTCCATCACCTCCATGCACCCTTGGCTGCATTTACAGCTGGGAACTGCAACAACTCTCAAAACACACAGAGCAACTTCACTGACAACTTCAGCTGTGCTGGGACAAAGCATCAAACTCCTGGCAAAGCCAGCTTCACTCAGCTCCTGGGAGCAATCCAGCTGCTCTTGGCACAGGATGGGATCCCCCAGTTCACCAGATAAATCCAAAGCACACACAGTTTGCCCCAAAACACCTCCTTGGCAATTCCCATGCAGGGAGAGATGTGCTTCCCATTTCCTCCGGCAAAGCCCAGGATTAGCACCTCGGCTATTCCAGAGGGGAGGATTAAAGCCAGTCCAGCGCTGGACCACTCTGGAAAGGAAGCAGCAGCTGCCCACACAGCATCTGGCACCCGTTGCTCATTTATTTCTCAGCGTGGACTCATGGGCAGCAGCTTGTAGGGCTCTTGAGAGGGCCAACAACGATCCTGCTCCTGGCTCAGGTGTAGAGCAGGAAGGACAAGGACAGCTCTTTTGGGGTATGTTGCAGCCATGCTGGCAGCCTGACAGAATGTGCAGCATCTCCCCTTGGAGAGTCCAGACAAGATGCAGGGGAGTTGGGGAAGGAAAGGGAGACGTTAGGGATGAGAAGAATAGGGATGTGAGAGAGAAAAAAACAGGAGAGGAGGAAAGACAATAATCACAGAGTCACAGAATGGTTTGGTTTGGAAGGGACCTTAAAGATCATCTCATTCCAGCCCTGCTGCCACGGGCAAGGACAACTTCCACTATAATACCAGAGAAGGAAGGACAGTGTTTGGAAAGGGAAACAACCAAGGCACATTAAAGGAAAAAATTACCCAGCAGGCTGGCAAGGTTAAAAAAGCAAAGACACTGGGACACGGGAGAATATAGAGACCTAATTAAAGAAGCCTCACCCAGAACACGCCACTAGCAAAAAGCATCCAATGTGTCAGGGCCAGAGACGCCGGATGCTCATCCCCTGTCACTGCACAGCCTGCAGCAAAGGGCACAGCTCCCAAACCCCCAGCAAGGGTCTAAAAAAGCCCAGTCCGATTTTGTTCCATCATTTTTGGTCATCTTTGCCCCACCTGTAAGCTTTTTCTGTGCTATTAGTTTAAAAATAGCTAAATTAGGCAGTTCCAGCAGCAAGCAGCTGCCCAGACGAGTCAGACCCCATTGCAGGAGGCAGTGAGAGCACCAAGCACATCCCCAGTGCCTGACACCACAGCTAAATTTGGCCCAGCTGGCAGGCAGAGCGGCTCCTGAAGGTGTCTGAACACATCCAGGCCATCAGGGCGAGGAGGGTGATGCACAGGAACCCACCGGAGCCAGGCAGCCTGTTCCCAACATCCCTCACACGGGCTTTTTCTTTAAAATTCCCAGCCTAAAGAAGGCTTTGGGGAGGAAATTAATGAAAAGCAAAGCTGATTACAAAGAACAATACAATGACTCAATCTGTTTCTTTTACCTCAATTGTACAGAGCTTTTACATTTATGAAGGTTTCTCTCAATACACAATGGAACAGGCCTCCAAGGGAAGCAGTAATGGCCCTGGAGACTTCTGAGCAAGACTGGACAACACAGCACCACAACAATGCCAGAGGAAGGACCAGATGATCTAACAGGTCTTTTGCATCTTTAATTTCTCACCCTTTTCTTTCTCCTCCTGTTTCAGGCACGGTTTTTTTTGCTGCTGCTAATTAGATGTTAATGGCAGAGCGGCTGCATTTGCAGCACATGGTGTAACCAAGGGGAAAACATTGAGGCCTTAAATGACAAACAGATCCCAGGGATGGGTGTCCTTATTCTCAGCATGGAAAATCTCCCTCTGGAAGAAACACAGGCCATAAAATGTTGATATCCTTTCCACACCAGGAGGGATCGCTTCTGCACCCACAGGTCACGATCACAGAATCACAGAATCAGCTGGGTTGGAAGAGACCTCCAAAATCATCAAGTCCAACCCTTAATCCAACCTCACTTTGATTATCAGATCATGGCACTCAGTGCCACGTCCAGTTTCACCTTAAAAATCTCCAGGGTCAGACAAGCCACCCCCTCTCTGGGCAGCCCATTCCAATGCCTGAGCACTCTCTCTGCAAAGAACTTCTTCCTGATATCCAACCTAAACCTCCCCTGGCAGAGCTTAAGATCATCCCCTCTTGTCCTACTGTTGGTTGCCTGAGAGAAGAGACCAACCCCCACCTGGCCAGAACTTCCCTTCAGGCAGTTCCAGACAGTGCTGAGGTCACCTCTGAGCCTCCTCTTCTCCAGCCTAAACACCCCCAGCTCCCTCAGCCTCTCCCCACAGCACTTGTGCTCCAGTCCCTTCTCCAGCCTCATTGCTCTTCTCTGGCCCCGCTCCAGCCCCTCAATCTCTTGCCTGACCTGAGGGGCCCAGAACTGAACACAACACTCAAGGTGTGGCCTCCCCAAGGCAGAGTCCAGGGGAAGGGTCACTGCCCTGGGCCTGCTGGCCATGCTATTTGTGATCCAGGCCAGGATCCCATTGGCCTTCTTGGCCACCTGGGCACACTGTTGGCTCCTGTTGAGCTTCCTGTCAATTGGTACCCCCAGGGGGCTGCCCACTGCTCTGCACCGCTCTGAACTGCACTTGGGGGATCCTCAAACCCACTTCTAATCTCTTCACCAGTGCATGAAAGGGATCTCCAAGGTTCTCTCTATCCAGAGACAGCAGAAAAATCCCACCAGCACAAGACACCCCAAAACAACCTGTGTCCAGGTCAACCACTAGTCACAAGACCAAGCAACCCTCCTGGCTGCCCCTTTGTGGAGAAATCTCCCAGGAGAAGGCAATGGGATGCTCTCCACCACCTCCTCCTCCTCGTCTCTGCTGTTTGGATCATCTCTAACACCCACCTCAGCGAGTTGTAAGGAGCTGAGCTGAGCTGTTTGTGATGAAATCAATGAGGTGACACAGAGGCAGAACTCTGTGCCCTTGCCCGTGGCGCCTGGCCCTGCCACAGGACACCACCGAGGCTCAGCATTGCCAACACAACCACAAACACAGAATCATTTAGGTTGGAAAAGACCTCCAAGACTGAGTCCAACTTGTGCCAGATCTCCACCTTCTCATCCAGCCCAGAGCACTGAAAGCCACGTCCAGTCATTGCTTGGACACCTCCAGGAATGGGGACTCGACACCCAACAGTGCTCAGAGATCACTTGCCACAGATGTTCCATTGTGCTCTGCCATGCTCTCCCCTCCTTCAGCATACCCCAGCTCACCATTATCACAAGATTTAAACAAATGTCAAGTATTTTATTGACTTTGACCACCCTTCCAGAAGCTTTATAGGAGAAGCCCACACTTTGCCAGCCCTGGTCAGCAGAGATGACTCTGACTCTGCAGGGTTTGTGCTCCACTGGAGCACCATTATACCTCGAGGTCCACGTGGAAGACCAAGGGATGGATCAAGAATGAATGGGGAGCCTCAAATTTGTGTCAGTGGGGTGTTACTCCCCTTGTCAGTGGGGTCAGAGCTCCTCCACCAGCTCCTGGTGTCCCTACAGGCAGTGACCTCCCTCCGGCCCCACAGAAGATCCCGGTGCTTAAGCCCCAGTCGTGACAGGAACAAAAGCCACTGCTAAGAGACACATTTACGACCTTCCAAGAGGGAGCCCCGCTGACAGCTTAACGAGCTTTTTGTTTTTCAAGTAGTGGTTTTATATTTACGACCTGAAAGGGAAAGATGCAAGTAAGGCAGATGATCATGGGGCTATCTGCTCCTTCTGCTCCTGACCTGCTGCTGTCCAGCCCACATCCAAGCCATTCCGGAAAGTCATAAAAAACGATTGCACTTCAGCTTTCCCCTCTGCTCCTTCTTTCTCTTTCCCCTCCGCTAAAAACAAAAAGCACCTTTTTTTGGTAGTGGTCATTTCTTGTTAATGTTTACCCCAAGGAAGAACATCAAGTATTAATGCAGGAAGCTTCAGAGAGATCACACTGGAAACCAGAAGCCCCATATGCTGTGGAGCATCCCAGTGGTTGCAAGATCCCACCAATTTATCCCCAAAGCCTGGCTCTTTAATGCCTGGGAAGGATGGAGGAGGCCAGAAGCTGGTCTTTTATGAGCTGGAGAGATCACATTCCTGGGATATCAGCCCAGATTTACACTTAGAGGAGGAAAAAAAAGCTAAGGAAAAAAAATAAACCCCACCACTGCTCCACAGGATGCAGCACTGTTATTTATAAGCTTCATAGTGAAAAGAGAGGGCAAAACTCACGGGTTGTTGGGTTTGGGGGGATTTTTATCCCCAGATCTCAGCATTAGCACAGCAGAGAAATTCCTCTGGGCTGCAAGAGCATTCCAGCCACCAGCAGGAAGATAAGCCCCTTCCTTTGCCTCCAGATTCCTTGGCAGAGAGGAGACACATGGGGTTTAATTGCATACAGAGATGCCACAGCCCTGACACAAGCATGATAAGAGCTTTTGTCCCGTGGAGGGCTCCCCCAACTGATAAAGACCCTGCCCTATGGTTCTAAAACTCAGAAGGGACCTTTGCTGAGGAGTTGGTGCAGGAGGTGGAAGGAGCAGATATGCCATGGAACTGTGCCTGCTGCACCATGGCACATGATGTTGGACACACACGTCCCCCTTCCAGTGGAGGAAAGCACCATCATGTGCTTGGTAGTGGCATCTTTGTCCCCAAATAGTTGGGCTTGATGATCTTACATGGCTTTTCTAACCTGCAGTGCTGCCTCCAGTTCCAGGGGCCTCCATCATAAGGACATGGACCTGCTGGAGTGAGTCCAGAGGAAGCCATGGAGATGTTCCCAGGGTTGGAGCTCCTCTGCTCTGGAGACAGGCTCGGAGAGCTGGGGGTGTTCACCTGGAGAAAAGAAGGCTCCAGGGAGACCTTAGAGCCCCTTCTAGTGCCTAAAGGAGCTCCAAGACAGAAGGAGAGGGACTTTGGACAAGGGATAGAGGGACAGGACAAGGGGGGGAATGGTTTCCCACTGCCAGAGGGCTGGGCTAAATAAGATACTGGGAAGGAATTCTTTCCTGTCAAGATGGTGTGGGCCCTGGCACAGGCTGCCCAGAGAAGCTGTGACTGCCCCATCCCTGGAAGTGTCCAAGGCCAGGTTGGACAGGGCTTGGAGCAACCTGGGCTAGTGGAAGGTGTCCCTGCCCACGAGCTTTAAGGTTTAAGGTCACTTCCAACCCAAACCATTTAGCGATTGTGTGACCCAAACTTCTGAGCTTGGGACATCATCTCCCTCATCCTCCTCCATGCCCACACAAGCCCGGGTGGGCAGCAGCGAAGCCCCTAAACCTCCAGATGCACAGGGGGGAAAAAAAAGGCGGGGAAAGGAAATTAAAGGAAAAAAATAGCCTTTTAAGTGGGTTTGAGGATCCCCCAAGCGCAGTTCAGAGCGGAGCAGAGCAGCGGGCAGCCCCCTCCGCGATCCCCTTCCCCACTTATCGCTGCCCGGGGCTCTGCCCGGCGCCTGCCGATAATCAGGGAGCGCATTGAAACCCCGGCGCCAGACTGGATCCTTATCTCCTCCCGAGGAGGAATGCGGGATGAGGGCAGCCCCTGCAGCAGCTCCGGGAGGAGGAGGAGGAGGGGGAGGAAGAACCCCCCTTCCCTGGCCCCTGCAGAGTGAGCAGGAGCTGGGGAGGGGTGAGGGGGCTGGAGGGACCCCCGAGGGGTGCGCAGGGCTCGGTGCCCAGCCCCGGCTGCCGGGGCGGCCGGAGGGGTCGGAAGCGCTCCCGCCTGAGAGCAAGGGCCGGGTAATTATCCCTGGGGTTAATTACTCTGCTTCATTTCCCCATAAAGCCAAGCCCTGGGTGCGGGGAGCACGGCTGGGAATGCCCGAGGCATGAGCCGGGGGGCACACGAGGCGACAGCCCAAAAAGATGTAGGGTGAGAGCTGAGCCATTCCCCAAATCCCCAAGACCTTGTGGACGCTCCCAAGTCTCTCCGGTGGGAGGACGGGACCCCCAGAGCCCCTCTCGCTGGCGAGGAGGGTGGTGGGCTCTGCTCAGCCTCTGCTTCAGGAGCCACCCGGGGCTGATCTCCATCACCAACAGGACCGACAGGAACTTCCAGCCACCCAACACCAGCGGGGAGAAGGAGAGGAGGCGAGAGCCAAGCTGCTGGCTCTCCTCCCGCCTCCTGCCAGGTGGGACAGGAGCCATGGCTCCAGCCTGGCGCTCCCTCCCGGCATCAGGGCTGGATGCTCTTAACACCCAAAAAGAGCTTCAAGTGGTTATTTTCACAATTAGGAACCCAGAATTTTCACAATTAGGAACCCAGAACTTTCCCCTTTCTGAAAAAAAGAAAAAGTGGAAAGCATCACAGCAGCACCCACAGTGAATTCTGACTCACACGGTGTCCACGGACAGCGAGTGCCAGCCAGTGTCTGCAACCCCCAGCTCCATCCCTGCCAGGGATTTCATGGGCATCCACCCAAGAAGGACTCTTGTTGGTGCCATCAGAGCCCCAAGGAATTTACATCCAATTAAAAGGGTATTTTAAATGAAGTTTAAAATGAAGTTTAGAAGCTGCCGACAGCAGCCATATGCTTCAAATATGCTGGGTACAATCAGTGCCTAGGTAATGCAACTGCAGGTATCAGCTCGCCTAATTAGCTACCAGAAGAAAGTCTAATTTAAAACAAAGCTCTTATTTTATTTATTTGCTGACAGTAGCAGAGCAATTCCCTCCAGCATGATGTGAAAGCAAACACGCTGCCCTCAAAATAAACCACCATGGGCTTTTTAATTTTATCCTTCAACAAGTGTTCCCTGGTTAGTCTTTGGCAAGGGGAAAAAAAAACCCAACACAAAACAAACCACCAACAAAAACCCAACCTGCAGCTTCCATTAGCATTACAGAGGGCTTGCAAAGACAGCTTCCCACTTGTCACCTCCCTGCCACAGAAAACAGCAACGCACACACCATGGGAGCTTCTCTGCTGCGGCTGGGAAACTGCCTCTAATAAAATAAAATGTGTCCCCCTCTACTATCATCACTTGGGGTGACAAAGGGGTCCGGCACATCCAGGCCCTCTCACTACCATCACCCTGCAGATGCCAAAGTTAGGGTCTGGTCCAGAACACTGTTGTGAGGTGTAGGTCACCCATCCAAATTAAGATGCCTGACCCTCCCCATCCCTCCCCTTTCTTCACCTCTGGATGCCTCCAGAAGCGAATGTGGGAAGGGGAAAGAGAAATCCTAGAAGCATGGAGAAAGTGCAGGGCCACTGTGATTTTATTTAGTATCTTTATTTATTGAAGTGCTTTAAATAGATAGGGATTGACTCTCCCGGCTCTGGCTATTACAGTTTGAAAGGAGAGCTGCAGGCAGCTCTCTGATTAATGCACATGAGGCACTTCCATGGGTGCTCAGCATCCCACTCCACGTAGTACCTCCTCCTGTTTTCCAGACTCCAACAGGGACCCCTGCATTGCCTTCCCCTTGCAAACCTTGTGGTGCCTCTGCTGCTCCCCTTTACACTATCCACAGAAGATGCCTCTCCACCACCACACCCCTCAATCACCTCCACATCCAACATCAAGCCACCAGCTCCACCACCCCCCCCCTCAATCACCTCCACATCCAACATCAAGCCACCAGCTCCACCACCCCCCCCCCCAATCACCTCCACATCCAACATCAAGCCACCAGCTCCACCACCACCCCCCTCAATCACCTCCACATCCAGCATCAAGCCACCAGCTCCACCACCACCCCAATCACCTCCACATCCAACATCAAGCCACCAGCTCCACCACCACCCCAATCACCTCCACATCCAACATCAAGCCACCAGCTCCACCACCACACCCCCTCAATCACCTCCACATCCAACATCAAGCCACCAGCTCCTCCCCCCTCAATCACCTCCACATTCAACATCAAGCCACCAGCTCCACCACCCACCCAAGCCAAACTCTTTACCCTTCCCCTGTCACCTTCCTCGTATAGTCCAAGCTCATCCAAATAATCAGGGATTGATTCTTTCCTAACAGCACATCCTGCCAACCATTTATGGATTTCTGAAAGCTGGGAAAGGCATCACAGCACTGGCTGGGCCCTGCATTTTTCTTCCCACTGATTAAAGTAATAATATTCCGTTAAGGAGTAAGTAAAAAATCACACTATTCTTAGGCAGCTGGGAAAGAGGAGGAAAATCTATTGCAGAGACCCTGAACAGGAGCCTCCCTGGGGCTTTGAGGCAGAAAACTTATCAGACATGGCTCTGATAACATATTCAGGCTGAACCATAAGTCTTCAGTGTCTAAAAGGTGGATAAAAGGTATTCCTAACTGCAAACTGAGTGAGCAGGGGGAAACGAGCTTAAAAAACCACAGAGCTGGGGGTGGCAGCAGCTCTGGGGCTCAGTGGCATCCCTGGCACACCCTCCCAAGCAGGAGGATGCTGATGGTGGGCACCCATCTCCTGCCACCAAAGTGTCAAGGGAAAGTTTGTCTCCTGCTTGTTTAAAGCTGAAGAGAAGTGGGAAAATCAGGATCCACACCACTGCCAGGCTGGTGAAAGATTTCCCCTGGGCCAGCATCCTCATTCACTCTCAATGATTGATATGTGCTCATTCTGGCCCCATTTACCTCCTCTGCTACATCCCAGTCCCAATGCCCATCTTACAACACCTTTCCCCACCCCAACACAGCTCCTTTTCTTCCCTGTAACTCCAAACCAAGCCTTTGTCCCGGGCATAAAGAGCTGTGGGTTTCTGCTGGAGGTTTCTCTCTGCACTGGTTTCCCATCTGGCTTCTTTGGGAATGCCAAAGCACAAAGCAACCCAGCAGTGACCCGCAGCTACTTCTTGAGGAATAACTCCACTGGATTTTTTTCCCCCACCTCATGCAATGATGGAGTTGGCAACACAACCTCAGAGGGGTGCCCCTTCTTCACAATCACCTGCCCTAAAATCACCTCTTAAACCTCTAAGGATCACCCAAGCTGGGGAAGTCAAGCAACACAAAGCAAGTTGGAAACAAACTCCTGTCCTGTTTCCAAACCACCTTGGAAAGGTCAAGTTAACTGTTCTTGAAGGGAAAAAAAATAAAAATCCATGTTTTCTGTGCCTTAGCACTCCCATGCATGGATGGGAAGCTCATGGCACGAGCAAGTGGCAACCACACAGTTGCTTTTGCAAGTTCCTCTTCCAGCGCCTCAGGCTCAGATTTCCAAGGCAAATCCCAAGCTCCAGCCCAACTGCTCCCCATTCCTAGGGATGGTAACCCCTTAAACAACAGCCCACCAACTCCACAGCACCACCACCCCTGCAGATTCTGAAGGCCACCACCTTCCCCAAACCTGCAACTCCGTGCTGCAGATAAGGGCACCTGATCCCAGCATCACCCAGCCAAAGCCATTGCTTCCTCCCTCAGAGGCTGGTTTTCCAGGCAAAACAAGGCTGGGAATTACTCAGGCAACATGTGACATGACCACCAGAAGGAGGGCATTGCATTACTGGAGCTAAAACTGGATCCCGGGTTCTATTGTCTATTCTTTTGTAGTGATGGGAAGAAAGAGCTGCTGCTCTGTAATCAGGCCTCTTCTGGCTGCTCCCCTGCTTTCAGGGCCAACCAGGATAATGCAACGTTGCTTTCATGTGGCAAGAGCAGCTTATAAACAACACTATTACACTGATACACTGCCGAAATTAAAGCCCTGCTCCGAGCCTCAGTCACTCCCACAGGCAGCCTGCTTTGCCTCGGCCTGAGTATCTCCTCTCAAAGTCTCTGATACAGTGAACGGGCTAAATTTCATCCTGAATTAGCACTCGTGAAATTTAATTACTCCAAAAACTATGTCTGTTACCTATTTCTGAAAAGAAGAGTAATTCCTTCCAGCTTTTGCTCATGTTCTCTCAGCAAAAGCTCATCTCTTGTTTCCCTCTCAGCAGAGCAGCTCCAGATGACAATTCACCCCGAAACATGACAGTCTTTTCTTCACTGATGCATCTTCACAGCTTTATTTTACTGTTTGGCCCAAAATTTTTGAGACTTACCCCACCACTACCTCATAAAAATTCAGATTCTGAGCTCACCCATAGAGATCGAGCCTAAAACCTCCAGAGTGGATTCACTCAGCCAGAAATGATCTCAGCTGTGAAACATCACAAGGGGCAGTCACTTTCTCAGCAGCCTCAAAATAGAGGTTGTTTTTTAACTTTTTTTTTTTAATTAAAAGGGATGCCATCTCTCTGCATTATCAGGAATAAGCATCCTGGTGCTGGAAGAAAAGAAAACATATTTCTGCTTTCCTAGCTCGAGTTTTTTATTTTCACCAGCTTTTTGAGAACCTCTTCATGGTTTGCAGAGCCTTCTCCTGCACTACATTAAGAGCCTGTCTCTGCAAATAACGTGGTTTAAAACCCAGAGAACTCTGCAACAGGACAAGGACTCATTTCCCCACCCCACTCACCCAAGCCCTTCCCCAGGCTCAGCTCCTCTTGGATTAAAGCCCCTCCTGGGTAGCTTGGCTGGGACTGAGGCAAGGGCCAGGTTTATTGTGGCACCTCCCTAGGAACAAATACCAGCCAATTAAACCCCAGGGAGCCCCTCAGGACCTGCAGAAGCTGCTGGAACCATGTCAGTGGAAGATGCTCTTTCCCCGCACCATGTTTCCCCTTTATGCTCCATTTTCAGAGAGATCAGGGACTCCTACTCCCCAAACCCAAGAAAAGCCAAAGTCACACAATTCTCTTGCCCCACAGGTCTGTTACAGCCCAAACTCCTCCACCCTTTAGACCATGCCTTTTTAATTCTTTTTTTTCTATACACATGGTGGCAAAATGAGCCCCAGGTTACTACCACATCCACCATGCCAAGTGATTCCTTCCAAAGCCTGTGCTCCAAGGAAGGAAGGTCCCCCCCTTCCCTCCCCATCTCCCCTGGCTGACCCAGGCATGGGATGCTCTTCTCCTGCTTCCCCTTCCACCTCAAACATCATTAGCAAAGGATCATTTCCTTCAAATAAAGGTCACCTGCCAACTAGTGCCTTTTGCCATGCCCTGACAGGAGCCTTCAGCACTTCCCTCACCTTTCCTCAGGTTTTTCCAACATTTTTCTCAGTCCTTCATTTACTTCCAGATACCCTATCCCAGCTTGTACCCTGTGGTCCCTTAAACAGCAGAGCAAAACCTGTTTTCCTATAGATCTGCTGCTCCAAACACTCCCACCCACGTGGCGTTTGTGTTCCCCAATAGTAGGTGGAAAGTGTTATGCTGTTGGTGTTTTGTTTTTTTTTCAAGTGGGATATTAATAGATGCCTCTCACTGGCCAACCAGCTCGCCTAGATAAAAACTTTATTGCTAATTTCCTAATCAGGCAGGCGCTTAATTACAAGACATCTCCTTCTGAGTCAGAGGGGGGAGGGATGCAGACACACAAACAGCATGGCAGGAAAGAAAAAAAAACAAAAAGTCTGGATTTTTTTTAGGAAATCAAGCTAAAAAAAGAAAACCCCCCACCCCCAACAAACAAACAACAACTAAAAAAAACCCAAATAAGCCAAGCAGCCAAAATATAAATCCATGGGGATTTTTGGTGTGTTAGGCACAGGAGTTCCTCTTGGTGCAGGGCACAAGGTGATGCTGTGCCCTGCAGTCCCTCTGGGTGAGGGGATGGAGCTCCCGGGGGGTCATGGCAGTGCCTCCCCCCTCCTGTGTCCCACATAGAGCACAGTCCCCACGGGCTGCGAGCAGATGGTTACCAAGCTGACAGGTTGCAAACAGCTCCATAGAGCCGACTGGGGAAGCAGATACTGTCTCTGTGCCTTTAGTTTTGGGAACAAAAGATGTCTCCCAGCTAAAAAAGTTTGCTGGGAGACCGTGGCACTCCTCCTGTTTTGGATTTCTCTTTAAAAGCACTTTCACCCAGCTCATATCCCTCAGGTCTGAGGACTGTACAACTCTCCAGGCTGCCTGCACAGAACTTCTTCCACTCTGAGAAAGGAAAACAGACCTTTTCCTCTGACTTTCCTCTCTGTAGCTGGAAGGAGACTACAAGGACATGGACAGTGCAGGGCATATCACCCTTGCTTTTCCAGCAAGCTCTCGGCACTCCCTTCCTGGCAAAAAATTTCTTCCTGTCAAGCTTGCAAACACCATGAACTCAGGACAACCCAGAGAAGCTTCTTCCCAGCATCCCTGTTGTTTATTTATAGGAACCCCAAGGCTTGAACACAGCCCTGGACTCCAGCCCTACATACACTGGACAGGGACCCAAATAATCTTTTAGGGTGGGTTTATTGTGTAAAATCATCCTTAGCCAGGCCATGCTGGACACCCCACACACACCTACAGGGATGCAGAGCTCAGCCAAACTGCAGGATTCCGGCTTCTTTGGCTTCCCTGCTGGTTTTAGCTCTGCAACTTGACCCTCACAGAAACATATGGTTTGCATTCTCCCCCCTAAACTTTCCACAGACTCACACGCGCTCTCCTTCCCCCGCCTCCCCATGGCACACAAACCCAAGCCCTTCTCTCCTGAAGCGAGAAATGGTGCCAGCAGCCCTTCCCATCCCTCTGCCAGGGAAGGAGATGGGCACAGGCAGAGCGGGAGAGGCTGCAGTAAAACCCCTCGGCCGAGACCGCTAAGTGGGCTTTGCTGTTTCATGCAGGGGTCATTAACACCCCGGCTGGATCTGCTGCATCCTCTTACAGCCAGTCCATAAATACTGATGGAAACAGAGCCAGCATGTCATTGGGATGTGGAGACAGAGAGGGAGGGGGGGCAGCAAGTGGATGCACAACAAGAACCCGCTCTGCGAGGGAAGGTTTTCCTTCCCCAGCCAGCCAGGGACCACATCCCTCTGTGAAAGACAGGAATAAGACCATGCCTTTGGGATGCAGGGATGGCAAGGGGGTGCAGCAGTGCTGGTGGTCACAGGATGTTTGGAGTTAAGCAGCAACTTCACCTCCTCTTTTCCCCTCCCTGGGTGCAAAAAATCATCTTTTATTTTCCTGTTAGGCAGTTTTCATCTCATTTTCTGCTTCATCCAGCAGCCAGGCTTTCCTCTCTCCAAATGACTACGGCAGCCTAAGCTGGTTTTTGTTCAGCTCAGACCAATCCAGTGGGAAGCAGCGAGAGGGATTTTTACGGAGCATTACTTTGCCTTACCAAAGAGCAAGGCCTCACCTTCCCCCAGCCCACGCTGCTGGGTGAGGTTAAAGAGTCACGAGGGCACTCAGACCTGCTTCTTTCTCCCAGTGTCCTCAAAGCACCACACTGGAGAGAAAGAAGCCTCGTGGAGCCTGGGAGGGCTGTGGGATGGATGGATGGATGGATGGATGGATGGATGGATGGATGGATGGATGGATGGATGGATGGATGGATAGATGGATGGATGGATAGATGGATAGATGCCCCTGGCTAAAACAGCACTGGCTGTGATGGAAACCAGAAGCCTTGTGGTCTGTGAGCCCAAGTGCCTTCCCAAGGCATACCGAGCATTGCTGGAGTGCCTGTGTGCCCCACACCACCCTGCCAGCCACATCCACCAATGCTGAGGCAAACAAACCCCCCAAATCCTCTGAATTAGTGTATTTTCAGAAGCACAGGACCAGCAAGCCTGACAGCTTCTTGGAGCATGAATTCCTCTCAGCAGGTATTAAAAACCACACTTAAAAAAAAAGAAATATCTATTTTTTACCTGCTCTGTGTTTAGGATTGGTGTTACTCAAGGTTTTAGCTGGACAGATGAGACCCTCAGGTAACCTGTGTCTTCCCCTATCACTTATCCCTCAGGATTCTTCCACATCAGCTGTGACCCCATCTGCAAAGCCAGAGCATGGGTTTTTCCATCCCCAGCAGGACCAGCCCCAACATGCCTCAGACTACTGGGGTTTTGCTATAAACTACAAAGGAACCTGCCCAATTCACTCCAGTTTGCATAACCAGTTTATCCCAAGCATTTGTTTTAAAAACTCAGCTCTGGTTAGTCATTGTTCAGCCCAAACAAAACCCAACCCTCTTCCCCAGCTTTTGGATCTTGCTTTTCCAGCTTTGGGCACAGCCAACATTTTTATCTTGGTGTATAAATTTTAGAGTCTGAAATATGTACCTGAATGCCTTATTTTATATATTAATTTAAAAAGCTGAAGGACCCACAACTCAGGATAGGGATTAACCGTGAGGCTCTAATTCCTGAAATCCAAAACTAGTCATTCACCAGTAGCAAATCATTTAGCACAGACAGTAATGGGAAGAAAAAAAAAGGGGGGGGACTTAAAAGGGAAATAAAGTCAGTTTTATAGCCCTTGGCAGCCCACATCTCACTTCCTCACACTCAGGATCCCAGTCACCCGAGCAGCTCCGTGCTGCACAGCTCCACAGCCAAATCCCCTCTCCTGAAACAAATCCCTTTAGTGCCGACGCCGGAGCGCCGAAAGAGGCATTTGCAAGGCTCTGACTGCAGAAAAGCAGCCAAAATGATGCGCAAGGGGAATCAGACATCCTGCAGGAAAACCTGCTCCCACAACTGAGTCAGCATCTCCTCCTGACGACCAGGGGAGGACGAGCGGAACCGCAGACCTGGCGGACACGCGCAGACAGGCATGGCAGGGCAGCCCAAAATGCCACCTCTTCTTTCAGTCCAAAGTGGCCCTGGCAATGATGACAGAGTTGGGCATGCACCCAGCAGTGATACAGTGTCACCAAATCCTTGTCCACAAAACACAGATGGATGCAACTCAGAGGAGACCCTACAGAGCCATGGATAGATGCCCCAGCTCCAGCCCCAGCACTGGGAACAGCTTAATTCACATTTCCAGCAACACTTGACCCGCTCTATGAAGACGTCCCCCAGTCAGGTCCCAGACAGCAGAAGAGACAGACATTTAGGCTTCTCCAAGATAAGCTGGAAGAGAAAACCCTTCAACGAACCCTGTCTGCAGCGCAGTGACCCAGACCGCTGATTACTTTTAATTGTTGTGTAATTGGACTCGAGGAGCCATGCTTTCATTTTAAGCCTGTCTCTACATTTTACATCTGTCAAAGTGGGAAAGAAAACCCTTTAAAATAATATTCCAGGAACACCGTAGCCCCATCCAGCAACTACAAAAACAGCTGTGGCAGAGGGGAGGCAAAGGTTGCACCCCCAGTCTGTCTGGGATAAACAGGGATGGTGGAGGGAGGCTGTTGGATCCCACACCTGGGCAGTGATGGCTGCAGGCCAGCCCACAGCAGACAGCACGGCCACACTGCAGATCCACCCTCATGACCAGCACTAATTACTACCTTCACTTGCAGGGCCCTGCAAAGCCTTCGGAGATGCCCCTCCAGGTGAGGGTGGGGACGCTTGCTCGGCTCCACGGATGAAAAGCAAGCAGCAGACCACATTATTTTTTTTTTCAGTTGTTTTAAATAGCAACCACTTTCTGGCTGCTGGAAAACACCCTCCTTCTGTTCTTCAAGCCAACCCAAACAGATGGAGCCAATAATGCAGCCGGGTGATGGCGTAGGATGGCGAGGTCTCCACGGGGGGAGATCAGCCCCTGCTCACAGACCCCACAATGATGGCAGGGAGGCAGAGCCCATCAACCCAGTGAAAGGAACTTCTGTTCATTCACCTCCAAAAAAAACCCTGTTACAGAATCATAAAGGTTGGAAAAGACCTCCAGCATCACAGAATTCAAACTTGACTGAACACCACCTTGTCAATCACAGGATTGTCCTCCATTCCAGGCTCTCAGTCCTCCAACTAGCAGTCACCATCATCTGAAGGAAGTGCTACAATTTCCCAGACAACATTTGGGTCCAGTGGAAAACTGGAGGGTCAGTGAGGCAACACATTCTACTGTGGACCACCCTGGTCCCTTCAGCCACTGCTGGGTGGAAGTGCCCACGTGTGCCCCAAAACTCACAGCCTAGAAAGCACTGAGGACACTTGCTGACAGCAATATTGCATCCCAGGCATGTCCCTTCTCCCAGTTAAATCTGTCTCGAGGAGTTTCTGGGCTCTCCAGCCTCCTGCCTAAGGAAAACTCCCACGCTATACAATGAAGCACAACCCTTTTAATAGCCTCCCACCTCCGCAAGCCTGGGTTTGGTTTGACACGTCTCATCCCTCCCTGTCACTACCACAGGAGGTGTAGGAAGACCCAGGATCCCACCCAAAGGTGGTGCTCCTTGTTCAAGTTGTGGAAGAGGACCTGTAGAGGCATTTAAACGCTGTTGACAGAGGAGGGACCGTGGCAAGAAGGGGGTGATCAGGGGTCACTTCCATGCCAGTGGCAGCTCCCAGGGATGAGAGTCACTCCACAAAAGGGAAGACACACAAAGCAACAGCAGGACTAAATCTTGGTGGAGAAAACCTTGTTCTCATCTCAGATGTGCCCTCACCTCCTGTCATTTAACAGCCACCACATCAGTCTCCACACAACTTCCCCCAGGGAGACAGGGAGCGATGTCCAGCAGGAAGGAGTATCCTCATGCCTTACAGGAGTATTCCCCATGCCCCAGCATGCACTCAAACTCAGACACATTTTACCTGCACCCGAACTGCCATTTGGTCCAATATATCAAGGTGTGCTGAAACTCATCCCTAGGACAAGCCAAAGGATCCAAAAAAATCCTGCGCCTGCAGCGACATCAATACCAAGAGCATTTCTCCATGGAACCTTTGTGGCGTTTTTTCACTCCCCTCACCTCTTTCCAGCATCCCACACTATCCACCTGCACGGATCCTCCAGCTGGGAATGCTGCCCACAGCGTCGCTCCTGCAGAGCCCCAAAGCCCACCCATCTGCACTGGGATGTCCTCACCTCTCCTGCCATGGTGGCCCCCGCTCCAGAGGAAGGCAGATGGATCTAATATGCATTAAACGTCTCAAAACGAGATTTTCCACGCCCTTTCAAAAGGAAACAATCCCTCAGCTTTCACACTTGGTGTAGGCTTGTGAAGGAGGGGCAACAAAGGTTATTCAGGGGGTCTTCCTGGAAACCACCCTGGTGGAACCCCCCAGAAGCATGAAAGGTGTGGGCTTTGACCTTTGTGTCTGGCTCCACGAGGGAGTGGTACCGATTAGGGTGACAGCTCGTGCTCACAGCCCTGGGTACTCCATCTGAGAAGGGATCACTTGTGGTGCAAACAAGACTTTTTCCTCCTCCTCCTCCTTTATTCCCACAAGACACAGGGATAAACTGGGGAGGGAAGCAAGGGCAGCTGCACTCTGTGTGGGTATATACAGGTATTATGGATTGCTGCCAACAGATTGTGGGGCAAAGGGAGACCCCCACCCACACAAGGATGCTCCTCAAATCTACACAGGTCCTGTTCCTTACCTGAAAGGACTTAGTCCCCCAAGGAAAGGGACAGTGTGGACTCCAAATTACCAGGAGAGAAAAGCTCTGCTCAGTTTTCTCCTCGTATAACCACATCTATTATTACTCCTAAGTAATAATTGTCTCAATTCATGTCCTTCATCTCCCAGGATATTAAAAAAAAAGGACAACAAACAGCACAACACACCAGCACTGCCTGTAGCTGAAGAAAGGAGCAAAGCCAAAAAGGAAAAGTAGCTCAAAACCATTTGATTCTTAAATCCCAGGGGGCCGTGTCAGCCCCACCCATCTGGACCAAGCCCAGCATGACAGGCAATGGGATGCAGCTCCTGCTAAATAATTTCACCCCATCTCCAGTGTCACGGTCACAGTTCAATTTTGGGATTCCTGTGCCACTGCCATCCCTATACTCACATCTCACGTGGTTCCACAGCCATCCCCAGGGCTTGGGACCTGGTAATTCCTTCTCCTCCCCCAGCAAGGAATTACCTGGAAAGGGAGTATTTCCCAGCACCTAAATGAGCAAGAGCTCGGCCATCAATCCCCAGTGGAGAGCGGCTGAAGCAGGAGAGGACACACAGAGACCTCCATGGATTCTCCAGGTATTCAGGCAAGGAAGAGGCTTGGCAAAGCCCAGGGAAAGATGGGAAGGAGAGTTCCCACCAAAGACAAACACACTTTTTTCCTCTCAAGCTGCAAGACACCCTGCCTGCTGCTGAGCATTGTGGTGACATGGGCCTTGCTTTGCTTCCCTGCTTACTCCTCTTCCCCACCTGAATTTCTCCATGGTGGGCTCCACAGAGAAATCCTGGGCTACCTGCAGAAACACAGGGAGCCAAACTTGTCATCTAACAGACTTACCCCAAGATACACCTCCAGTCATCAAGAGTTTGGTTCAAGGCTTACGGCTTCAACACCTCCCCAGTCACACCAGGCAGCAGCACCTGGACCTCCAGTCTGAGGATGAGAACCAGCCCCACCACCCCAGGTGTTTCACTCCAAACCTAACCCAGCTATGACTCATCTCTGTGGGTCTGGGGGAGCCTCCTGAAACCAGGAACCGCCCCCCCAAAAGTGGGAGAAGCCACCCAAGGCAACAAGAAGCAGAGGAGACCTGAGCGGGGCTGTGCTGGGCTGCAGCAGGGAGGGACTCGCAGGAGATTAAAGGCAGAGCGCAGGACACGCTGGAGCAAGCCCCATGCTAAATAATTCCTGCTTCCCTTCCCTTTCCTCGTTTTCCAGCGTGGCTTCATCCAGCTTTTCCCAGCCTAGGTGGGGTTTGGTCTCAGGGCTCACTCTGCCTTTCCCTCACCTCCAACCAGCTGATGCGATCCAGAGGTGCTGAGTCGCCCCAGCAGAAATGCAAAAAAAATGGTTTTTTTGAGCTCTATATGGAAAAAAAAAAAGAAAAAACAAACACAAAACCTCCAACAAACAAAAAGGCAAATAGCAGTGGGATAAAAAAAAATCCCCTAAAAATCCAAGCTCAGCAAACATGTGGCTGCTACCAGCCCAGCCCAGCGGTTTGGGACGGGAATGGGCTCCGGAGGAGGAGGAGACGGCAGCTCTTCCCCTCCAAGGAGCAGGTCTCGGGCTGCCAGCCCAGCGCATTCCTGTGCCGTGAGTCAGGCCTCCGAAAAACCAGGAGGCTTCAAAAATAATACTCCGTGCAGCCTTTGGGATGCTTTGCTCGCCTTCTGGCTCCTCTGCCTCCCCCGTTTTAGCGCTTTGCTCCCCGGTGGCACCAAAAGCGATTTATCCCAAAACCCGGCTGGGACCCTCCAGAACAACATCACTCCCCGTGCAGGGAGCCCAGCGTGAAGCTGAAAGGAAACCCACACTTCAGAACTGCCTCGACAGTAAAAATCCAAGCGTCAGCCAAGCCTGCAGGGCTGCGGGGACAGGGAGAGGAGAGGGAGGATTTAGGGAGTGTTAGGGAGGGTGCTGCATCCAGCAAGGGGCCTCCAGGCTCCCACCAAGAGAGGTCCCTGTGAGGGTGGGTGTGAAACCAGACTTCAGAGCAGCTCTATGGGGCTTTCTGCCTCCCCAAGTCAAAGCTCTGCAATTCCCAGCCCGAGTGCAACCCCACTGCAGGTCATAGAGGATTTTTTCCAGTGCTCCAGCCTAATGTGAGGAGACACATCACTCCAAAGCTACTGGTTCACTGCTCCTGGGACACCATGAAGGTTCTGGTTTCTGGCAGGGGTAGTGCAGGGGACACACAGCTCACACAACATTTCCTTAAGGTCCTGAGCTCTGGCAGACCCACGGATGGATTGCCCGAGCTCCCTTCAGCCCAGGATGAGCAGCAGGAATCCCAGAATGGGTTGGGTTAGAAGGGACCTTAAAGTTCATGCAGTTCCAACCCTCTTGCCACAGGCAGGGGCACCTCTCACTAGACCTGGCTGCTCAGGACTCTACCCAGCCTGACCCTGAACACTTCCAGGGACAGAAGCTCCAGGAGGAATAAGTCTCCAGGTCACCAGACACAGATTCTCCTGCAGACCCCAGCACCCCATGGACCAGGCCTGTGTCACTTCGGTGTCACCACGCTCTGACTCACGGGCAGGGGTGTCTTGCACAACACAACTGATTACAGCAAATTACAGTTTTGCATATTGTGGAAAACCAGAATCGGAGCCAGTGGGCCTTAAAATGCCACAGAGGGGGCCAATGGCAGCCAGTGAGCAGCTCAGGCATCCCCCACACCCCTGTTACTCCCCCTTTCCCACGGTAAGATGCACGGGTGGGATGGCAGGAGGGGGCAGAGGGAATGGGCTGATGATATATTCCCCCCCCCCTTTTGCTCCAGCAAATGTTTTCACTCGCATTAGCATCGCTAAAGCCGGGAGGATATAAGTGAATAGGAAACAGCAGGAACCTGTGGCTTTATGGCACCAACATCTGCTTTAATGAACTCCTCACAGACTCCATCCAGCCCTTTCCACACTCACCTCCCAGCATCCCTGCCGCCTCTCTGGCACCGGCCTGCCAGCCTGGCTTTGCCCAGCACAGCCCAGCTCAGGACTCTCCCAATAACCTACAGGGCTGGCAGGATGATCCACCAGCCCCAAACACATTGGGAGGGAGAGAGCCATGGGGCTGAGGACTTAAAAGTGCTGTCGCTGCTAGAAATGGAAGGAATGCCAAGCCTCTTGCAGCATCTTGGCTCGCTTAACTGACCCAAAATTCAGATCTGTTTTTTAGATATTTTTATAGATATTATTCCTGTAAAGGGACGGAAAGGGAGCCAGCACGCACAGCACCAAAGGGACCCACAGCATGTACAGAGGAGGGGAGATAAAGGACACAGCTGGAGTCTCCAAGCTCCTTACAAGGGTCAACAGCCGTGCGCTTGCGGTTTCTAAACAGAAAACGCAAGCTGGATTTCTTCCATACCCCCTCCAACTACCACTTCCAACAGACTCTGCTCTCTTTAAACTAGCATTTTCTCATTTCTCTCCTTTTTTTATGGTTGTGTTGTTTCAGTATTTTACCCTGCTGCTATTATGCACAGAGAGCACCCACTTCTAGGAGACAGCAGGCTCCATAACCAAGCAGCTGAAGTAGAAGGAGACGAAAAAAAACAGAGTAGATCCTTTCACACACTTACTGTCTTTAAGACCCCACTTTCAAAGGGCAGGATTTGGTGAGCAACAGGTCTTGGAGCAGCTCTCCCCTAGCCATCTGCTCCCAAGGGCAGCAGCAGGCAGGCTGCCTCCTGCCACTGATGTCCTCGCAGCTCTCAGTAGTGGGGGACAGCAGTACTGATATCGCCCCTCCATTCCTCTTTCCCCAGGTGTTTTTTGCCACTGGTGGTAGAGCAGAAGGATGGAAGGACTGTCCTTCAGCAGGGTGGCAGTGTCACACTGTCTGCAAACCCCTCTGTCAGCCGAGTTCCTCTCCCCAGCATCACACCCTGCATTTCAGCCACCCTTCTGCAGCCTCCATGCAGCCCCCTGGAGAAAGACCCTCCCCTCAAGCAAGCTTCAAATCCTCACACTGAGTTATTTTCCTATGCACAGTTGCACACGAAGGAGCAAGAGGAAGCCTGGCAGGTAAAGCCCCGGGCTCAGGAGGGGTGGATGTGCTGGGAGCTGGAGTTCCCCCAGCAGCAGTCCAGGGGATGGATGAGTGGACCAGCTGCTTCTGGGATTCAAACCCGCATTCAAAACAACACTTCTCCCCCTGCACTGCAAAACCCAACACAAACAATATGCACATTCTCTGTTATTACAAGAGAAAATTGTTTTCTGGGTGAGGCCCCTCCCTCCTTAAAACCAGGCAGGGATGGGGAACGGAGCAGATGATCACTGGGGCTAAGCACCCGTCTGGGCTCCCTCCTCTGCACCATCACATGCCACCTCTACACAACACTCCTGGAGAAACACTAATTATAGCTCCACAACTACAAACGTTATTATATATACATATGCCAGATTACCAACGTGCCTTGAGAGAGCTCCCCAGGCTCAAAGTGAGCCAGGTGGGTCAGGTTTAACTTGTTTTTTCTTTTTCACTCCCTCCCCTCCCCCCTGCCCAGTTTTATTTCAACCCCTGCATGAACTTGGGGCACGCAAAAATAAAGAGAACAGAGTCAGGCACGGGGGTCCTGCACCATCAACCCAGTGACATCCCCTTTACGCCCCTCACCATCCCCATTGCTTGGCCACAGCTAAATCCAGCCTTCCCAAACCCTCACCAAGCCCAGCATGCCACGCCATGCCGAGCCTCCCGGCCCCTCACTGCCCACCCCGACACCACAGCACCGCTCCCAGCCAAGCAGGACACCAGTTGCCAGCTCTCAAACCTCTCCCTTCCCACCAAGGGAGAGTTTCTCCTGGCTGGAAGACACCTCTGCAGCAACATCCAGGCCACTGAATAAGTCAATAGTGCCGTTCCTGTTTCCCATTTGCTGCAACACACTGGATCTTTGTGTGGTGGAGGCGGAAAAAATATTAATCTAATTAGACTCCCTCCCTAAAATTCCTCGTCACCTTAATTACGCTTCAGAAAAAAAGGCTTGGTTCATTTTCCTAGAAAATCAGCTTGTCAGGAGACGCTTTCAACTCCTGACAAGACCGATCTGTGCTTTGCGACGCGTCCTCAAACCCTTGCCAGAAGCTGCGGGGAGCGAGAGATCCCGAATTCCCACGGGGATGACGACCTTGCCCATCTCGGCTATGGTCTCTTCCAGCCTCTAAAAGCCATCAAACTTTATAGTGCTCCACTTCTGAGCTCTACACTCGAGCACATCTTTTTATACCTGCAGGATAAACACTGGCACCTTTGCTTTGCCACCGCCGGAGGATGACAAAGTCCCGAGAGGCTGAGCATGTTCAGGAGTTGCAAAGCGGGTGTGGGAGATAAAATACAACGGAGAGGCTGAATTTGATCACAGGAGTCCTAACGAGAGAGGGCAGCAGGAGAGATGTGCCTCTGTTTCTTGTCTGTGGCAGGGATTACTGACGGAAGGGCTGGATTTAAGTGCATCTCAATCACAAGATTGGGTTGCGCACAGGAAACTTTGAAGAGCCGTAGGAAAAGACCACTTGGCCGCCCTGCCACCAATCGCTCGGCTTATGAAAAAGCAGATTTAAAATAATAATAATAAAAAAAAGATAAAAGAAATCCAGGCTGAATAATTACTTATTTGACCCGCCGGGGAATCGCAGCCGGCGATACTACAAACAGGGCTGGGTTTATTTTGCTTTTGCCAAGAAAAATAAATATATATATACAGAGAGATAGAGAAATATAAGGAAGCGGCACGGCGAGGCGAGCAGGGAGCGGCGCTGGCAGCTCGCATGCCCCGGAGCATCCCCCCCGGAGCTGAGAGCGCTGCCAGCCCGTATCCCCACGGAGCATCCCCCCCGGAGCGGAGAGCGCTGCCAGCCCGTATCCCCACGGAGCATCCCCCCCGGAGCTGAGAGCGCTGCCAGCCCGTATCCCCACGGAGCATCCCCCCTGGACCAAAGAGCGTTGCCAGCCCCCACCCACCCGGAGCATCATCCGCCCCGGACCGGAGCATCCCCCCGGCGCGGAGGGCGCTGCCAGCCCGTATCCCCCGCGAGCATCCCCCCAAACGGCGCGCAGGGCGATTCTTCCTCCCCGCCAACCCCTTAACCTTTATATTAAAGAAAAGAGCAAACAAACACGAACTCAGCGTCCCAACGTTGGACACCGCAACCGCAGTGAACTTTTTTCGGTGGGATGCCGCCCACCCCACAGCCTCCCCCCCGAACCCCCCAAACTTGTGTCCCCCCTTACCTGCGGCGGCCAGCGCCCGGCGGAGCAGCAGCGGGATGAGGAGGAGGGTGAGGCGGAGGGCGGGCGGCGGCATGGCGGTGGGGCCGGGATCGGGACCGGGCTCGGGGCTGGGATCGGGAGCGGAGCGCTGCCCGCCCGCCTCGCCACTGCCGGGCTGCCCGGCGCGGGGGGCGGGGCCTCGCCGGGGGCGGGGCCTCGGGCGGGGCGGGGCCTGGGCCCCCCCATCCCTGCGATGAGCTGTGCCCGCTCTCAGCCACCCCCCGGCCTTATCCCCCGGCACCATCCCGGGATACGCCGATGGAGCAAAGCCGGGAGAGAGGCTGCGGGGCCCGGGTGGAGAACCGGCGCTGACCCCCCGCGCGGTGGGTCTCGCTGTGCAATGGGGGCGAGCGGGCACAAGGGGGAGCCCCGCAACGCGATCGGAGCCGCGTCCCCCCCACCCGCGTCCTCCTCCCGCAAAAATACTTCACATGAGCGCAGCAGCGGGTCCTGCTGCGATGTGAGTGCTGTGGCATCGCGGAATGGGCGCTTATCATAGAATCATGGAAGGTGTCCCTGTCCATGGCAGAGGGGATGGAATGAGATGAACTTTCAGGTCCCTTCCAACCCATGGAAGGTGTCCCTGTCCATGGCAGAGGGGAGGGAATGAGATGAACTTTCAGGTCCAACCTTTGGGTTGGAAGGGACCTGAAAGTTCATCTCATTCAATCCCCTCTGCCATGGACAGGGACACTTTCCACTAGACCAGCTCACAGCCTGGCCTCGAACATTTCCAAGAATGCAGCACTCACAACTGTTCTGATTTAAAGAAAATAATAGAATCATAGAATGGATTGGGTTGGAAAAGACCTCCCAGATCATTAAGTCCAACCCTTGGTCCAACTCCAGTCCCTTTACCAGATCATGGCACTCAGTGCCACGGCCAAGCTCACCTTAAAAACCTCCAGGGATGGGGAATCCACCCCCTCTCTGGGCAGCCCATTCCAATCCCTGAGCACTCTCTCTGCAAAGAAGTTTTTTCTGATCTCCAACTTCAATATCCCTGGCAGAGCTTGAGCCCATCGTGCCCCCTTGTCCTATTGCTGAGTGCCTGGGAGAAGAGACCAACCCCCACCTGGCCAGAACTTCCCTTCAGGCAGTTCCAGACAGTGCTGAGGTCACCTCTGAGCCTCCTCTTCTCCAGGCTAAACACCCCCAGCTCCCTCAGCCTCTCCCCACAGCACTTGTGCTCCAGTCCCTTCTCCAGCTTCGTTGCTCTTCTCTGGCCCCGCTCCAGCCCCTCAATCTCTTGCCTGAACTGAGGGGCCCAGAACTGAACACAACACTCAAGATATTGATGATAAAGCACAATGTTATTGCAGCTTGGCCACAGCTCGAGACACGCAGGGAGGTCACACTCCCAAGTACGTGTCTACTGTGTACAAAAATCGAGCGATCTTTACACAGGTAGCTTCAAATATTGTCTGTTTCAGACACTCTTTAAGTTCACAAATGTTTTCTAATATAAGGATGGTTATATAATATCAGTTTAAACAGTACTTCTTTCTACCCCTCCACCCGGGTTTCTGCCCTCCTACTTTGTTCATGACAAGGTGCTAAACGGGCCTTCTCTTATCAGTCTTTTATTCAAGCAAGCCCCTAATTCCCCTTTTATTTCACTTGTCCACATTCAAGGCATGCCTAAGTCTTTTTTACTTTGCCTGCTAGTTACTGTTTGCAAAGTCACAATGAATATAGTTAAAAATTTTTATGCTATAACTTTTGTCCCTGTTTCAGTTCCAGGGTCTCACCACCCTCACAGGGAAGATTTTCTTCCCAGTATCTAATCCAAACCTCCTCTCTGTCAGTATGAGGCCATTCCCTTCTTATCCTGCCACTCCATACTCTCATAAAAAGTCTCTCTCCATCTTTCTTTTAAGCTCCCTTCAGCTACTCTTATAACCCCCACTCCCAAGAATAGGCATTAAAATCCAGACTGCAAGAGCATAAAAATAACAGATGCACAAACACACAAATAATAAAAACCAAAATTCACACACTGAGGGAGGTATCTTGCAACTCCTCCTTAATATGTGGCCTTTCAATACTTAAAGAGGGCTTATAAAAACGACAGAGAGTGGCTTTTTACTGGGGCAGGTAGTGATAGGACAAGGAGGAAATGGTTTTAAAGTGAAAGAGGAGAGATTTAGATATTAGGAAGAATTTCTTTGCTGTAAGGGTGGTGAGGCCCTGATATGGGTTGCCCAGAGAAACTGTGGCTGTCTCATCCCTGGAAGTGTTCAAAGCCAGGTTGGATGGGGCTTGGAACAACCTGGGCTAGTGAAAGATGTCCCTGCCCATAGCAGGGGATTGGATCTAAATGATCTTTAAGGTCTCTTCCAACCCAAACCATTCTATGATTCCATGATATCCAGGTATCTCTCTTCTTGTAAAGAACTGTAAACAAAACTCCAGGCTTGTAAACATCAGTGGGCTGCAGTTTTCCACCTGGCATCTCCCTCCCCAAGTTGGGTTTAAACTCCACCCTGGCACCTGGCTCCATGGAGGGGGCACAAGTGCTCAGCAGTGCCTTTTTTGAGGGGAGAGAACCTCAAATTCAGCAAAATCACACTACAAGAGAGCAGAGCTGCAGCAGGGTCCGTGCAAGCAGGGCTGCAAAGTGCTGGGTAACAGCAAGATCCACTCTTTCATAGAATCATAGAACCAAATGGGTTGGAAAAGACCTCCGAGATCATCAAGTCCAACCCTTGGTCCAACTCCAGTCCCTTTACCAGATCATGGCACTCAGTGTCACCTCCAATCTCACCTTAAAAACCTCCAGGGATGGGGAATCCACCCCCTCTCTGGGCAGCCCATTCCAATGCCTGAGCACTTTCTCTGCAAAGAATTTTTTTCTGGTCTCCAACTTCAATTTCCCCTGGCAGAGCTTGAGCCCATCGTGCCCCCTTGTCCTATTGCTAACTGCCTTTCCCACTAAAGGAAGGGTCTGCTGTGGCTGCCTATAAATGGTTAAAATAGCATGGGAACTGCTAACTACTTTTAATTGCTGGCAGCTGCTCAGTTCCTCGGGGTAGGGCAGTGGGGGCGAAGGAGCCCTGGCAGGCAGGCGGTAATTACAGCCTGTGCCGCCGCCAGCCCGGTGGAACCGGGGCGGTGGGTTTGGCGCCGGAGCTCTCCAGGCTCCACGAGCTGCTCCAGCCATGGGGTTGCTCTTGGGGCTGTGCCTGGTTGTCGCCTTCACAGGGGTAGTGCAAACCCCGATGGGATGGAGAAGCCGTGGAGTCTGGGGCTTGCATGCAAACCATCCCCCAAAAATGAAAATCCCGTTTTGGGAACCTCCCAGAGCCCTCATGCCCAGATGCCACCTTCTCCCTCAGCCAGTCCCATGGATACCCCAGCCAGACCCCAAAAATCAGGAGGTACTCATGGCATGTTGCTTGGGCCACCTGCACGTGGCTGGCAGTGCAGCTGCCTGGAGTGGCACCTCGAGCATCCCACACCCGGCTGCACTCGAGCCGGTATTTACAGAGCACTGGGACGTGCCGGAAAAGGCTGAAGAGCGGAAAAAAAGAATCTCATTTCCAGTTACTGTCGAGGGAGTGAAGCTGGAAGGGAAGAGCTCGGCAGGGCAGAGAGGGGGAGGGATGCACCTGATGCAGGGGCTGACAGCTTTGGGAAAATAAACTGGAAAATAAAGGTGTTTTCCAGCCGGATCAGGCCAGAGGAGTGGGCATTCAGAGTGCCTATTTCGGGAAGGAGAATGTGGCTTTTGTACATTTTTTTGGTAGAAATGAGTGAGAGCGGGTGGGTTAGACCAGGTGGCATTTAAGTCATTGTCTGGTATTCAAAATATGAATTAAAGCAATGCAAATTAAGGGCTCACTTACCACTATTGCACAATTTGTGAAAAATATGACGTGACAAACTATCATTAAGGCAAAGGGTTGTTTTTCCTCCCAGGTGTTTACATCGTACCCCTCGTTTTCCCGCTAATGGCCCGGCGTGAACGTGTCAATCAAATTCTCAGCGCTGATCCCAGTGTGAGGAATCGCACCGGGCTCAGCCGCCCAGATGCAGCAGCACAGTCAAGGTATTGGCCTCAGAGGGATGGGGCTGGATGAAGCCGAGGGGAAGAAGATGGCACATGGGAAAGGGTTTGCAACGCCCGGGTTGGTTGGCGTTCTGCAGCTTTAGGGAGGGACTGCTCCCACTCAGGGGGGCAGCAGGACCAGCAGCCCAAATCCCGCTGGTGACACACCTGAGCAGGGACCCTCTGACCTCCCTGTGTTCGACATTCAGGTCTCTGGCATAGCCAGGAGGAGAGGGTGGTGCATTAAAGCGTTAAAAATGATGGCAATCAGATGAATAATAAACAGAGGAAACTCCCAAAGCATAATCAGGAGGTGAGACAAAGACTCGCTTGTTCGGGATTCGAGGTCACTGCGCCCTTCAGCTCTGACCACACCATCACAGGAGGGGTAGGTTTCTTTTCCCACTCAAACTTTAGAAGCTGAGCAGGCCTTAAGTGGGCTGAAACATCCTCTGTTAGTTCCTTTTACCTTTCAGACCTTGCTCCTCACTAGATACCTCAGTGATCTGGGATAAGGCTGGGCTCAGTGGCACCGAGATATCAAGACATCTTTATGGTACAAAAGAATCTGTATTATGGGAAAAAAGGTGATTGTATTTATTTTATTTAAAAAGCATTTTCTTTTAAGCCCCCAGATGTTAGTTGCAGCTGTAGTAGGCTGGAAGGGCCAGAGGCAGCTAAACAGGGGAGCAGCCAGAGGTGCTTATCTGTCTGGGGGTTCAGAGGCCTTCAAGGCAATTTGCATAACATTATCCATAACTGTGCTATCAGGACAACCAGTCCCACCAACCTCATTAGGAATTAGGAAGAAGAGTGTCTGAAGACCTGCACACAGGGGAAGAAGAGGGGATACACAGCAAAGCTACAGATAATGTGGGGTCAAGGCACTGGGAAGGGCTTCCCCAGCATGGAAAATCCTTAGAGTTTTGCTTTCCCTGGGGTGCTGCAGCAGGGATGCCCTGGCATTGCCTCCCCACCAGCTCACCCTGCCACATCTCTTCTCACTCCTCAAATAGCTGCTTCCCTCCTCTGGGAATCCAACCAGGCTGAAATGCTCCTGCATTTTGTAAAGAGGGAATTTTTATAGGGAGCTTGTTTTCACCAAGAGAGCCCCGGCACAAAGTAAACACTGAGTTAGCAGTGATTTATTTTACCTTTTTCCCTACTACATTTCCTTACCTGGGAGATTTGGAGCACCAAAGGAAGCTGTGGAAATTTCTGCTGACAGAATTACTGCAAGGATGCTGTTACTGCCACAGAGAAGTCCTGGACACTGCCTGGAAAGGACTGGGAATTTGCTGCTTTCCATAACACAGGAAGAGTTGAGTCAGAAGAGCTGGAAGAGGAGAGGGCAGGTGTTCCTGTACAGCAGGTGGACCAGCGTATTTTGCTGGGTAGGCTGTTGCTGGTGACACCTGGATGGAGCCAGAGCATCCTTTCAGTTCATCATGGGCCAGCTTGCCTGGACAGGGAGTGACAGAACAAGGGGAAACTGTTTGAAACTAAAAGAGGAATGATTTAGATCAGATGTGAGAAAGAAATTCTTCCCTGTGAGTGTGGTGACAACCTGGCACAGGCTGTCCAGAGGACAGTGGCTGCCCCATCCCCAGAAGTGTCCAAGGTCAGGTTGGACAGGGCTTGGA
The DNA here is from genome assembly GCF_047495875.1 of Pithys albifrons albifrons. Classification (NCBI taxonomy): domain Eukaryota; kingdom Metazoa; phylum Chordata; class Aves; order Passeriformes; family Thamnophilidae; genus Pithys; species Pithys albifrons. The sequence goes on from NC_092466.1 coordinate 34,299,909, forward strand.
CTGATCTGGTCTAGTGGAAGGTGTCCCTGCCCATGGCAGGGGTTTGGAATGCCATGATCTTCAAAGTTCAACCCAAACCATTCCATGATTCTGTGATTCCCTGTAATTTTCTCCCATGCTTTCTGAGGGTGAAACACCTGACACCCTGCCTTCCTCTCCCCACTCCATGGGCTCCCTCACCACACACTGAGGTTCCCAGGTTAACCCTTTAATCTTGGAGCAGGGAGGTGGAGGCAAGGGACTGTCCTGCCCCTCACCTCCAACCAGGGATGGTGTGCACTGCACATTCCATGCTTGGGCTGGCAGGGGCTCCTGAGGGAGCTGAGCAAGGTGCAGGAGATGCAGCATCTTCCTGGAAGCTGAGGATGGAGAAGGTCCCCTTGACTAGTGGGACATTATGCATACCCAGGGAGCCATCCCTGTCAGGGACATAAATAGAGAGGGCAGAAAACCCCAAGATGAAGACCAAGATCATGAAATATCATGTACATACCCACAAATCCTCCAGCCCACAGGATGCCTGGTGTGCAAGCCCTGCAACAGACATGGGAAACAAGGCAGGATCTCTGAGTCCTGGCTCCCTCCCAAGCCAAATTCATGGGTGAGAGATGAAGAAGAAGAGAGGCAGAATCTCCGTGGAGTCAGTGGGGAGGGAAGGGGTGTTTGTGGTTCAGTGGCTCCCAAGTCCTTTCTGCTTTGCAGAGCTTTACGAGTGACACTGGCGTGTGATTCGATTAGGAAAAGGGCTTCACTTTCTACCAGCTCCAGAGTTTCCTTGGCTACAGCTTGAGATGTGATGGAAAACCCTCTGGGTGGAGGGAGAAACAGACACTGACACCCACCCTCTTTCTGATACCCCCTTAAACCCTCATGCCACCTCTCTCCTCCACCTTGGATGGTGCTTTATGGCATCTTTTTGCCACAGGGGGACAGGGGTGGAAGGAGATTAGTGATTCCAAGGTGACCATGACCCATGCTATGAACCCTTACCCTAGGAAGGCTGGGTTGGGTGGCTGGTAAAAGCTCCACGTGTGCACACATGGACACAAAGGGAAGGAGTGAGCACCTCAAACCACCAGAAGATGCTTTGGGGATTTTCATCGAGACCATGGTTTGCTTCAGAGGGAGCTGTTGGCATCTGGACCAGAGTCAGCGGTGCCTCCCAAGCATCTCTTGTGCACCTATAAAAGAAGAGAGTGGGAGAGAATGGAGATAACACAGCCATGCAGCAAAGCAAAGACCTTTCCAGCTCCATCCTCTGCACGAAGCCAGGCTGGGTTGGCAGGAGAGTGGGAAATTGCCAGGAGATATGAATAAGGGAGAGGGAAAAAAGCCACCGTGGGCCAGTATAAAAGCCCCAGTGTGGTGGAGCAGGTGCAGAGGCAGTGATAATTCCCCATTTCTTCCAACAGAGGAACTAGGAATGTGCAAATCAAGTTATTGGGCAGCAGGTTTAAAGACAAACAAAAGACCACACTTTTTCTATGCCACCCATGATTAAATTATGGACCTCATTGCCACAGGGTGCTATGGAGATCTACAGCCTAACTGGCCCCCAGAAAGCATTTAGGCAAAGTCACAGGGCACACGGGTCTGTCAAGGTCTGTTAAACATGATGGAGCAGCCACCTCAGGGAGTCCCTAAAGCCCAAGGCTGCTGGGAGCATGTGTTGGACAAGGGGCTCAGCAGACCTGCCATCCCTTGCCACTAATACTGGAACAACACAACCTGGGAGAAAAATAGTGTCTCATCACCTAAATAAACCATTCCCCAAATCCTCTTGAGGGCAAGGAGAGGTTATTTGGCTCGGAAGTGCCCACAGTGATGCTACAGCATAGGCAGAAAGGAGTTTATGTCTGTGTTCCAGTGCAGGGATAATCCAGGATCCCTTTGCCAGGGATTTTTTCCCGTGGCTGCCCTCACAGCTGACTGGGTGAGACAGGGTGGGCAGAGCCCTGCAGTTTCCACAGCTTCAGGCTGAGATGCTGTTGCTCAGAAGGAAAGTGAGAAAAACACCCCCCGCTCCCCGCAAAGACACCACAGGCCAGATCCGCCTGCCATAAACACAGCACCAGCTCCTCGCTCTCCATCCAGCATGTCAGCTCAATAATTCATCGTCCTGGAGGTGCAATAACTATCCATAATTCACGAGCAATAATGTTCTACAAGTCGGAACTGGCAATTTGGCTTCCTGGACCATGTGCCATCTTCCTGGGGCTGCCTTGCACCATATCCAAGGTCTCACTTCTTCTTGCCAAAAGCCATGGAGGCAGCAACCACCTCCGGGTTGATACAGCCATGAGGGGTGTCCTGGAAGCAGCAGGCTTTGGAGCTGTGTCCACCTGTCCCCGTTCTTCAGGCTTCCAAGGGCTTCCTCATGTGCTGCTCTGAGCATTCTGAAGAAGTCTTGGGTTTTGGTCTGAGAGGCTGAAAAAAACCCAACAGGTTGTGGGGCTCTGTATTAGTGGGGCAATAATGGAGGTACTTTGGGGGAGCAAGACAAGGTATATCAGCGATGCAGAGATGTGTTCTTTGTCAGCAGCTCACTGTAGCAGTGTTTGGTGTTCCTTGGTGGCCATTCCAGCAGTGAAAGGATTCCTGTTGGCACAGGAACCCTGTGACATGGGAGTGTGCAGGTCCCAGAGATGGTCCAGAGCAAGATGTACAGCAGTTTCTTAACATCTGAGACTGATAAACAGCTCCAAAGCACAAGATCTGAGTGATAATTTGGCACTGGGGGTGGCAGAGAGGGCTGGGGGAGGCTGCAGTGACAGGTTATCCTCCAGGAGATAGCACAGAAACATCCTGGTATCAGCAGGGAAGCACAGCAGTTCCAGAGAGAAGTGGGAAACGTGAGCCACCGAGTTCTCAGATTAGAAAAACACCTCTTGCTCAGCAAACTCTGTAAGCCAGACGTAAAACACGGTGAAGCAGAGCATGCTGGAGCTCCCTCACTCCTGGGGGAGATGTTTATTAACTCGTCAAAACAGAATGTCTGGTGTTGCCAGCAAGGAGCTGAAACAGGGGGGGGAAAAAAAGAGAAAGGAGAGAGAAAACAGGAAAAAAATGTGAAAAAAAGTCTTTGCTTCCCTGTACTTGGCTGGAGATGGTCTGTGTGCCTGAGCCCAGACCACGCAGGGATCCTGGAGCATCCTCCTGGAGAGGCAGGAGGAGCTGCCGGGGAAGAGGCTGTCGCAGCACCCGGCTCTGACTCCCACGCTCTTCGCAGGAGCCGCTCCCGACCTCTGTGTAATTGGGCCAGTTGGCATACCTGGCTCAACATAAATTAAAGCTTCTAAAATAAATAAGGTGATAGCTGGCAACGAGACACCAAATTGATGTTGCAATAGCACAGGGCACGCTGGGCTGTCATTACATGCCGGTGACACTGGAACAGGGGACGGCAGAGCAGCCACCCAATTATTTTAATCGTATTTGTTTTAAGTGCTACAGGTCAGGGAATAAGTTTCTTCACCAGTTATTTGCTGTTGCTTTGCTCACCTTGAAAAGGAGAGACAGCGCCCAGGGGATTAACTGGGGCGCTGGTGTCGTTATCCCAGGTTTTGGCCAAGAGGATCCGTCTCAAATGAGGCCTCAATGCCCCACATAACCCCAATCCTCCATAAGTTACACATCACAGGCAGCATTATCTGTTTATTTTTATAAGCCTAAGAATCCTAGAAGATTTGGGGTAGAAGGAATCTTAAAGACAGTGTCGTTCCAACCCCCAGCCATGGGCAGGGACACCTCCCACCAGCCCAGATTGCTCCAAGCCCCATCCAACCTGAACCTGGACACTTCCAGGGATGGGGCAGCCACAGCTTCTCTGCCCAACCTGTGCCAGGGCCTGCCCACCCTCACTGGGAAGAATATCCAATCTAAACCTAAAGTCCTCCTCAGATGAGAATGGCCACCACAGACCAGGATTGTGGTACTTTCTGTGCTCACTGTAGGATTTTCCCACCCTCTCCAGCCTCCAGTACTGTCAATATGTACTTTAAAGAACAATTTACACCTAAAAATGCTCCCCTCCTGTGAAAGCGGCCACCGTGCAAAACAGCAGATGGTGTTTGAGCACTGCAAAATGGAAAATATATCTTTAAAAGAGATATACAAGAGTTGTCTTGGCGCTACGCGGGTGCCTCAGGGTCTCCATTTGCAGCTTTCTGCGTTGGGAGGAAAAAAAAGGTGGCAAGTGTTGTGAGATAATGTTGGTGGCAGGAAAATGCTTTTCCAGGTGGGTCCCTGGAAACTGTGGTGTGGGACCAACCCCAAAGGATTGTGCAGGAGGGGCTCCTTGCCCAGCAACACCCACAGCCCTCATGGGCCACCACATGTGCCCAGCTGAGGATGGGACAGGGAGCAGAGCAGGTTTTTCCCTCCTTTCCCCCCCTAACTCATGGTCATAATGCTTTTTTGGATAAAATGCTGTTGATGGAGGCAGAAGGTGGGGTGGAAGAAGCATAAATTACCCTGCTTCCATTTGGGACTGCTGGGAAAAGACAGTCCTGTTGGGCTGCCAACCTTTCCCAGGTGCCAGCCCCAGACTGGAGTTCCAGGATTGATGCAGCAGGAGGTCCTGCTCCTGGAAAGGCACACTTGAGTGTTACAATAACACTGTTTTTGTACATGAAACATCAAAACTGCTCCTTAAAAAACCCTCCTCTCTCTCCCTTCCTGGAAGCAAAACCCTGCTGAACATCAATCCTCCAGGCAATCCTCCCTCCATGTGAAAAAACCCTTTTTCTTAGTGGTTTCTCATAAAAAAAGCCTGAATGCTGCTAATTTCCAAAATAAACAAGCAAATCTTTGAAGCAGCAAATGCAAAAGGCCCCCAAGGCATCTTCTAAATGTCACAGCAAAGCATTAGCCCCAACTCATGCCCGGCTGTCACTGCCTGCCCAGTGACTGCTCCAGGCACAGGGGACATCTTTGGGAAGTTTGGGTTTAGTGGGAGCAAAGAAAACCTCAAACTCAGGCCCCTTCACAGTTGCTTTGAAGCTGACAGGCTCTGCAACAGGAAAAAATAATATAAATTGGGTTGGGTTTCACTCCTAGCAACGACATTTTGACAGTTTCTATTTCAGGGATGGCTTTATTGTTTTCCCACTGGTCCTCAATTAATGCCTTACCTCAAAATAGCTGCGAGCCAGCAGGACTTTTCCACTCACCAGGCTGCAGGCTGCTCCAAGCTTCCCCCATGGATTGGGCTGGCTGTTCCCAGCCTGACCCCACATCTCTGGTTCTGATCTCTCCAACAAGGACAACCTCCCTGCTGATGCTTAAAAGTCAACCTGGAGGAGAAAGCAAACTTGATTCCCACTGTTCTGAGGGTGCTGTGCCCAAGCACGTGAGGCCAGGAGCAGGGCAAGCTGCTGGGAAGTGGATATGGCCAGTGCTCAGGAGAAACACAGGCTAGGAATGCTCAAAGGGCTGTAGGGAGGCAGATGGAGATGGGGTTCACTTTGACATCCTGTACTTGCTTTTGGAGCTGGGAAAGTTTTGGCATGTGTTAACAATGAGGATATTTGGTGTTGGAACTAGATGGTCTGTAAGGTTCCTTCCAACCCAAATTGTTCTGTGACATCCCTGTGGTGCCATCTGAGCTTGGACAACCCCATCCAACTGGGCCTCCCAAAAGGATATCACACCCCAAGCCCCCTCGGGCTCCCCGCTCCCATTGCCACAGAATAAACTCATAAATACCCCTCTCAAGGTTATCCAAGAGTGGTGAAAGATTTAAGAAAAGGCCTGTACAATGTATACAGCTCCTCCTGAAATATTCATCCCCTGACATCAACGTTTCATCAATTTTCTATCATGTATCACCCCTGACACCAGCCTCAGTCATGGTGGTGCACATGGGCAAAAATAGAGACGGTTTACAGAACTGGCCGCCTCCACTTTCCTCTTTTCCCACTTAATTCAGTATCTGCCAATTAGCCCCTGCAGAAACCACCTTCCCCTCTGCTCTGGGGAGGCCAGACATGCCCCACTTCCCTTTGGAAGTGGGTGGGATGGGGGGCTGAGGGCTGGATAATCCGGATGGGGCACAGGAAGCCTCTTTGCAGTGACATACTGGGCACTCAGCCAGAGCCACCCCAGAGCAGAGGAGCCACACCAAAGGCTCCAGCCTAGAATTTACCTGTGGGAGCACCTGTGCTCCCATTCCAGGAAGCCAGCTGCCCTTTCCCCTGCTCCACATCTCCCAGGAGCCCCATTCTTCACTCAGTAGCCACATTCCTGGGCACGTGCCAAACACCTTCTCCCATAGCAGAGAGGCCCCTGGTGCCTTTTTTTTCATTCTTTTCCTTTCTAATTCTTGTAAAGTGTTTAACCTGTGTTATGACTGTGCTTTTCCTGGCCCCACTAAATGACCAACAGGTTGCTTCAATCTGCCCATCAGTCCCTGCCTGGCTGCTGTGGGAAATGATGGAGGAAAAGCACTCTTGCCACAGTCATCTTTTGATTTCAGCATCACTAATGAAGTTCAAGGAGACCTTTCCTCTCCCCCAGCCTGAGCCAGAGAAGCCAGAACATTTTAGCTGTTATCTGATTTGATGTGCAAAAAAACAGAGGGAAAGGGGAGGAAAAAAACCCAAACCCACAGCCCACTGCTGGCTCCTTCTTGCCTTTAATTGCAGTGTACAAATGCCAGGCTTGTTTTTGCTCTCTCTGAAATTCCCTCTGTCAGTACAGGGCTCCCTCCGGTTCAGGACAAAAATTGACTTCGTGTCATGAATGAAGTAATTATTTCCCTCCACAAATGAATATGGCAATTATTTCCCTCTTCGGGAGGGGAGGGACGTGTGTGAGGTTTAAGCTGCTGAGCAGAGCCACGGTCCCCACCCAGAGCAGGGATGTGCTCAGGCTTTGCACCCCCCTGTTCCTGCCCCCTCCTTGCCCCACCACCTCTTCTCTTTCCTGGTGCCGTGCTCAGGCTCAGACTTGCTGGATCACCACTGGACACTGACACTTTGCTGGATCAAGGGCTGTGCTGAGGGGGCAATTTCTCTCCCCCACAGCTCAGCCCTTAGCCTAAGGTGATCTGCTGGAGCTGAAATCCACTTTCCCCCTCTGTGCTGTTTTCCCCTGGCTCAGGAATAAAGGACATTTCCTAATGTGCCCATCCTGTGTCCCTTCACTGAGGAAGAGCAGGGATAAAATACTTCCTCAGGTGTGTATTACAGACTTGTACAAAATCACAGACTGGTTTGAGTTGGAAAGGACCTTAAAGATCTATTCCAACCCTCTGCCATGGGCAGGACTGCCACCCACTGGGTATATCCCAGTTACAGAGATGACCATGCAAACCCTACCTTTCTGCTTCTCCTTTCATCAGTACCCTATTCACTGCCTGGACCCTTCACCAAAGAAAGGCCTGGGATGATGGTCAGGAGACTGGGATTAGCCCACTACCTGTCATCACTATCACAGTGAGGCACCATCCATGCCTCTAAGAGGTCAACACTAATCTGGGCCAGGGTCCCACCTCAGCACCCAGAAGGTCCTTCTCCAGCAGCTGGGCTGTGTTTGGAGACAGGTCTGTCACATACTCACCATGCAACACACCCTGCCTGCTTTTTCTTCAGGGCCATTGGCTCCGTGCACACCCATTTCCCAACTCCAGCAACGAAGGGTTTAGCAACTCGTGAAGTGTTTCTACGCCAGCTCTTGAGCACGTTGCAGCTTCTGCAGGTGTTAAAAGCTGCTGTAGAGAGCAACACAAAGAAAGCTATTTGTGGCACACTCCGAGATCTCTGAACCCCACAAAGACACCGAAGCACTGCGGCAGAGTGTGCTGGAGAGCGATGAACCAGAGCCTGAACTATTAACTATTTCCAGGAACACAAACCCCAGGCAATCCTGCAAGGACAAACATTTCCCTGTCAGAGCAGATGGGGCACTTCTACCAGCACTCAGAAATCTTGTCTTTGCGTCAAAGGATAGAGGTTGGAAAGAGGGAGTTCAAGCATCTTCTGCAGAAAATCATGTCCCTTCCACCACGGCCAGACCAATTCCAGCAACACAAGAACCAGAAGGATTGTAAGAAGGAGAAAAGCAATAACAAATACATTATTTAAATGGGTAAAACCATGGGACACAAGCACCCCAAGCAAGCTGGAAAGTCACTTGAAGGTTGTGAGTGACCTTGAAGGGAGCTGGACCTTGAGTTGGTGGCTGCGGCGGCAGAAGCGTGAAAATGTATTGCAGCCCTTGGGCAGCCTTCAGTTCTCATTTAAGCTGTTAATCAGAGGGGGAGAGGGAGGAGAACAGCAGCAGCAGCAGCTTTTCCCCGCGAGCCTGACCGTAAAAGTGTGAGTGGCACTGGAAGGACCTTCAGGACGTGGGAAGAGGGTGTGGGGAAGCAGCTCTGCCTTGCTGCAAGGAGGAACAGCTCTAGGAGCTGAAAACACACATTCCTTTATTCTTCTTAGTCCTTTCACGGATGGAGTTATCCCAGTGATTAGTTTTCCCGTGGTTTGTTTGGTTGCTCAGGAGTGCAGAGCAGCTCTGTGGGTCTCTCTGCTGAGGGTGGTATCACCCCATCGCTCTGCCCTGCAGTTTGGGGCAGCCTCATGACCTGGGGGATTTTTTGACCCAGTGGACCAATTCTGAGGCACAGCTGCCCCAGAGCATCCTGGAATTCCTGTGTCACAGCAGTAGGACCTTTCTGCTTTCAGTCCACAGGTTGCTGTGTCAGGGACCATATCCACTGTCCCCAGAGTCCCTGAGGAACAGAGCAGCTCCTGTGGGGAGCTGGCAGACCTTGCCCAGAGAAACCGTGGCTGCCCCATTCCTGGAAGTGTTCAAGGCCAGGCTGGATTGGTCTCTGAGCAACCTGGAGGGTCTTACTGCCCATTACAGGAGGTTGGAAGATGATCTTTAAGGTCCCTTTGAACTCAAACCATTCTAGAATTCTGTGACCATGAAGCTGTTGTAAAAGAATAGAAAGGGACACAGGCACAGACTCCTTCTTGGAAGAATGAGGCTGGTGACCTGCCCTACCAAGGGGACTCATTCAAATCCAGGTGGGATTCTCTAAGAAAGAGCAGACAGAATTTGAGCAGAGAACCAGAGAAGTCACCTCCCCGCTCACCTGTGCCACTCACCCTTCTCCAGCATCACAAGGGTTAAGATGAGTCTATTACTGTTTGCTTGTCACTTTGTCGCTGATCTAATGACCATCGATAATAGCTGAATAAGAATTGATGGAGAGATGGATTTAATTAACCCCGGTGTCAGCAGCTCGCATTGCTGTCTGTTTGTGTTAATGGAGCAGCTCAGGAAAAAACTCTCCTGAGCTTTGCGTGGCTCAGCCTGCGGCAAGTAAAACAGTCCTATTCATCAGCTGCACCCTCCAGGTGTACCCAGGCAGTGCCACATGGCAATTGCTTCCTCCTGCCCCCGAAAGAATACAATAATCACCTGCTCTGTCGCACTCCCAGTCGCCGGCTTTGCCCGCCACCCCATCCTGCTGCTGCTGCCTTTGACAGCACAGCCAAGGTCTCAGCAGGGTGGGGGTAGTCTGGGAGTGCCTGGGAAAACAGCATGTTGATATTGGGTGGCTGGAGATCTTTATTCAGCAGGAGACTGTTCTAAGGGGGTGATAGAAGACCAGGACAAAGGCAAAAACTGCTTGGGGTTACCTGACAGTGCAGGTGCCTGGTCAGGGATGCAGGCTGAGAGGTGTCCCCTGCTCTGCATCCCCTGGGCCCTCCTACAGCCTCTTCATCCCCAAATCCAGGTGTTGCACACACCCCACTGGGGTTTATCCTCTCCTTCTGGGTTTCAAAGCAGTTTGGGAGCCAGCTCTGGGGGAACAGGCACAGAAGCACAGCCCATGCAGGGGTTGGGTGCTCAGACAAGACCATCCCAGTCCCAGTCCCACTAATGAGGCTGGTCCTGCCCATTCCTTTATTGCAGCTGGTAATTAGTGTCTGCCAGCTCCTTCCCTCTCTTCAGCCAATCTTCAGGTACAGCATATGATAGCTGGTATTGCTCTTCATTCTCCTGCCCCTGGCTCATCAGGAGGATCACAGGGGAAATGCCAGCCTGGAGGCAGTGTTGGTGTATGGCCCTTCCTGCCTGTGGATTCCCAGTCCCACTGATGAATTTCCTGGTAGCTCAGGGACTATGCCATGCACCACAGCACCATCCAGCACCCCCAGGCCACCCAGCTTCAGCACCCACTTCCCAGGGCAGAGCAGTAATCCAAGGGTACATATTGGAGCATCCCCTCCCTGGGCATTATCCATGTGGGAGACCTCTCAGGGCAAGCTTGGGGGGGCCTGTCTGACACCCACCAGCTTTTCTTCACACTTCCCCTTCTTCTCATTTTCGGCTGTGATTGATTTTCATGTTCTAACACATGTCCAGCCTTGACCTGTGCTGGCAGGTGGGCGAGTCTGGATCCAGCCCTGGGGCTGAGGATCCCCTGGGATGGTGCTGGTACCACCCCTGCCTGGCTGGGCTGCTCCTCTGGGTGCTGAGTTTTCATGTGCTGGCTCTGACACACCAAGGTATTGCTGTCTGGAGGAATAAGATTCCCAGGGCAACGCCTTGCCAGGCTAAAAATATTCCTTCCAGTAAAAGCACCAGCTCCCGCTGCCAGTGCTGTCTCGTGGTATTTCCAGGTAGGATGGGATGCAGATCCTTCACGATATGAGGTCACTGAAAATACCAGTTGTTGGCAAACTTATTTGCTGCTGAGAAGCAATGAGGTCACCTTTTGGCTTTGGCACCTCGGTTGGCATTTGTAGGCAACTCCGAGGGAGCAAACGCCTCAGCTGGGATTCCCATGGAAAAGACAGGCATGGAAAACAGGTGCATGGACAAGTGAGGCAGAGAATATTGCTGGAGAGGTGAAAGCTGGTGTCAACAGAGATTAGGATTCTGCTCCTACCCTAAGGCCTCGCTCCTCTGGCTGCAGGATGAAGATAACATCACCTCATCGCAGAAAGGTGAGGAATTTAATTCAGCTGAGGCTAATCTGGAGTTTCCAAGTCCTTAAAGCAGCTCTTCACAGAATCACAGACTATTCTGAGTTGGAAGGGACCCACAGGTTCATCGAGTCCAACTCTTAAGTCAGTGGCCCACACAGGGGATTGAACCCATGGCCTTGGCATTATTACAGCCAAGTTTTAACCAACTGAGCTAATCTCAGGTTCAAGCAGCCCTTGGAGCATTTTGGGTCTGGATTGGGAGAACCAGTCTTAGCAATTCAACAGGACATATGGATCCCTCCCTCCCTCCCTGTCCCAAGATCTTTCTTCTCCCAGCAGAGAGGAGCAGCAGCTAAAATAAGTAAAGCTGGCAGTGGAAGGCAGAACTCATCCTGGCCTCCTCAGTGCAGTCCCTGAAGTAGCAAAATTTATCCTGCAGTGACAGGAATTAGGGAGCCCAGGAAGGATCCCAAGATCAAGCATCATCCCAAGTCCATTCCAGCCTGGCAGGGCTTCCAGCTGCTGAGCTGGGGTTGAGCTAGAGCCTTCCTCCCCTCAGAAACCCCCCCAGAGCATTCCACATTTTCCTCTTGTAACTTAATTTTCCCAATGGAACATCCAGTGACTGCCCACAGCTCCACTTCACCCCCAGGAAAAGGTGGGCAAGGCACAAGCAAGGTCTGTCCTGCTCTGGAACAGCCCGAGCCTTTGGAAATATGCTGATTTAGAGAGAAGCAGGTTTCCTGTTTTACTCATCCCTGTCCCAGACAGAAAGTGCCTTTGCCAAGTACATCTTCAAATCCCTGCCAGTAACCTGCAGTCATGGAATACGTGAGGCTGGGGAAAAAAAATCCAGCAGAATTTAATTTTGAAGACCCAGCTAGTCTTATAGCTTTTCAACTGCTGGAGCAGGTGAGCCAATAATAAAATCAACTGCCCAGAGAGGAAATGAATATTGGGTTTTGTTCCAAATGGATGAGTTCAGCCAGCATCAGAAAAAAAGGGAAAAATAATAATAATATAAAAGAAGAGTAGGAATTGTTCTGTGACAAACGTATTTTGACAATCCAGCTGAAAGGGCTGACAGAGTTATGAGTGAGGGGGAGGAATTACTGATCTCTGAGTGTCATCTCACTTGTTTTTCTTGATTCAGCCTGGCCCTACTAACAATGTGTGTCACTGCCCAGTGCTGGGAACATCCTTTGATGAAAGACACGAGGTGCTCCCCAAGGCAAAGCCTGGTTTCCTCCTGCAATATACCTGCCAACAGCAGCAGGGGGGCACATGGGGTACCTGCCAGACAGGCTGGATTTGGGAAGGTCATAGGTGGAGGGGTTGGGGTCTCCAGCCACACATCCTGGTGCGTTTCTGTTTGTGATGCATCTTGAGTCACATTTCCTGGTCTTCTGCCTGACTGAAGTCATAGAATCCTAGAATGGTTGGAAGGGACCATCCAGTTCCAACCCCCTGCAGGGACACCTTCCACTACCCCAGGTTGCTCCAAGCCCTGTCCAACCTGGCCCTTGAACACTTCCAGGGATGGGGCAGCCACAGCTGCTCTGCCCAACATGTGCCAGGGCCTGCCCACTCTCAAAAGAAAGAATTCCTTCCCAATATCCCATCTAACCCTGCCCTCTGGCAGTGGGAAGCCATTCCCCTGCCTCCTGTCACCCCATGCCCTTGACCAAAGTCCCTGTTTCCATCCTCACATGCTGAAACGGGGCTCAAGGTCTCGATTTGCACTCACAAGTCCATGTTGGGTAAAGGGGAGAAGTGGAGGAGGGTGGCAACTGCTTGACTTTGGGGTCTTCAGATGAAAAGAAGAGCCAGTCAGGAGGAGGGGTGGGTGGCACAGAAGCTCCTGATGCCTCTGCCAACAGGGCAGGGGCAAATGTACTGGATAGCAATGGAGACGATCACAATATCTGGGAAAACATCCCAGGGATGACCAAATCTGTGGGATCTCAGTGCCCACTGTGGGTGCTAAATGAACACTGTGCTTACACTGGCTGAAAGCCCTGAAGTTCAGGGCCCTGGAAGTTGCCAGATCCTGACATCTCTTTCTGGGAGTAACAGAGCTGGGGGTGCCTGGTTCTGAACCCTGAGATCAGCTCAGTTGGTTAAAACTTGGCTGTAATAATGCCAAGGTCATGGGTTCAATCCCCTGTTTGGGCCATTGACTTAAGAGTTGGACTCGATGATCCTTGTGGGTCCCTTCCAGACCAGAACAGTCTGATTCTGTGAATGGCATTTATGTTTGTGAGAAGATGGGTGTTGGTGAGGAGTCTCTGATGTCTGTTCCCACCTGTGGTCCTTGGCTAAAACTTACACCTGGATTGGGGACCTTGGGGATTTTAAATGTTCTTTCTCAGTCTGAGCTGTGCAGCTCGTGCAGTGACCTCTTCTCCCATGGCATCTAAAACCTGGATGGAGCCAAGCTGTAGGAGCACATTAATTTTAATTACCTTTGGAGCAGAAAGCAGCACCAGCATGGGCAAGACCTGATGGCATTTCATGGCATTCAGAGAGGTCCCCTCTGGTTAAAGGCTTCCTGTCAGAGGCTGCTGTGGCCATGCCCTGGGAGAAGGATGCTCCCTGTGACTCGTTCTGAGTCAGCTTGAGTCACCTGCCTCTCACTGCTGGCAATTTACTACCCACAATAATTTTGAGAACTGGGGATTATCAGCTGCTTATTCAAATTTTTCCCATCCTAGAAGCAAATGTGAAAAACATCCATCCTGAGGGGGGTTCTATGGCAGGAGTGGGTTCTACAGCAGCTTTTTCCTGGCTCTCCACTCTTTGCTAGGAATGTTAAGGAGAAGTGGAGATCTTCCTCCACCTTCCTGGGGTTTGTTTCCACAGCCTGATTCTGCAGCTTTTCAGACAAACACAGTTATGCCTTTCTTCCCCACTGGGTGACATCTTTCAGGACATGTTTTCTAAGGGTCAAAGCAGAGGGCAGCCTCCCAGAGAACAGCATGATGCTTCCGAGATAAATAAAGCACTTGGAGTGAAACCTCCTTGGAGGGACAAGGGCAACATGAATTTCTTTCAAGGCTTGGGGGATGGCTCAGTGTTTCCAAGAACAACTACCTCGTGTTTGCACTGACAGCCACTAAAATTGTGGGATGGAGTTCAACCAGTTGAAGGTCAGGTTGTCTAGAACGGGAAGAGCTCCCAAAATTTCCAGTGATATATTTTATATTTTTAAGCCTTTTTTCATGACTGTCTCTTGCAGGTCTTTCCCACCTGGCTTAATGTCTGTGCCCAGCTTGGCCTTGGGAGAAAAAAAGCCCCCATCCATTCAGGTTGTTTTGAATAGATAGGGAGAGCAAAATAAACAATCTCAGACATTCTCAGTTTTTCTTCAGGAAAGACACTGAGGGGCTGGAGCATGTGCAGGGAAGGGAACGGAGCTGGAGAAGGGGCTGGAGCAGCAGGAGTGGCTGAGGGAGCTGGAGGGGCTCAGCCTGGAGAAAAGGAGGCTCAGGGGGGACCTTCTGGCTCTCTGCAATCCCTGCCAGGAAAGAGGAAACCAGGGGATGGTCAGGCTCTGCTCCCAGCTGAAAAGCAACAAGAAGAAATGCCCTCAAGCTGTGCCAGAGCAAGTTTAGTTTGGACATTGGAAAAAAATTCTTCACAGAAGGGGTTGTCAGGCATGGAACAGGCTGCCCAGGGCAGTGGTGGAGTCACCAGCCCTGGAGGAATGTGGCACTTGGGACATACTTTAGTGGGTTGACTGTGCTGGGGGAACAGTTGGACTTGGTGATTTCTAAAGGTCCTTTTTTCAACCTAAATGATTCTGTGATTCTGCTCCCACTACCCTGCTTTGTGCTATTACTCATTGGTCAAATGCAGGGAAAAAGGCAAAACAAAGTCAGGGCTCCTGTTTATTCACCCTGATGGAAGTTATATGTCAACACCTCATCATTTCTCTCTCTGCTGGTGCAGAGCATCTGCTCATGATGACACCAAAGCTGCCCAAGCTCCGAAACAGCTGCATTTTGCTCCAAATCCGTCTGTGAGCATCCCAAGGAAGAGCCCAGCCACCCTGCCAGCTCTCCAGAGGCTGCTGGATCAGAGCACTGACATCCAGCCCCACCCTTTAGTTCCCCTGGAGAATAACTGGAAGTGGCGCTGCCAGGTTTAATAACCCCTCACGCCCCACCAGCCGCTTGGCGGGACGCAGCCCTTGTTAACATGCAAAATAATGGAAAGATGCAGGTGGGGTTCTGGCTGGTTAACCAGGAGATGCTTCAGTGAGAATTATCCAATTAAATCTCCATCTCTCCTTTGCTTTCATGGGTTTTGCCCCCCCATTGTGGCGGTGTTATCAACCAAAGCAATAAACACGAGTCTTAATCGAGTGCTGCCCGTGTTAATCCTGCACTGAGGGCACTGGGTACCCCTGCAGCGCTGGCCTGTGTCTCTGGGGCACCACTCTGCAGCTGGGGGAGGCATAGGAAGTTAACCACAACCTAAATATATACACTGGCACACACTTAATAATCTCAGGAGGGGTAACCAGTCGTTTTCTTCCTTCTGCTGAGAGCACAGCTCCCTCTTTACTCAGCCTATCCTATCCGCTTTGCCAGCACCTCATAAACAAGCTCGAGTAGGTGCTGCTGCTCTCCTTAACTAAGGATGCTAAACTCTGTTCTTGTAAAAAAGCCCCCAAAGACACACACACAGAAAAAAAGAATAATACCTTTACAGTCCTGCCACTCTTGGCTGCTCCAAGACTTTGTGGCAGCCCCAAGTATTCCCAATAACAGCTTGTTTTGCTACTTTTCTTCAAGTGTTTCCAGGGTATTTTAATGGTGGGATTTCTGGGGAAATAAAAGCAAAAGAAACAACAGGATGAGTAATAAGAGAAATAATTTAGACCTTGGATGTAAAAAACAAACAAACTCCCAATCTTCCTCACTTTCTATTAAAAGTTGGTTTATTAGCTGCACTCCTCCTTTGCTGACAAAACAGAGATCTCAGATGTGAAGATGAAAAGTTTTAATAGGCTAATTCTGTTCCCACCCACCTGCTGGAGGAACAGCACCTGGTGATGTGTCTGGGCAGCTCTGTGGGCAAGGGATAGAATCATAGGATCTATTGGGTTGGAAAAGACCTCCGAGATCATCAAGTCCAACCCTTGCTCCAACTCCAGTCCCTTTACCAGATCATGGCACTCAGTGCCACGGCCAATCTCAGTTGAAAAACCTCCAGGGATGGGGAATCCACCCTCTCTCTGGGCAGCCCATTCCAATGCCTGAGCACTCTCTCTGCAAAGAAGTTTTTTCTGCTCTCCAACTTCAATTTCCCCTGGCAGAGCTTGAGCCCATCGTGCCCTCTTGTCCTATTGCTGAGTGCCTGGGAGAAGAGACCAACCCCCACCTGGCCAGAACTTCCCTTCAGGCAGTTCCAGACAGTGCTGAGGTTCCCTCTGAGCCTCCTCTTCTCCAGGCTAAACACCCCCAGCTCCCTCAGCCTCTCACCACAGCACTTGTGCTCCAGTCCCTTCTCCAGCCTCGTTGCTCTTCTCTGGACCTGCTCCAGCCCCTCTGTGTCCCTTCCCTGGCACATGGGACAGGTTCAGGTGTCTCCCACTGGTGCTGCATCCACAGAGGGTGCTGCATCCACAGAGGGTGCTGCATCCACAGAGGGTGCTGCATCCACAGAGGGTGCTGCATCCACAGAGGGTGCTGCATCCACAGAGGGTGCTGCATCCACAGAGGGTGCTGCATCCACAGAGGGTGCTGCATCCACAGAGGGTGCTGCAGGTGAAGCAGAGGTAGCACCCATCATCCCTCTTGCCATTCATGGTTCCCCACCAGGAGCTGAGATCCTTGCTGAAGTCTTTCCCATGGGTGCAAGGCTCGTGGCCAGGTGGGAAAGGGGCTTTTGCAGCCCCCATCTCCTCAGGGAAGGGATCCTACTCTGCATGGGCACCCCATGCAAAGGATTTCCTTCTTTCACTCTGCACATGTGATTACAGCAAATCCCTCGCTGCAGGAGCTGTGAGAATGGCTAAAATTGAGGTCAGTGCTGGAGGACACCCTCCATCATCTCCACTTGCCTCCCCCAGCGCCGCCTGCCAGGTCCTGCTGGGCACCGAGCACGGCTGGTAAAAGCAGCAGTAAATGAAGTCGCATCAGCCTCCCAGCCAAGGTGATAATTTGTTTCTCTGAGGCCATCTGACACCCAGCAAGAGCCCAGGCAGGGTGCCCAGTGGGGTTGCTGGGACACACAGAGGTGGAGATTGCCATAGTGCTGGGGGCTTTTCCCTCCGTGCCACCTCCTGAGCATCCCTGACACCCCAAGAGGTTGCCACCCTTTCATCCTGTCAGGGGGGCCTGAGCCCTCATGGATGTCACAGCAAACCATCCCAGCTGATGCTTCCCAGTCTCTGCATCGCCTCTTGCCTCCACTCCATGAGCTTTTGCTCTGGGATATTGAGAGCAGAGAGGAGATACCTCCCTTGCCTGACAGGCAGAGCGGGCTGAGCACCCCGGGGAAGTGAAGGGTGCTGCAGGATGAGCACACCAGGATCCCAGGATCCCATCCATTGTGGGAAATAGAGCACCTGCACTCATGGACCCCTGTTTCCAACACCAGGTGATTCTACTTTGCTCCCAGCAGGCAGGTCTGGACGCCTCTCAGTTGCACAGGGAAAATGGGAGGTGACCAGCAGAAATGTTGCTTCCCATTCAAGTTTAGAATCATAAAATGGATTGGGTTGAAAAAGACCTCCGAGATCATCAAGTCCAACCCTTGGTCCAACTCCAGTCCCTTTACCAGATCATGGCACTCAGTGCCACGGCCAAGCTCAGTTGAAAAACCTCCAGGGATGGGGAATCCACCCCCTCTCTGGGCAGCCCATTCCAATGCCTGAGCACTCTCTCTGCAAAGAATTTTTTTCTGCTCTCCAACTTCAATTTCCCCTGGCAGAGCTTGAGCCCATCGTGCCCCCTTGTCCTATTGCTGAGTGCCTGGGAGAAGAGACCAACCCCACCTGGCCAGAACTTCCCTTCAGGGAGTTCTAGACAGTGCTGAGGTCACCTCTGAGCCTCCTCTTCTCCAGGCTAAACACCTCCAGCTCCCTCAGCCTCTCCCCACAGCACTTGTGCTCCAGTCCCTTCTCCAGCCTCGTTGCTCTTCTCTGGACCCGCTCCAGCCCCTCAATCTCTTTCCTGAACTGAGGGGCCCAGAACTGAACACAACACTCAAGGTGTGGCCTCCCCAAGGCAGAGTCCAGGGGAAGGGTCACTGCCCTGGGCCTGCTGGCCACACTAGTTTTGATACAGCCCCAGCATGACTTGTTTATCCCTTGCAGAAACCCAAAAACGAGCTTTTTCCCCCTCTTTTGCCAGCATGTCATAAGGATGAAGCCCTTGAGGAGTAAGGAGCTTACCCAGGCAGATAACAAAGCCAGGCTCAGGAGCTGGGCTGAAATAGGATTCTCCCTGAGGGCTGGACAGGCAGGGAAGACAAGACTTTTGGGGAAGGCAGGTCTTTCTGGGTGATTCTGAGCTCATTCAGCCACAATGGATTCCAACCACTACTGGGTGCATAGTTTTGGCCAGGAGAACAGAATTAAAGGGGACAAACCCAACCCAAGGGTTTGGGAACTGAAAGGAGAAGGCAGGATTCATAAGTACAGCAGGCACCTTCAGCATATACTTTTCCCCCATGCCTGGATGTAGGATGGGAGGAAGGTTTCTCCTCTTCCTCAGGAAGAGCCAACCTTTGCTGTTGCTGTCTCTGAAATTGCCCTTCCAAGTGGAGCAAGGGCTGCAGGAAGGGCTGTGCCACCTTCCAGGAGGTTGTGTGACAGCTCAGAGCTGTGCTGGAGCTGGCAAGGGCCACCGACCCACACTGCTCCCGAGCCCTCCTGCCTTCTGCAGGTGAACCTATGCCAAGCCCTGGGCAGCAGGCAGAGAGCACCCTCAGCTGTCCTGGGGATGAGCTGGGACACCCACAGCTACCAAACTGTCTGCTGGGGTATTTCAGTGGCTCTCCTGCCACCCATCCAGCTGGGAAAGCAGAGGGGGGATGGCAAGGAGCCCTGCAAGGAGCAGGTCCAGAGAAGAGCAACGAGGCTGGAGAAGGGACTGGAGCACAAGTGCTGTGGGGAGAGGCTGAGGGAGCTGGGGGTGTTTAGCCTGGAGAAGAGGAGGCTCAGAGGTGACCTCAGCACTGTCTGGAACTCCCTGAAGGGAAGTTCTGGCCAGGTGGGGGTTGGTCTCTTCTCCCAGGCACTCAGCAATAGGACAAGGGGGCACGATGGGCTCAAGCTCTGCCAGGGGAAACTGAAGTTGGAGATCAGAAAAAAATTCTTTGCAGAGAGAGTGCTCAGGGATTGGAATGGGCTGCCCAGAGAGGGGGTGGATTCCCCATCCCTGGAGGTTTTTCAACTGAGCTTGGCCATGGCACTGAGTGCCATGATCTGGTAAAGGGACTGGAGTTGGACCAAGGGTTGGACTTGATCTCGAAGGTCTTTTCCAACCCAATCCATTCTATAATTCTGTGAAGTTCAGGCCCTGTGCCTGCAGCCCCTCTCACCTTGGAAGCCCACCCAGGTGTCACTCAGCAGGCTGACATGGCACAGGAGCAGATGACTGACATCTCACTGGGATGCAGAAACTCTGTATTGCTCTCCAAGACCAATTTTTGCCCACTCTTAGAAGCTGGTGACCCACATTCTCCCAGGTGTGCCGGACACATCCACAACCTACCAAAGGTAAAGGCATATTCCTTAAGCCAGGGAGAGGTTTTGGCAGATTTTTGAACAGCAAATGGGGTGATATTTGCTGAATGGAAGGCAAGGGCGGGGGGGGGGGGGTGTCCACCATACAGCATTCACATTATAAACAGGTGTTTACCTTCCTTCAGGCTCCTTATTTCTTTATTCTTATCAGGTAAGCACTGGAAATGTCACCTTCCCACACCTGCAGTTAAACCCTGGGACTTTTGTCCTGGCATGCACACACACCTAGACAAAAACTACCCCAAACTTCCTTTTTGCTCCAAATCAGCCATGCAGATGTGCACTGTGTGGCTGGACATTGCCATGGCAACAGAGACTGTCCCTCCTGCTCCCCTCTCTGACCCCTTCCTCCAGATGAAGAAAAGGAAAAAAAAAATTAAAAATAAGCAATTTTAATAATGTCACAAAAAGCAGACAGGGATATAAAAATCCATTAAGAGCTGGAGTGGCCCTCGCAATGGGAAGTGCTCCAACTCCTTCCCTTTCTGTTGCTCTCTCGCTCCCTCTTCAAACCCCTGAAAGGTAACCTTTAAAACACACTCGCCAGCGTGGTACTTAAACCTCTGGCATTTACCTTCATTTCACTCTGGCTTTTATTTCTTTCGAGGGGAGGAGGGCTTTTATGTTATAAGAGGACAGGTTGGGTTTTTTTCCTTCCCCTCAGCTTGATTATTTTCCCCTCCTGTGCGTGTGGTTTCTTTTTTTTCCCCCTCCTGTTTTGTGGTCACCATCACCCCTGCACAGAGCCCTGGTGCTCATCCCTATGGGGAGAGCAGGAAGGGGAGCCAGCCTAACACCCAAATCCCATCCCCACACACCAAATTAACATTCTGACATCTTAAAAGCAGGAGAAAGGTGAGATGGGTGATGCTGGAGAGTGAACAGTGGCCTGGGGTTCCCAGAAGGTTGTGATTCACAAAAGAGATGCTCAAGCCACAGCTTTTGTTTTTGGGTTTTTTTTCCTTTTTACATTCACATATCCCTCAAAGTCCTCCAGAAAAGAAACCATCAAACTCTCCTTAATATTCCTCTCCTCCTGCATCTCTGCCCTCAAAGTGATCCTTCCTGACACGGTGCCTGCCAAATACCCACTTTCAACGTGGTCTCACAGAAATGCCACTTCTCCTGCTCCTCTCATCCCTCTGTAACACAAAGCTCAGTGCTTGGATGAGGCTCTGAAGCTCTGCCTCCCAATCGGGGCTTCACTTCAGCCTCCCATTTTTTGGCCCATTAAGACCCATTAAAAGCTAGACCCAGGAAGGCATCTGGCAGCAAATGCTTTGCAATGACTTCATTACAGTCCTGTGAATCCTGGTGTGGACTTTCATGCCTCTTACTGATGGGTATCTACATGTGCCAGTCACACCAGACTGTGGTTTTATCACAGTTTGCTCACTACACTTGCTTTTCTCCCCCACTGAAGACCCTGCTTCAGGAGTCGTGGGATTAGCAGAGCATCTCCAATTCTCATTACAAAAGAAAACCTTGTATTTTCCAAGTTGGAAAGAGCTTGAAAACATGACCTAATTGTGCCTGGACACCCATGGGCAAAGAAAGAGTCCAAACTATATTAATAAAAGGAAACTGGCCAATTTTTTCCAAGCCATTCATTAATTTCAAGTGTGACCCAGGAACAGAGACATGAATTATTACTTCTTCCTAACCCAGCAGCACCCGTGATCCCCAGGCTGACTCTGGGCCATGAATTGCACTGCAGGAATCCTGAGCAGCCCCAACTCTCAGATGGACACACTGTGAGGGACAGGAGAAGGTCATCTCGCCCCATAGCTGCACCTGGGGGGTGGACAGGGAGACCTGAAAGCTGCTCACCCTTCCCAGCATCCCTTCTGCACCCAAGTTATACCCTGGGACTTCCCTGCCTTTCAGCCCAGGCATAGGGACACTCTGAAGGACACCATGGGGGTGTCTTTCTGTGCCTTTTTTTTGTCCCCATCTCCTGACAGGGCTAAAGCAACAGTTGCAGTGCTGAGGTGATGCACATTTTGGAATTTATATCAGGTATAGCTGGTTATTCCTTACCTCCAAGGAGTCCAGGTGGCTGGTGCTCCTGTCTCTGACACATCTGTCCTCCTGGGAAGGTAAGTGGGGCTCACCCAGGTCCCCAGGAAGAGTTTTCTGGGAGACCCTGACTGGTGAGTCAGGAGAGGCTCAGGCCATCCTAGGAAAACCATCCCCAGGAAGAGTTTTCTGGGAGTCAGGAGAGGCTCAGACCATCCTAGGAAAACCAGGAACAGGAGAGCAAGGCTGGGGGTCTCTGCATCACCAGCTCCCAGAGTTTCCAGGCAGTGCCTGTACCACCCCAATTCTGCAAGTTCCACTGAGGCCACATTTCACCTCCCAGAGACAAATTTGCTCTTTTAACACATTTCTCGCCTCCTACTCCACAAGCACCACAGAACAGATTTGCAAAGCAGCTTTCTACTATTCTGTTTGGTTTTTTGTTGGGTTTTTTTTTGCCTCTCAGATCTTCTGAGAGCATGTTCTTATACTCCTACAAGCCTCTTCTGAACTGGCACCAGTCAGGTAACACAAGCAGGAGGCAGCAGTGATACCTCCCTCCCTCTGCAGCAACCCCAAAATCACCATCTCCTGTGGACCTCCATCAAGCATAAAGTCTCCACAACACATAGTGAACAGTTTTTACCAGTTTTCAGCAGTTTTCACTAGTTTTTCAGCATGAACTCAACCTTAAGAAGGAGCCAAACATAGGAGTTAATGAGTAGAGGCTTGTGGGTGGGTTTTTTGGGGGGATGTTGGGGTTTTGTTTTTTTTAAGCAGTGATACTCCAGGCTGGTAAAGACCAAACCTTCAGCTCTTCATGGCTCTGGATCAAAATAAGTCATCATAAAATAATCTGTGCTCTGACCAGCTTCAGGTACCAGCTGCTTTCCAGACCACTGCTCTGCCTGGCTCAGGCCCAAATTTCTATGGCAAACAATCAGCACAACAAATGGCCATAAAGGAAGCAAGGCCTGCGAGGTAATTGCAACAGATTAAAACACCCAGGAACAAGGAAAACACAAATTGATGTAGATCAGCCACCTCACAGCTGCTACGTGGTGGACTCCTCTGCAGGCTGGAGAGGGCAGAGAAGCCTCCCAGAGAATGAGGGTCCCTTGGGACATCCCTTGAATCCAAGGGTTGGGCCACGTCTTGGGCTTGAAACAAATGAGATGCCTTCAGAAATCCTCCAGAGCAAAAATCATGGTCCCAATCCATCCCCAAGCCCAGCAGGCAGGTGCAAGAGGGACACCTTGAATGTTGTGTTCAGTTCTGGGCCCCTCAGTTCAGGAAAGAGATTGAGGGGCTGGAGCGGGGCCAGAGAAGAGCAACGAGGCTGGAGAAGGGACTGGAGCACAAGTGCTGTGGGGAGAGGCTGAGGGAGCTGGAGGTGTTTAGCCTGGAGAAGAGGAGGCTCAGAGGTGACCTCAGCACTGTCTGGAACTGCCTGAAGGGAAGTTCTGGCCAGGTGGGGGTTGGTCTCTTCTCCCAGGCACTCAGCAATAGGACAAGGGGGCACGATGGGCTCAAGCTCTGCCAGGGGAAATTGAAGTTGGAGAGCAGAAAAAAATTCTTTGCAGAGAGAGTGCTCAGGGATTGGAATGGGCTGCCCAGAGAGGGGGTGGATTCCCCATCCCTGGAGGCTTTTAAAGTGAGCTTGGCCGTGGCACTGAGTGCCAAGATCTGGTAAATGGACTGGAGTTGGCCCAAGGGTTGGACTCGATGATCTCGGAGGTCTTTTCCAACCCAATCCATTCTATGATTCTATGTGATGTTTCTGGGTCTTGTATCAAAGAGAGCAGTGCTGCAGCTCAGTCATGAGTGCAAGTGAAAATAGAAACCATCAGAGATGCTCTTCTGGGAAAAAGTGCCCAGGACAGCCAGGTGAGATGGATCATAGAATCATGAAATGCTTTGGGTTGGAAGGAACCTTCGAGATCATCCAATTCCAGCCCCCTGCCATAGGCAGGGAGGGACACTTCCCACTGGACCAGATTTCACAGAGCCCCATCCAAACTGGCCTTGAACACATCCAGGGATGGGGCAGCCACAGCTTCTCTGGGCAACCTGTGATAGGTCAACCCCATTTGTTCATTTTTGCCAATCCCTCAACCAGAGAACAGGATTTCAGTTGGATTTAGATGGTACATCTGCTGACCCTTTGGATGAGGAGGGAGTTTTATTTCAAGAAAGGAAACAAAAAGTGCAAAGGTAGGAAATTACCTGGGGATTTTGTCTGAGCATGATGGGATGGGGCTCTGGTGGCACTGAAAAAAAGAGATAACAAGAGAAAACTTTGACTCTTCAGAGATTAATCTTCGCAGAGATTAAATTGAAGCCTTCAGGTCTGATCCATCGATTGCATTTCACTTCCATGACAGTTTTGTGGTAGAAAAAAATTACAAAGGACACAGAGTGTACATTTTTTAGCCATCCAGCAATTTGCTCATTTATCAGCAGGGATCTCCTTAGAGCCAGCCATGACAGTCAGGCAGAAAGCTGGGATCTGTTGGAATGCCCCATGGCAGGAAAGAAACTTGGAACTAGATCGTCTTTAAAGTCCTTTCTAAACCAAACCATTCAGTGATTCTATGAATTCAGTCCAAGGGAAAGCCAGAAGTGACTTACTTCCTTGCCAACACATGGAGTTATGAAATGAAGAGGTTAACAAGGAGAGGAGGAACAGCCACATGTTTAGGATGCACACAGGACTCTGGTGAAGCCTCTCTGAGGAGCATGAGCCCTTTGGGAGCTGTGGGTTGGAAGGGCCCTGCCCTCAGTGTCCAGGCTCAGAGGGGATGGTGAAGAGATGTCTGCAAAGAGCTTGCCTAGAAATATCAAAATACCTCCAAACTTTGACTTCTGCCAATGAATACATTCAAATAATCCAACAGGAATAAAACTGGCATAGGTAGTGCTGTGCAAGCTGGTCCTCAAAAGAGACTTCAGACTTCAACATGATGTTCATGATGGCAAAGTCTTCCAGTGGGCCAGTTTCTTCTTCTCACTTGGATCAAGGGGTTTCTCCCACCAAAGCCTGAGATCCTGGCTGTTCCTGTCCCCAGCTCCCCATCACCACCCCAAGCCAGTTTTAGAGTAATTTCTGATTTTGCAGCCAAACTCCTGACACGGTGCTGACATCTTGCCCTTTCCTCCTCGGAATCTGCAGCGCCTGATTTCAAGTGAAAGCAGAAAGAAGGTGTTTTCCTCCAGAAGGTGTCACGAGGCCGCCACGAGAAGTGTCCTCACAGATGCACAGAGGGTCACAGCAAACCCTTACAGCTCCTTTTTAGCATTGCTAATGTTGAATTTCACCCATTTTAAGGGCTGTTGGCACTCTGGAATCCCACGTGTGGGAATCCCAGAGGCATTTCCCAAACAGCAGAGAGCAGTGCCAAGGGTTCAGAGGGACAGGACCTTCCCAGGGAAGGCCAAAGGACGGATCACCCTGTTCTCAGGAGGGGCAGGATCACAAAATAGAAAGCAAAAGCATGCTGGTCATATAACACAGCCCTTCTATCCACAACCCTTCCCCCTGAGGGGACAGATTTAAGGGCCAGAGTGCTCCTCCTTTCAAAGGAGAGGCAAGTCTGTTAGTGTTAGTCCCACTGCATCAGCAGCAATGACCCTCTTAACCCTTCACTCGGAGAAGGAGATGATATCTATGGTACCCACTAAGATTTAATAAACAGAAAATCATTTCTAACAGCCTAAACCACCTATTAGGCACAATCAATCTACTTGTGCCTGTTCCCTGGATGCCAAAAATTAGTATGAGCCAGTGGTGAAACACAAGCTCTGCATGAGCCTGGTGGTGTTGAAGCTGAAGGTGTGTTTTGGATGAGCAGAAGGGACAGGGTGTCTTCCCCTGGCATTGCTCAGGAGGGATCTCTAGGGCAGAGGTGCTTAAGAGAGAACCAGCTTTCTCTTTCCTGTCCATCATTATTTGTCCAGAAGGGCTGGGAGGACAGAGAAGATGGACACGATAAGGGAGCCTTTAGTTAATTCCACTTTAAACCCAATTTCATTTCGTTTCTAATTAGAGCAGCAGGCATGTTTTAACAACTGATTATCTCTCCTGGGCAGTTGTGTGTATTCTTCTTGGCTACTTATTCAATTTTTCCAAGCAAAGCTGTGCTGTGATTGTAACACAAATAAAATGGGAGCAAGGCAGAGCACAGGCAGTTTGGAGAATGCGCTGCCAAGAATTAGGACAAAGGTTTCTTTTTCATTCCTAAGGGTGAAAAAAGAAGGTGCTCACCATAGGAAAATATAAACCCTTGGCAGTGCTGGAAGGAGAGCAGAAGTATCAGCAAATTATTATTAAGGGCTATCTGTTAAAAAAAAAAAGCAAAAAAACTTCAGTGACAAGCACTGAACTCTCACAGACATTCTAGAGCTGGTGTATCTCCTACCTGTGCCCAGGAGAGCCTCCAAGCACCCACATCCAACACCTTCTGTCCACCAGATCCTGGAACTAACAGCAGCCAGGAGTCTCAGACAGCAGGGCCAGGATGCAGGTGCAGGAATTCCAGCCCTGGTGTGGCTGAAGCCTCTGCAGGTGGATGTGGGGATCCCTGACAGGCATCAGAGAGGCAGGGATGGAACATTACAGGTGCCTCTCTTAGCACGTGGCTCTTTTGCCAAAATTCACCTGCCTGGCTGCATCTGTTCATTCCCATGCACTGGCTCCAAGAGCAGCAAGTCCCACCACGAGTTCAGTGGGGTCATTCCTCGCCTCCCATTATTTATTTGTTGCTATTCTGGGATGGGACCTGTTTTTCCTTGGCTTGCTCCTTCTCCTGCTCCAGGAAAGGGGCAATGGGCTGATGATGGAAAACAGGTGCCCAGACCCCCACCCTGACACCCCTGCCTTGGCATGGGGGAGAGCAGGGCTTGGCAAGGGGCTGGAATCTGCTGGAAAAACATCCCCAAAACTCATCAGCTTCCCAGAGTGTCATTACAAGACATGTTTTCCCCTAAAGCCTATTATTGTTATTGCTATTGTTATTATTTCCTTCCAATCCTCTCCCCATTCCCGGGGCTGCCCTGATCCCTCTGCCACCAACAAGGGGCTGAGAAGCTCTGAAGTCCCTTTTTCCACCCTTCTTTCTGCTCTGGCAGCCAATTCCCAGCTGTGAGACTGGGTTTGTTTTCCCTTTTCCATGATCTCACCCCTGTTTCTGTTCACACTGTCTCTCCCCTCGCCCCAGGGTGTGTACCCAGGGGGTGTATTTGTTCAGGAAAGGGGTTTGGGCACAAAAAAAGAGACTATACCTAAGGATGTGCCACTACTGCAGACACTTCCTGATGCCAGGATGATACTTTAAATATTCCCATCCTCTTCCTCATGTTACAACCACTGGGTTCCAGACAAAGTTCATGGGCTCACATGCACCCATCCCTCAACAAACATGGGGTCACACTGAGAAAAGAGCAGGAAAATTAAAAGCAATGGAAACACACCACTGCTGATCCATGTTTTTTTCCCTCTCCAAAGTCCTGGACTGGTGTTTAAGTTTCCTGTCCCCTATAAAACCTCATTCAACAGTTTTGGCCCGACCAGAGCTGTCACCTCGGTGGCATTTTCCTGCCTCCAAATGGGATGCGACAGCTTAGAGTTAATAAGTCCGAAAGGAATACTTATAAAATAAGATGGTGTCACAAGATGTTGTTAAAATAGCAGGTGAGCCAGCCCTGTTTGGAGAGTACTTAATGGCCCCACGTTTTAAAAATATCTGTGCTACATTTCACCCGACAGGCAATAAATCTGTGGCAGATACGGATTTTCCTGCCTGGGTGCTGTGCTGTGCTCCAGCCCGGACTCTGCATCCCAAGGGAACCTCCCTGTCTGCTTGAAACCTTCCTCTTTCCCCTCCCAGTGCCTTGTGGCTGCAGGGATATGGCTGTGCAAAGGTTCATAGAATCATAGAATGGATAGGGTTGGAAAAGACCTCTGAGATCATCAAGTCCAAGCCTTGGTCCAACTCCAGTCCCTTTACCAGATCATGGCACTCAGTGCCACAGCCAAGCTCACTTTAAAAACCTCCAGGGATGGGGAATCCACCCCCTCTCTGGGCAGTTCTTTTGGTGAAGGTACTGTCATCCCCATCCCCATCCCCATCCAGGGGGTGTTGCACTCCTCCTTCCCAAGCATCTCTCCTTCACCACGTCCAAACTTCAAGGGGCTCAGCAAAGCCGTTCCCACCCAGGTCGATATTCTATTTTCATTTTTTACCTTGCATGATTTGCAGGAACGTCACGCCCAGCTCGAAATTTTCCAACTGACAAGTGGAATTTAGTTAGCAGAGCTTCCATTATTCCCAATTTATTACTCCACTGGAGAGCTGTGCAGGCTGGAGGGCTGGAGAAAGGAAAACACGAGAGCGCATGCACACCCCGACAGCAGCCAGCAAGCCAAACCCAAGGCTCCCGCTGAATTATGATTCACAATTTATAAACCATTACGTGCAATGGATTTCAACTCTATTTATTGCAATCTGACTGCTAGCAGTTCAAAAATCAATTTGGTAAATGTGGAGGGAAAGGGCAAAATTATTAATATGTTTTCTATAAATGCTGTGGCTTATCCTTTCCCCGTTAAATACACGTGAGGCCTTTGCTTCCTCAGGGAAGGGGTTTGGCATCGGGGTGGGATTCACCCCAGGGTGCCTAAAACAAGGGGATGAACGAGAGGGGAGGAATGTGCAGGGCATAATAATGGCAAGGGGACACACAGAAGAGGATGGAGGAGCCCTGGGATAGGCGTGGGGACAGGAGGAGGTGACTTGGTGAGTTGAGGGAAGGATCACCAGCTGATGGTGAGATGCCTCACGCATTGTCACCCTGGGCTGGGCACTGGTGAGGCCACAGCTTGAATCCCGTGTTTGGTTTTGGGCTCGGCACTTCAAGAAGGACCTTGAGGGGCTGGAGCATGTCCAGGGAAGGGAGTGGAGCTGGAGGAGGGGCTGGAGCAGCAGGAGGGGCTGAGGGAGCTGGGAGGGCTCAGCCTGGAGAAAAGGAGGCTCAGGGGGGACCTTCTAACTTTGCAACTCCCTGACAGGAGAGGGGAGCCAGAGCATGGCTGGGCTCTGCTTCCAGGGAACAGGGACAGGAGGAGAGGAATTGGCCTCAAGCTGGGCCAGAAGAGATTTAAATTGGATCCTAGGGAGAGTTTCTTCATGGAAAGGGTGATCAGGCATTGGAATAAGCTGTCCAGGGCAGTGGTGGAAGTCACCATCCCTGGAGGGATGTAAAAGTCATGTAGATGTGGCACTTGCAGACAGTTTAGTGGAGGGCTCAGGAGGAATTGATGATCTACTTAGAAGTCTTTCCCAGCCTAAATGATTCTGTAATTCCATGACCCTAAGCCAGTGGGTAAATCAAAATATGGTGGGCATGACCCCCCTCCTGCTGCCTGGCCACCCCCCAGAGGTCTGACCTGCTGCTTTCATGGGAGAACACTCTGGTGAGGGAGACCTGGCATGCAGGTGACCTGGTCTGTCAGCAGAAGCAGAGGCTCTGCATCCAGCCAAACACTCTGCACCGCAGCACCTGGACCTGCTGGAGCAAACCCAAATCACCTGAATGCCTGGCTGGCTTTACCCCTTTGCCAGCCCCTGTCTGGGCTTGGTTGGGTGGAATCTTGGCTTTTTCCTGCCCGGCCCAGAGCAGCTCAGACTGCTGGGTGGGAAGGGGGAAAATTCCATTTGCACACAGGGAAGGGATGGGTGGAGACACCCTCCCCAGCTGACACACCTCACCTACTGGTTTGGGAACCACAAGCCCAGCTTTGTCAGGAAAGCTCCCAAAAGATGTAGGTAAGGTGGTGGCTGCCATGCCTGCATTGAGCACCCTGGCTGAGGGAAAGCAGGGCAGCTGCTCCTAAAGGTTGGATCACACTGGCTTTTCCATTTTGGTGATCTGCAACCATATGGTGCACTCTGAACAGGAGGGTTTCTTCCCCTCCAAACCAAGAACTGAAATGAAAAAAATATGAGATTAGATGAGAAGCAGAGGGGAGTTTTGCATCTCTTTAATGATGACCTTTTTCCAGGTTTTTTTTTTTCCTCTGTAATGCCAGGAAGAAAACTTACTTCTATTTTAAAAGAAAAACTGGGTTTCTCATATGTTCCCATGATTCCTGATGCTGGCACTTTAAATTAATCATTGCAAAGAGCCACCACAAAAATAGCGATACCAGAACTGAATATCCTCTGGGCAAATGTTGCAAATGCTGCCTGATGCATTCATGTTTAAAAAAGAAAAAAAATTAAAAAAATCATTCTTTTCCTTGGCACTTCTCCTCTGGCTCATCTTATGCAAATCATCGAACTAAGGAGAATTTCCCAGGCCTCAACTGAGGTTGGTCAGATCGAAGCAGCAAGTTCACAGGTAATTATTTATGTGTGAACTCAATACAAGAAGATTAAATCTGAGCTACCTTCTCTGCCAGGGTCCATTTTCCATTTTACACAAAGTTTCGTTGCTTGGAGAGATAAAGGTTTGAAAAGCTCCAAAATCTGGTAATCCCAGTATGTCCACCACATTTTTCCAGGACTTCCTCCACCCCACTGACTTCTAGAATGTTTAGGAAGGGGAAGAAAACCCTTCATGGTCTATGTGACCAGATGCTGCCAATCTGCACAGCTCATTTATTGAGCAGAATAAACCCAAGAACAACTTTGGAAGCAGTGAATGATTTCCAATACCTGGTTTACCTGAAGACATCTTGGGTCACAGCATGTTCAGGAACAGTTTTCCAGAGGTGAGAGAAGCTCAATTCACTTAGCAAGCTATTTGCATGGAATTATGTGCCAGGCTATGCTTCAGACAAAGTCTGGCAGTGGAGTTTTATCTGCATGACCCCAAGTTATCCTGGATTCAGCAGGATTTGTCCTTTTCTCCCTGGGGTGAATCAAGAGCAGAAATCCCATGGTGGTCCTGACCAGGTGCAGGTGTTTTGGGTTGGGAGTGCTGTCAGAAGATGGTAAGTGATCCCTCACAGAATTATTTAGGTTGGAAAAGCCCTCTGACTCCAACCATTCCCCATTAACCCATGTCCCCAGGTGCCACATCCACACATCTTTTAAATGCCTCTAGAGGTGGGGGTTGGTCTCTTCTCCCAGGCACTCAGCAATAGGACAAGGGGGCACGATGGGCTCAAGCTCTGCCAGGGGAAATTGAAGCTGGAGAGCAGAAAAAAATTCTTTACAGAGAGAGTGCTCAGGCATTGGAATGGGCTGCCCAGAGAGGGGGTGGATTCCCCATCCCTGGAGGTTTTTCAACTGAGCTTGGCCGTGGCACTGAGTGCCATGATCTGGTAAAGGGACTGGAGCTGGACCAAGGGTTGGACTTGATGATCTTGGAGGTATTTTCCAACCCAATCGATTCTATGATTCTATTCTATGATTCTATGGTGGTTCCACCACTTCCCATGGAATGGAGGGGTTTGGAGTGACAGGTCACTTCCTATGGGATGCCACAGATGTCAAGATGTTGCCTGCACTCCAGAAGAGAGTGGGAAAGATCATGGATGAGACTCCACTTAGACTGTTAAATACCCAGAAGGTGTTTTGGTGTCAGGTATCCCCAGGGAAAGTGACTGAATTGACCTGATCAAGGAATCGCCTCCTCTTGTCTTGGCAAGGGACACTGAGCAGCAACAACCAGAGTTTCAGGAAAGAGGAGACCCACAATTTTATCCCCCATCAGAGGAGGAGGGAGGAATCCCTCAAATCATGATTTGGCTCACAACAAATGCTCCTGTTTCTTGGGATGAACATCCCCTTCCTTGCCTGCTCCTGCCCACCTGTGCCACCCAGCACTGCCCACTGCGCTGAAAACAGTTCCTTGGCTTTTGCAACTGGAATTAACTGGTTTACAGGAATTGTTACTCACCATTACCTTTAAACTGCCTGGAAGCTGGTTGAGAAGCTGGGCTTCTCAGCTGGCATATCTCCTCTTGCTCTAACTCCTTCCAGCCTGTTGTTTTCTCTGAGCCACTGCCTTCCAAAGGATGATTTGGAGGAATCACTGGACCTAGAAGTGTTCAAAAAAGATGCAGATGTGATGCTTAGGGACATGGTTTAGTGGTGGACCTGGCAGAGCTGGGTTAGTGGTAGGACTCAGTGGTCTTAGAGATCTTTTCCAACCTTAATGATTCTGTTCTGGGCAGTTGAGGGGGGGGGATTTGTGATGATAAGTTTGCTCAGTTCAGGTATTCATGCCAAAAATAAGTAGGCAGCTTCTGGGAAGGTATGGAGGACTTTCAGCCCCTCAAAATATTAAGGGTTATCAAGTCATGTTAAAGTTTTAGCTTAAACTTGCTAAAATTACTTCAGATATTTTCCATATTATAAAGTGTCATATAATGAGACTCCTGCTGACCCCCATGGCCCACAACTGCTTGCATTCACCAGTGGCCTTCTGAAGGAGCATTTCTCCAGCAGAAGTGGCAGGTGCTGAGAGTTTGGGCTCTATCCTTGCAGGAGTGGGTCTTGCACAGGTGCCTGCTCACCCAGACACCCTTTATCTCCCTGCTCTGGCTGCCTCCTCAGTGCTCGGGTGCTCACGTGCCTTGTTTCCCCCAGCTTTCCGCACACGTTTTTCCATCATTGCTGACAGACCCACCCAAGGGACAGGAGAAGTTCAGCAGGATTCACAGCTCCCCTTCACCCTCCCTGTGCTTTCACTTCTCCCTCCCTCCCTCCAGAGTGGTTTCAGCTCAGAACCAGGGAGAGAAAAATGTGCCTCGTATAAGCCGTGACGGCTGATGACTGATGACATTTATCTTCCCTCCCGAGGAGGATGGGAGAAGTCACTTCTGGCTGGTTTCACCTGGGCTGTCAGGTTTCTCAGGGCTGCCTTTAGCCTGGGGGTGACACTTGCATTTTCACAGGCTGATGCAGTGCTGTGCTGCCACCACCTTAACCAGGGGCTCCCCAAATTCCGCCCCACACCTTTTCTCCCCAAGTACAAACATCACCTGTAAGTGGTTGGAGACCAGAGAGAGATTCAGGTCGATGTTTTTCCACCAAAACAGTTTCCATTTAATGAAGAAACTCCGTCCAGAGCAATTTTTTGAACCTGCCCCTTCCTGGAAGATGTGACAGCCCATAGCTGGGAAGATGGATGGCACACAGGGTGTGAAGCACAGGGTCCATTGCATTGGAATGAGAGGGGAGGAAAACCAGGCTCAGGGAGAGACCACTGCTGGCAGGCACTGGGTTTCCCAAGCACAGACATCTGCTGGGTGATGAAGGGCTGCTGCTGCTCCCTTTGGCTGCCCAAAACCAGCCACAGAAGTGATGTGGGTCTTTTCTCAAGTTCCTTCAGAGCTGCTGCTGCTCCCTTTGGCTGCCCAAAACCAGCCACAGAAGTGATGTGGGTCTTTTCTCAAGTTCCTTCAGAGCTGCAAGGTCAGGATGCTCTGCTGGAGCAGAAAGTCCCCAGGGAGGGTTCTGTCAGCAGAGCATCCCTGGAGCATCACAAGGTCTGCAGCATGGTGTGTGACCTGTTTTGGGCCCAGGTGGAGAGCAGCACTTTGCCAGTGTCCCATGGGACCATCAAAGGCAGTGTGACCTCTCTCTGCATCACTTGGCTCCAGATAATGTTGGCTGGGGGCGGTTTAACAACCTGCAACCATCAGGAATAAACTTCATTCCCAAGGGCAAGAGGGGAAAGGCAGGGACCTTGAGATGAGCTCAGCTGGTTAAAACTTGGTTGGAATAATGCCAAGGTCATGGGCTCAATCCCCTTTGTGGGCCATTGACTTAAGGGTTGGACTCAATGATCCTTGTGGGTTCTTTCCAATTCAGAACAGTCTGTGATTCTGCTCACTCCAAGCTCTGTCCTGCTGGAGAAGGAGACAACAGCACGTACCAAGGTAAAAGTCCCATCTCTGGAAGTGTCCAAGGCCAGGCTGAAGGTGGCTTGGAGCAACTTGTTCTAGTGGAAGGTATCCCTGCTCATGGCAGGGCTTGGAATTAAATGGTCTTTAAAGTCCCATCCAACCCAAACCATTCCATGATTCCATAAAAGCCTACAAGGAAATTTGACCCTTGAATGAATGTTTGAGTTCCCCCCTGCCCTGTGCCTGCCTGCAAACTTCCACACCATTGCTCTGCACACTGAACATCTCAGGGAAGACAATATTTGTGTGGGCTCACAGAGGGATGCAGTGAAGGCAGGGAGGAAAATCTGCTGGGTGTTACTAGGCAGAGAAATCACATCAGATTCCAGGATTCCCTGGAGAGAAAAACAGTTGGAGGTCAGGATGGTCTTTGTGCTCTTCAGCTGAACCAGAAAAGCCTTTCTTATGCCCTTACATGTTTTTCCCTACTGCAAAGTGCAGAGCCATTGGAAATACTCTGATTTTGGCTTACTGGTCCTGTGTTTTGTCACTATAAACTCCCTCCATTGAATATTTAGATACCTCTGACATTCTCCTAAATCTGTTTTCTGGCTGTCTCTGTTTCCCATTTCTGAGAACGCTGCAGATTTAAACCAAGCAAACTAAGTGACCTTCTCCTGACTGATTTTTCTTGGAGGCTTTCACCTGGATAATTCCCTGCTGGCTTCCCATCAGTGGCTGCACCAACAGCCACCAGCAGTATTGATCAAGTACTGAGTCACTTGTGAGCCAGCACAGGCACTTGGCAAGGAAAAAAAAAATAAAGTCTTCTACAAGTAAATCTATCTAAGTACAAGAAAATAAGGAAAGAGAGGGCTAAAAGCTTTGGGATTAAATGCAGTACAATCTGGCTCTATAGAGAGCCCTTTGGAGGGAGTTCAAAGTTGCCTCACATGAATTTAAAAATGATTCAAGGTAATAATTCCTTGAAAGAGCTGGACTGTTTAGAGATGGTTATTCTTTTTATTTGTGCCATTAATGCAGTGCTAAAAGGCCTATTCATGCACCCCATTGTGCTTGGGGGGATATTAGTGCCAGACAAGAGGGTCCCACAATGGAGGTGTGAGAGCAGAGTCACCAGGTAGACAATGACAGGCTGGAGAAAAGAAGCTTTGGGGTGACCTAATTGTGGCCTTCCAGTGCCTGAAGGGAGCCCACAAGAAAGAGAGAATATTTACCAGGGCCTGGAGTGCCAGGACAAGGGGAATGGCTTCCCACTGCCAGAGGGCAGGGTTAGATGGGATATTGGGAAGGAATCCTTCCCTGGGAGGTTGGGCAGACCCTGGCACAGGTTGGGCAGAGAAGCTGTGGCTGCCCCATCCCTGGGAGTGTCCAAGGCCAGGCTGGACAGGGCTTGGACCAACCTGGGACAGTGGAAGGTGTCCCTGCCCGTGGCAGAGGGTGAAAAGAGATGATCTCCAAGCTCTCCTCCAACCCAGGTCATTTTATGATTCTATGACATCAGGCCTGGTCATATCAGCTTTCTTAATTTTCCTCTTCCCTGAAAATATGCCTATATAGCAATGGTGAGGAAAAAAATACTGGATGGACCCTGATTTCACCCTGTTACAGTTTTTAGAGGTGAAGCTGCTGTAAGAAGCTCCCAGAACTATCATTTACCTCCTGCAACTTCCCACCCTCCTTTAATTTGCATGAGTTTCTCTAAATTTGGGGATGTGCTGGTGAAAAATTCAGGTGTGAAGGGTAAAACACACCCTTTACAGAGAAACTCTACAAAAAAATTCCCCATTTCTCTTGGGCTCTCAGCATATCCCTGGCAAGCAGGTGACTGACCCCTGGGCAGAGGCTTTGGGAAGGGACTGAACCAGAACTGCCCCAGGTTGCCTAAAAGGAGGGATGCACTGCTGCAGGTGTGAGCAACAGGAGGGGCAGCAGCCAACACTGTAATTTTTGGCAGTGGTAGATGCTTGGGTTTGTGCTCTCTCCCTTTTTATTTTTTTAGACAAAAAATCCATATTTAATTCAGCTCTAGGGGTAACACACCATGGAAATGAGAACACAATTGGTGAACTATTAAATATTGCCTTTCCATAATTCTGAGTGTGTTTATCTCCAATGCCTGCAGTTTTTCTGCTCTCTGTTCCCTTCCTGAGAGCACAATAGTGGCTTTCGTGGTTTTATTACCCAGTGCATCTGTTGCCACTTCAGTTCAAAGCTCCCAAACAAAAGCACTTCCCCCAGATCATCAGTGCTACAAAAACCAAGGAGGCTTCACCTGAGTAGCTGTTTCCTACCTGTGCCCTTTGCCTGATGTGGGGCTGGCACCTCTCAGGCTTTCCTTGGCATCCCCAGGGCTGATGTTCAAACACCCTCCAGGCAGGGAAAGGAATATCAGTGATGTCTGGTTGCTGAGAGTCCAAGAGGTGGAGGTGAATGCCATGGCTGGGGCAAGCAAGATCAATTCTGGAGGTTTTTTTCCCTTTCATGCCCCTGACAGCAGTAATTTCTGTGATTAGTAAAGGCAATGCCATGGGTTGGTGTTCTCTGTGCAAGCAGAAGTGGGTGGCCAATACAGATGGAAAACCATCTTCATGGGATGCTGCAATGCTGGTGAATGGGCAAGAGGAGCTGCTCTCTCTTGCTGCTGCTCCACTGGCTCTGTTACAACAATAAAAATAAAAAAATACAATTATTGCATTTAGGCTTTACATGCCACTCCCAATTTTCAATACAAAATCTTGCCATTTGTTATTCACCCACTGAGGTGGCAGCAAGCAGGTCAACATCTGCATGGCCACTGTTTGGGGTTTAATTAAAGAAAGAAAAAGTAAAAGGAAGAGGAAAGTTTCCCCACTGTGCCTCCTATTTCTGAAGACCAAACCTCTGTGAGGTGCCAGCAGTGGACTCAAATGCCATGCAATGGGTGCAGTCCAGTAGAAAATTTGACCCACCCTTCACATGGGGGATTCCACAGTTGTCTACACCAACCTTTAAAATCTCACATTTCCTCAGCTCCAACAGCAGCAGGATCAGCACTTCATTAGATGGAAATTGGGTGGTGCTGACCATGGGCTCAGGTCCTCCTCCTTCTTCAGCTGCCCTTGACTCCACAGCAAATCCTCACTGCTTTCTCCTCATGGTGCTTTCCTACAAGAAATAGGAGCCTGGAGCTCTTCTCTGTCTTGATTGGAGTTTGAAGATCTTCTTGCTTGGAGTTTGAAAATCCTTTTCATCAGCTGACTATGCAAGTTTGGGGGAGCCCCAGAACTGGGGGTGCTTTTCTTCTGTGCAATAATAATTGATCCACAGCATCATCCTCTGCATTATCCGGAGCCACCTTATGGAAACAGGACCACAACGACCTGCACTCCTTGTTTTGTAACATCCCAAGGCAAGTTCAGTCAGCTTTTCAGGTGGCAGAAATGTCAGCCCTCTAGCCTGAGATCCTCTGTGGGCACTGGAGTCACATCACTCACAGCACAAACAAAGGGATGTGTGCAGGCAGTTATCAGATCTGGGCTCCTCACTCCCATTTCTCAGAGCAGGAAGTGCTATTTATTATATCTTTTTGCTGCTTCTAAACACAATCAACCATTTCTTGGCATTTCATCAAAGATAAATAGCCTGATCCCACTTCCATCAATGTGGAAGGAAAAATCCCCCTTGGCTTCTTCCACTGCAGCATGAAAGCTCTCAGAGTATCAGCTGATGGTTTAAAGTTCTTCCCCCTTTTTTCTCCCCTATTCTTTCCCTGTCAGGAGACCAAGCTTCAAGTACAGGCTCCCTTCTAGGGGTTAACCCTCCCTCCCACCCTCTGAAGGGTCATCTCTCCTCAACTCTTGTGCTCCTCTGCCTTGGTCACAAAGGAAGAAGAAGCTGCTGTGCCTACCAGCACAGCCCTGAAACACTTATTAGAGTTTTGTGTGCTAAATCCAGAGCTGTGGAGTGCCAGGAGAGACCCTCATGGCATGGATGATGCCCTGCAAGAAGCAGCAGCATCACCACAGCCCAGGCACAAAGTCATGGCATGAAGGTGCCAGGATGGCAGTGCCATCATCGGGCATGTTGTTCCATCTCCCCTCTTGTTAATCAGCTAAAGAGGAGGTTTCAAGTTTCAAGATCTGTTAATCCAGCATTTTTTTATCAATCAAAACAAAAAAAAAAAAGCCCAAAATAAAACCAGGAGAGGTTGTTGATGGTGGGGTTTCATTCCCCTTTCGAAATTTGTAGGCATGTGTGTTTAGTGCTCGTGAAAATGTCAAATGCAGAGCGGAGGGAACTGGCACATCATCTGCCAGAGCTGCAGCTGGTTTAGCAGCTCAGTGTGACATTATAACATGGCAAGGGGGAAAACAAACCAAGGAGTGAAGAGCCCAGCATGGAAAGGAGGAGATGGAGGCCCACCTGCCGTGTCAGAGGTCATTAGGAACAAAACTGACACATCAAATGGAGAGTTACGCACACCGCAAGTTTGCAGCAAGGGCCATATTGTCTTAAAGGTTATTTCTGTCTGTGCCTTACGCTACAAATAACCATCAGATGCAGGACAGGGAGCAGAGGACTACCTTCTCCACCTCTCTCTTCCTTTAGGCTTCCTCTAAATAACCAAAATTAACACCACCATCACCCACTGATCTCAAAGAACCTCCTGAGCCCTGTTTTTCCCATCCTTAGGGAAAGAGGAGAGGAGAAAAGCAAATTACTTGACCCAAGGTTATGTGGTGGGTCCCAAAATCACAACGCATCATTGGCCCCTTGGTGCAGACAGGGAGCTTCCAATAGACCCACATTCTCTCCATTTTCTCCTCCATGTCCCCCAAGGAGCTTCCAATAGACCCACATTCTCTCCCTTTTCTCCTCCGTGTCCCCAGGGGAGCTTCCAATAGACCCACATTCTCTCCCTTTTCTCCTCTGTGTTCCCCAAGGGGCTTCCAATAAATAGACCCACAGTCTCTCCCTTTTCTCCTCCATGTCCCCGAAGGAGCTTCCAGTAGACCCACATTCTCTCCCTTTTCTCCTCCATGTCCCCCAGGGAGCTTCCAATAGACCCACATTCTCTCCCTTTTCTCCTCCATGTCCCCCAAGGAGCTTCCAATAGACCCACATTCTCTCCCTTTTCTCCTCTGTGTCCCCAGGGGAGCTTCCAATAGACCCACATTCTCTCCCTTTTCTCCTCTGTGTTCCCCAAGGGGCTTCCAATAGACCCACATTCTCTCCCTTTTCTCCTCCATGTCCCCAGGGGAGCTTCCAATAGACCCACATTCTCTCCCTTTTCTCCTCTGTGTCCCCAGGGGAGCTTCCAATAGACCCACATTCTCTCCCTTTTCTCCTCTGTGTTCCCCAAGGGGCTTCCAATAGACCCACATTCTCTCCCTTTTCTCCTCCATGTCCCCCAAGGAGCTTCCAATAGACCCACATTCTCTCCCTTTTCTCCTCTGTGTCCCCAGGGGAGCTTCCAATAGACCCACATTCTCTCCCTTTTCTCCTCTGTGTCCCCCAAGGAGCTTCCAATAGACCCACATTCTCTCCCTTTTCTCCTCCACGTCCCCCAGGGAGCTTCCAATAGACCCACATTCTCTCCCTTTTCTCCTCCATGTCCCCCAGGGAGCTTCCAATAGACCCACATTCTCTCCCTTTTCTCCTCCACGTCCCCCAGGGAGCTTCTAATAGACCCACATTCTCTCCCTTTCCTCCTCTGTGTCCCCCCAGAAGCCTTGCTTGGTCCTGTCCCCTGCAGCCTTCTCTATAGGCTGTGCCCCTGAGAGCTCCCCATCTCTCCCTGACCTTACCACTTCTCCAAATTTGCTTTCCCTCAATGTTTCCAAGCACTCTGGGGAGCAGGACCTTGTATTTTTAGTGCTTGTGCCATCAAGTGCCAAACAAATTCCCAGTGACATATTATCAATAGTCAGTGCTATTAAAAACTTCCCCAAACTCCAGAGAAAGCCAACCAAGTACAGAGCAAAAAGGAGTCGATTTTGAGTCACTCCAGTCCCTGTTCCTCTTGTATGTGAATAGATGCTTCCATGGAGGCACACAGGGCCCAGTGATGGATGTCTGGATGTCCCGCTGGGTTTCATGGAAGATTTTTCCCTGGCAGTGAGCAAAGATTTGGGCTGGTGTGGTTGGAAGAGCAGCAAGGCTTGTGGTCAACAGCAGGTTGGGAAGATTTGCTTTAGATAGAGAAAAAGCAAAGATCCCTTTGCTCCACAAGGATGGAGGAACTATTTGCTATAAATCTACTCTAATTACAGGTGGGTGCCCGCAGGGACAGCAGCAGGGAAGGGGAAGGCTGGGGGTCCTATTCCACTGCCACCCTCAGACCAGCATCCAGGGGCCTGACTTGGCCAAGGAAGGGTGAATGTGTCTCTGCTGCTGGCTCAGTGCTGTCATTTGGATAGATTTAAGTAGTGTAATTGTATCTTCTGAAGCAGGTAATGCCACCTGATTATGAGTAGGGGAGGGGGGAATTGAAAGCCAAGGCAAAGGCAGAGCTGCTTAACAGACCCATTAGAGGGCATGAGCCCATAACGACAGGACAGCACTGGAATGTTAAAGAGAGACGGCACAGGCTGGCCTGAGCTGTAGGTGTGGGGTGTGCTGTGCCTCTCCATCTGCCATGCTGCTTCCTGTAGTGCTTCTTCCATCTCCCACAGAATGACTTGTACATGGGCTGTCCAGCTTTGCTGGGTGCTGGAGGGGATGGGAAGCCAGAGGATGGCAAGGTGACTGTCCCCAGGGTGCATTTCTGGCTCATGGAGATGTGCAGGAGTTGCTGCATTGCATTTATCTTGTGCAGCCCCAAAACTTCCCTCCCCACTGCCTCCTGCTTCTGATCCCTGGGGTGACCTGTGCCACCACTCCCCCAGGATCCTGAGGCAATGCCAAGAAGTGTCAGTGACTCTGGGGATGCCACCTAAGCTGCCTCAGTTTCCCTGACTCATTTACCACCTCTGACACCCAGGATTCATCATCACTCCCAGGGCTGGAGCAAAAGGAAGGGACAGGGCTGGCAGCACCACCAGGAGCACTGGCATTGTGCTTCCCTGCTCTTCAGGCTGTCCAAGGATCATCAGCTTCTCCAACCAGTGAGGCAGACACACTTAAAAACAAAGAAATAAATACAAGCCAAACCACAGCCCTAGAAATAGGACCCAGTTGGTGGGGAGTATGATATTCAGAGAAACAGAGACATGAGTGAACGGGACACATGGGATGGGGAGGGTGGCAAAAGAAGCCCAAACAAAATCTCTTATGGTCATGTGTATTTCAGTCCTAGTTTCCCTGGAAATTTCCTGCTCTGCATGCACTAACCAGCAGCTCTGCTCAAAGACCATCCAAACCCACCACAGAGCTCGATGCTGCCTGAAAAAGAGCCTGGTTTGGCCCTGGAGCCAGCCCTGCTTACTGGGGAATGCAGGAATGGAGTGGGCAAGTACTCTAGAGCAGATGGATAATTCAGGGCAGAAACCCTCCCTCTGCACCCCAAGAAGTCACAGGTCCAGCTAATTAGATGATGCCTCCCTGTGGGATGCAGTTATCCCTCCCAGGGGACCTTGCACAGGCAGCAACCTGGATGATTGATACACCCTGTTCCAGGATGTGCTTCTCACTTGCTTCCTTTCCTTCTCTGTCCTCCCTTCCACATCCTCCACTCCTCCTTTTCCCCACTAGGCGTTTTCAGTTGGTAATTACAGCTGAAGTGGACAATCTATCCTTTTATCCTTAGGCTGGATGCACTGCCAGGCTGGATGGGAGGAGGCAGGAGGGATGGAGCAGGGATGGCTGTGTGGGGAGGGGGCACACCGTGGGGTACCTGTCTCCCTGCACTCCTCTGGCACAGAAGAGAGAGTAGGTTCAGGGGAGGACACCCAGCACATGCTTTTTGAGCATCCCTTCACCCACAACCTGCGTGTTTTGGAGCACTGGCTGTGCTGGGACAGCACCTACACCCAAGTTTGGGAGGACAGGCAGCATTTTGGAAAACTTAACTGTAAAACCATCACAGGGACAATCCTGACATGGCTGGTAGCTGACTATGGAGCAGGACCTGCCTTGTTTCAGGTGTGCTGTCCTTCAGCATCCCACCTTGGGATGCTGTGGGGACAGGGCAGCATCACAACCCCCCAGCACAGTTCTTCCCCTGGAGATCCCGAAGCCTTTCCTCCTTCCCTTCAGGTGAGTCTCCTTCTGCCTCCCAGTCTTTTCAGTGCATTTTTCTCACCCTTGCTCCATCCTTTCAGCTCATCGGAGCAGCTTTGCTAATAAACCCCTGAGTGTCAGTTGATGGGAGGAGGTGGGAGTTGCTGCTGTGCACAGGGAGCAGGTGGGAAGGGGGTCCTGGAGGTGTGGGGAGCAGCTCAGCATTGTGGGGAGCAGCTCAGCACCTGCTCACTCTGCAGGTGCTTTGTTAGACAACCCTGTCTGTGATAAACCTGCACACGTGTGCCAGTGAAGATAAATCCTCCACTCAAAGGGAGGCAGAGAGGAAAAAGCAGAAAAGGGAAGAAGAAAACAATTAAAGTGACTTATGATGCAAGGGAAGAAATTCAAAGTGTCTCTGTCTTTCCCTCCTGGCCAGCAGGAGAGTTTTATCCTCTTCCAGCACTGTAAGGGACACAAACCCCAAAGTTTCTGTTGGTTGAAAGGGGTGGAGAGAGGAACAGCTCGTTCCTCCAGCTCTCCCCTCAGAGGGCTGTCACCTGAGAGGTGCAAGGTGGACATTTCCCTTAATCCACACTCAGCTGACCAAACTGATTAGTCAGGTTTTCAGTCTCGCTTCAGCAAAGTTGTCCCAAGGCTAAAGTTAATCCAGTGTGGCTGGGCCATGGTGCAGTCCCTGGGGTGCCACACCACAGAGTGCAGCCACAGCTGGAGAGGGGAGGGAGAAGGGAGGGGAGAAGAGGAGAGCAAACTTCACCCTCAAGGAGTATTTCAGTTACTTTTAAAAAAATCCAAATGTAGAAAATAAAGGCTAAAACCAAGGAGGCAGCCAGTGGAAGAGGGCTGAGGGCAGCCATGTGTGCTGCAACACCAGGGGGCAGAATCATGGAATGGCTTAGGTTGGAAAGGACCCTAAAGATCATCTCATTCCACCTCCCTGCCATGGGCAGGGACACCTCCCACCAGCCCAGGTTGCTCCAAGCCCTGTCCAACCTGGCCTTGGGCACTCTCAGGGATGGAGCAGC
Organism: Pithys albifrons albifrons; assembly: GCF_047495875.1. Taxonomy (NCBI): domain Eukaryota; kingdom Metazoa; phylum Chordata; class Aves; order Passeriformes; family Thamnophilidae; genus Pithys; species Pithys albifrons. The sequence continues at coordinate 34,342,701 of NC_092466.1, forward strand.
CACAGCTTCTCTGCCCAACCTATGGCAGAGCCTCAGCCCTCAGAACAGCCTCTGTTATGCCCCTGCTGCTCTGCAGACACACTGAGTAAAGCTGGTGAGAGCAGAGCATCAGGTCTGAGCAAGCCAAAACCCCACATGTATCATTTAGGTGTGGCTGATACACACCCAGGCTCAGCAGAAACCCAAAGCGTCCTTGCAGCACAGCCCAGGAGGTTGGACCACTCTGTAACTCCACAGAAAGGCTGTGCCATCCCCTGTTCCACTTGGAGACCAAGAGAAAAGCCCCAAATCCCTTTCCTCAGCTCAGAAGGCCTGGATTTGAGATGAACACACAACCTTCCTCAGAATTGAAGTGACCTCATGTCCAGTTTTATCCCTCCTTCTCCCTTTGCAGATGGTTTCACTGACATGAAGCAGCCCCCAGAAAAGCAGGAAGGAGCCTCAAGACAGGGCTGGTGCAGTCACAGCAAAGAACTGGTGAAGTACAAGCCGAGCTATTTCATACAGTGAACACTCGTTAGTAAAAGATATTGTTGCCTGCAGGGAGACAGTTTCTGGGTGATTGAATGTAGAACTGTTTGGAACAAATTCAATAAACCCCAGCGTGCCTTTTGCTTTTAAATATGCTGTTTTCTCTAAGCTGGCGTTTTTCATGGAAGAGCATTGATTGAGGCTGGGAGTTCACCAGGGAGGTTTCCAAGGTGAGCCACTGGGCACTGTGGGGAGTCAGGGGGAGGTGGTGACCCCCAGCCTGACCTGTCCCACCTGGACACAGACATTTCAACACAGCCTTCTTCAAAAAAACACCTGAAGGGCTTTTGTAGTGCTGCAACGTGAAATTCAGACTTGAAACCTGATGTCAGAACCTCCAAAAAACGCTGCAAAGCCTCCTCCTTTTTTGTGGGGGGAGAGTTTGGTGGTCCAAAGCCCAGAAAAGCCTGGTTTTAACTGCCTTGATTTTCAATGCCTTGCACTGTGTTGTCACAGATGCCACAGCACCGAGGCTGTCAGGCAGAGGATTCTCAATGGATTCTCTCTTTATTTTCATTCATAAGAGCCTCCAGGACAGGTTTAATTGCTGGGGTATGGACTTGCCATTTCCAGTTATGACTACGAGTGGATCAAAGTGCTGAAGCCTCTGTTTTAATTAAAAGACATGATACCTATTCCTACCTAGTGAGCAATGGCAACAATAGCAGGTTATTAGGAGAGGTAATATCCATCTAATCCAATCTGATCTGTGTAGTTATTAGGCCTAGATAACTATTGGTATTGATTTTATTACTAATATCCCTGCTGCAATAGGAAATCAACCACAGCACAGAGTTTTGCATCATTCATCATTTTGTTCATTCGTTTGCCTTCAGATCAGCTGAATGTTTTGGGTTTTGTTTTGTTTTCTTTTTTTCCCTGTTGCTCAGAATCCATGTACAGGTTTCCTTTGGGGGGTTTTTCCTCTTTTTCCTTCATCTTCACCTCTTCCTCACTACATCTTTCACTCCTCCCCTCTCTCAAGTTACCCCTTGCCCTCTACAAAACACCTTCATGCAAGATCAAAGCCAATGCAGAAATTTTCCTTACTCTTAATTCACCCAAAGAAACTTCCAGCAGTTTATGAGTCAGAAGCACAAGATAGAGCTGCTGGTCACCGAGAGAAATTGCCAGGAATTTGGGGAGGATGAATCACCTTCAAAGATGGTTGAGAAAGAGAGAACCTCTTGTCCTTTCTCTTCATCACTCAGTTCATTCTTGACTCAGGTTTGTGTAAGGAGCACAACATGGGAATTTTCTTGATTCTCCCATAGGAAGGACCCGAGATCTGAACAAACTTGGTTCTGGACAAACTCTCATGGTGATCTGGGAAGGTGCTTGTACTCCTGTGCTGTGATGCACAAAGCTTGTCTTTGACTCCTGATGTTCCCAGGCAGTTCAGTTTAACTCTGGGTTAACTGCAGTTTCCTGGCAAGGCTGTCCATCACCTCTCATTCCCCTCAGCCTCTTCCTTGCTCACTCAAGAAAATAACAGCTCACACCACTCTCAGGCTCTGAAAAAGCCACATAATTGGTACACTCTCCACAAAGTACATCCCAACCAACAGCGTGGCTATTTGGAGCCCGAGGGGTGGCCCCATCTCTTCAGAAGGGTCAGGGGTTGACAACCTTGTTTATTTTCCTCAGTGTCTGTCCAAGAAAATAAAAAACACCACTCCAGCTCCTAAAAGTCAACCCTGGCAGCACCAATTTGGGGCACATCCGGAGGAAGAGGGCAGGTTTCAACCCTACAGCTGTGCAAAAGCATCAGCACCAGCCTTGACCTCCCAGTGATCAACCAGTTCCCAGCTTTCCTTTCTTTTGTTTTTCCCCACATCTTGGTAGGATGAAGGACTCTGACACTGAACTGCAGAGATCTGGGGAAACACAAAGCCTGTTCCAGTCATCCTGCACATCCTTAACTATCTCTCCATTCACATTTAAGGGCAAAATTGGCACATCATCAGTTTAGTGCAGACAGCATCTTGAGGACCCAAACCAGTTTATTTGCTGTTTTGCTCCCTGAGTTGGCAGCCCTGGCTGGGTCCTGGCTCTCATTAGCATCTCTCCCTCACACAACAAATAAATAGCAATACAGAGAGTCCTACACACTTATAAATAAATATAAAAGGAGCATCAATTCAGGCATGAATACAAAGCTTAAGGATGCTGCATCTCATTCCTGTTTGCTGCCTCGGGCACCAGGAACTGACAATCAAAATTCACCGAGCGCCAAAAATATTAGTTTAATATTTGTGTTTGCTCAGCTCCTTCTTGTGCCGGGATGACAAACAGCCTTGTGAAGGCATTGCCAGAGGCACTAACACTTCCATCCTCTCTCTCACTGATTCTGGCACACAGAGGGATCTTTTCAAACCAATAAACACTTTCATTTTTGTCTTTGCTGAAAGGACTTCCTCTATGGGGTGATGTTTTGCTAGAGGAAATGATTTAAGAGCAGAGATAGGGTTGTGATTCAATATGGTTGTGATTCAATATCGTGCTCAGGAATTCCTTGTACAGCCAAGGCAGAGACAAATTCTGACATTACCTGAGCCTTGTTGAGCTTATCAGAGTCTTTCCGGAGCGAGGATCAGGCAACAAACCTACAAAGACTGTGACACCTTTTCATGTTGTGGCTGGGAGGTTCTGTTCCCAGGTGGAACAGCAGCAACACAGCCTTTTTCTCCTGTGAGTTACATCTTGACATGTGTGAGAACACGCAGAAGTGAGGAGAGAAAAGGAAAAAAGGAGAGAAAGCTTTTCTAAGCCCTCTGTTGGGGTCGGCTTAAAGCAGAGGGAGTCCAGAGCAGTAGGAATGTCAGAGCTCGTTCCTCACACCCTTCCCTACTTGGGATGCTTCACTGACTCGGAGCTGGCAAGAAAATCCAGAAGGAAAAAGACAGACCAACTGCAAGGAACAGATTTACAGATTTTTCTCTTTGTTTTCCCTCCTCATAGAATGGATTGGGTTGGAAAAGACCTCCAAGATCATCCAGTCCAACCCTTGGTCCAACTCCAGTCCCTTTACCAGATCATGGCACTCAGTGCCACGGCCAAGCTCACTTTAAAAACCTCCAGGGATGGGGAATCCACCCCCTCTCTGGGCAGCCCATTCCAGTGCCTGAGCACTCTCTCTGGAAAGAATTTTTTTCTGCTCTCCAACTTCAATTTCCCCTGACAGAGCTTGAGCCTGGTCCCCTTGTCGTGACCCTCTCACTGCTGAAAGGCACAATGTCCTGAGCTGATCACAGAATGGTCTGGGTTGGAAGGGACCTTAAAGATCACTTATTTCCACTCCCCCTGCCATGGGCAGGGGCTCCTTCCATAGACCAGGTTGCTCTAAGCCCTGTCCAACCTGGCCTTGATGCACAGCACAAACTCAAACAACAATTGGTTGTTGGAAACCCTCTACAGAGAGATCTGTGAGCTCAAGCACAAGAGTCTGACTGAGTTGTCTCCTGGCATTACAAGGGGATGGGTTCACATCTCACTCCTGCTGCTGTGGGGACAGTCCAGTCCCCCCCATCTAGCACAGAGCAGCCCAAATCTGAGCCTCAGGGAGCAGCTCCCTCCTACTGATAACACACTTCTTCCTGGCCTCAGGAGAAGATGTTTTGGCCACGTTTGTCAGGGAGCTGTGGAGAAGAACAATGCTGCCTGTGTCCTCGCCAGGGTGGGCTGTGTCAAAGCAAAGTCCTGTTTTCACTCCAGCACTACACTGAAACACAAAGCTTTGTATTTGCCTGTCAATATCCCAGTTGGGTTCTGCTTCTATGTATTTAATTCGAGATGAGTACTGCAGGACTTCTTTTGTTAGCTGGATACCTCATGCACATTGTTATTATTTCTTTCATAAAAATCAATAAAGGCTTAGGAACAACAACCACCAATAATAACAGTACATCTCTCTTTGTGTCTTTGTGTTGCAACTTGCTGAACAACTCAGAAAAGCAGCAGACAACAGTCCAAAGAGAAGATTAAAAAAAAGAAGTGCTTTCCAAATTGGACCCAGTCTATCTTTGGAAAAAGTTTCCAGACACTTAAAACTGCAGCACCACCTCAGCACATAAGAAGGCAGTAGCAGAGGCTCAGGAAGGGAAGAAATGCTCAGCAGATGAGGCACAGAGTGAAAACCAGGCAATAACACTGATGGAAATTTAAGAGCAGCACTTTGAAAGTCATGGGCAAATCATTGCTACTGAAGTCACTTCCTGGGCACTAACAAACCACATCCCCTCTGTGCTGCTTTGAAATGAGGAGAGAGGAAGAAAGAAACACAAAAGGGATGTTGACCTGCTGGAGGGAGGCCAGATGAGGCCATGGAGATGCTCCCAGGGCTGGAGCCCCTCTGCTCTGGAGACAAGATCTTGGATAAAGGGGAATGGCTTCCCACTGCCAAAGGACAGGGTTGGATGGGATATTGGGAAGGAATCCTGCCCTGTGAGGGTGGGCAGGCCCTGACACAGGTTGGGCAGAGAAGCTGTGGCTGCCCCATCCCTGGAAGTGTCCAAGGCCAGGCTGGACAGGGCTTGGTGCACCCTGGGCTGGTGGGAGGTGTCTCTGCCCATGGCAGGGGGTGGAATGAAATGATCTTTAAGGTCCCTTTCAACCCAAACCATCCTGCTCCAGGAAACAGCCACCGAAACAGGAGCTGAAATCGTGCAGAAACTCTACAGTTCAGCTCCCAAGTACCACTTAATTACTCTACATGAGAGGTTAAAAAAACAACCACATGCCTGCGAGGCAACATTTTCTGCTCTCCCTGTACTCCCATGAGATGTTCCTACAGCTCAAGCTGGGACTCCCGTGGACAGCTCAGATAGCAGGACCAGTCCAACCACAGTGTGGCTGCCACAAGGACCCCCCTGGCTCTGACTGTGCCTCACCTGGAAGGACAGAGCCTTTGCCCTGGGTGGCCAGTTGGGCTCCAGGTCAACACTCCCTCCAGGTGAACTGCAGCAGGCTGAGCACTCCTTCTCAAAGAACCCCCCCCAAACCCCCCATTTCCTGGGGGATCACTCACTCAGCACAACCTGCCCTTCACATTTACCAGGTTTCCAGCATTTGGGTGAAAGAAAATATATAACATTCTAATACCATTGTTTTAAAGGTTAATGTATTCCCAGCCACAGCTCTCAGTCCAGGAACAATCATCTGGTGGCAGGAAAACACTGAGTAGATGACCCAGGTCTTATCCACCTCTATTTTATATGCATGTGGGGCTCTTTTTTTCATTTCTTTCCTTTTCCGGTTCAGCCATCCAAAGAAATATAAACCTAAAACTAAACACAGCTGGGGTTTTATCCACATCCCAGCCATTACACTCACAGCAACAGCACATCTCACAGCACTGAGGCTCCTCTGCTGTTTTTCCCTTCCCATATGAAGGGTTGCTGCTGTTCCTACACTCAGGCCAAGATGTTTTCAGTGGGCATCTTTCCTGGCTTCCCATCAGGCATCTTTTGTGGCTTCCCAGCCATTCCCACGTGCAGCTTTCACAAACCAGAAGGCTGCTCTGAGCACTGCAAGATAAGGGAATTCAAGCACCAAAGAAAAGCTGGTGCCTTTGACTGTATGAACAGCTGATAAAAAGATGGGCTCTACCTGCCCAAAACCTTCTCCTATGCCATGAAAGAAAAGGTGCAGAAAGCCAGAAAGTCTTGATATTTAAAGGAAAAGTTTAGGGGGAGAGTAAACACTGACCTTAAATACAGCAGACCTTGAGATCTTCCTGCAGAAAACAAACTGCAAAGAGGAGCTTCTCACCAGCCCAACAGCCCCCAACTAACACAGGGCTGCTCAGGGAGTCCCTTTTTATTCCCCAGCAGCTGATTCCACTCAGTGAAATGGCCTTAGCAGGGTCTGTGTCTCACCTGTTATTGCATCCCAGCCCAGCCCAGCCCAGCCCAGCCCAGCCCAGCCCACCCCACCCCACCCCACCCCACCTTCCCTTCATGAAGCTGAGCAGCAAAGGAAGGTCAGAGACCCTCAGAGATGGACTTATTAAAGACAGTGCTCTAAGGAAATAGTTCTACTTTTCTGTGATCAAGGAAAAGGTTTCATTAAGGTTTCATCAAGGCCAAGTGCAGGTCCTGCTCTTTGGCCACAACAACCCCCTGCAGCGCTCCAGGCTGGGCACAGAGTGGCTGGAGAGCAGCCAGGCAGAGGGACCTGGGGGGACTGAGGGACAGGAAGCTCAACAGGAGCCAACAGTGTGCCCAGGTGGCCAAGAAGGCCAATGGGATCCTGGCCTGGATCCAAATTAGCGTGGCCAGCAGGCCCAGGGCAGTGACCCTTCCCCTGGACTCTGCCTTGGGGAGGCCACACCTTGAGTGTTGTGTTCAGTTCTGGGCCCCTCAGTTGAGGAAAGAGATTGAGGGGCTGGAGCGGGGCCAGAGAAGAGCAACGAGGCTGGAGAAGGGACTGGAGCACAAGTGCTGTGGGGAGAGGCTGAGGGAGCTGGGGGTGTTTAGCCTGGAGAAGAGGAGGCTCAGAGGTGACCTCAGCACTGTCTGGAACTCCCTGAAGGGAAGTTCTGGCCAGGTGGGGGTTGGTCTCTTCTCCCAGGCACTCAGCAATAGGACAAGGGGGCACGATGGGCTCAAGCTCTGCCAGGGGAAATTGAAGTTGGAGAGCAGAAAAAACTTCTTTGCAGAGAGAGTGCTCAGGCATTGGAGTGGGCTGCCCAGAGAGGGGGTGGATTCCCCATCCCTGGAGGTTTTTAAGGTGAGATTGGCTGTGGCACTGAGTGCCATGATCTGGTAAAGGGACTGGAGTTGGACCAAGGGTTGGACTTGATGATCTTGGAGTTCTTTTCCAACCCAATCAATTCTATGATTAGACCTGGAGCAGCACTTTTGGGGGGGTGGGAAATATGCTGTACCTGTTTAACCCAGCAGGTTTTTAATGGCACATAACAGGAATGTCATCAGTCTTCATTCTTAATTTGAAGTTCAGGTTTTAGTTTTTCTCCAGCCCCGCTAATGCTGAGAAAAAAGTAAAAGTTACACCCCAGAAGACTCAGGTTAAATCCTCCCCTCCTGAGGAGCACAGGGATGGTGGCAGAGGACTCAGAGCACCCTGGGGAAGATGGTCCAAGAGGAAGCATTGAGCATCCTTGGGGAAGGTGTCAGACACTCCCAGGAGTTTCAAATAATGAGATAAATTTTAGCAAAACATTACCCCTCCTTTTCATGCTCTGGTTTGCCAGCCTTGACCTCCTCAGAGCCCCCAGGAGTCAGAGGTGGTGTGAGCATCCAGCCTGGGCACAGCTGCGTGCCAGGTCAGCATGATCCAGGGATAACAGTCACCCCTGTGCCAGACCCAACAAGCTCCTCTGGAGCCTTGAACGTGCCTAATGTTGGCCTCAACCCAAGGCTGAGTGACAACGGGAAACACAGAAACAGGCAACACAACAAAGCCAGAGCAATTGAAAGAGAAGAAAGGCACAGCTAAGGGGACTCAGATGAAATTCAGGCCAACAAAACACTGCCCTGCTGTTTCCTGCTGGGTCAGGGACTTTGAAAGCTCAAAGTGGGAAATGGGAGAGGTGAGGATGGAGGTGATGTTGGTGTGGCCTTAATCCCACAGCCCAGTAGTGCCTCCTGGCACATGGTGGCATGGGGTGCTTTCCTTCTGGGGAAGGAAACACAGGCCCCATCAAAAGCAGAACAAGTATATATATATTTTAATATTTTTTAATTAAAACTACTGTTCTGGAGATAAAAATACTTTTCCATCCAAATGCAATTTTCCACAGGAATTACAACTTGTATCTTCTCAGTGTTGAAGAACCCACATGCACATTTTTTTTTAAAAAATAGGGTATTTTTATGTTGTGTAGCTGAGAGCTGAACAGTTCTGATTGAGGAATATTCCAAATCAAACACGATAAGTTGTCCAATTGAAATGGTGCTTTTCAGCCCTTGAGGCTCCTTTCTGAACAAAAATGTGGGAAGGGCAGAAGGGAAGAAAACTTATCCTAGAAAACTTCAGCCCTAATTCCTCTTAAAGCTGCAAAAGAAAGAATTTCTCAGGGTTGGGTTTTGTTTTTTTTTTTTTTTGGTGGCTTCACCAGATTTGACAAACACCAGTGAGGGGAAAAAACTCTTGTGATAACCCCTAGTTATAGAAACAGATAATCAGAGGAAAAAAACCCCACATCTGGTGCCGTTTTGGAAAGGCCGTTTTCCTGTTATGGGTCTGACAACTCTCTGTGCTCAGGAGAGGACAAAATGGGCAGTGTGGTCTCTCTCATCTCCCCAGGATTAAGGGATTACCATTAATTAACACAGAGGCTGTGCCAGTGCCCTGCCTGTGTTGCCTGTGATACACTATCTTTCCATCGGAAAGAACCAGACGGATCCCAACTCCCAAAATCTCCGAGATGCAAAGAGCAGGTATGAGGTGGGAGATGTGGGTACTGGGCCAGGCAGGAGGGCTGTGGATCAGCAGAGGGGAAATGTAGATCTCAATAATTGAAGTTTTTTCTCATTTCATAAGGAGCAAAAGCACATGGGATCCCACTCTGGATCAGCACCTGCCTCGGCCTGTCCCCCAGTATTGGCTCCTCACTCTGTTTTCTTTTAAAGCAAATTTTTAGAGAGGGTGTTGCTCTTAAAGCAGCAAATCCCCATAACAGGTGGAACAGGAGAAACTGTGCATGTCTCATCCCTGGAAGTGTCCAAGGCCAGGTTGGACAGGGCTTGGAGCAACCTGGGATAGTGGAAGGTGTCCCTGCCCATGGCTTGGAGGTGGAGCAGGATGAGCTTTAATGTCCCTTCCAACCTCAACCATTCTATGGTTCTGTGACTCTCTAGACCCCTGCAAGAGGGTGTTCTGTGAGTGTCCCCACTAAAGGCAAAACAAAGGCACCACCACAGGAGAGGGTCTTTTTGGAAAGATGGTTGAAGTGGCTCAGTTAAACAAGGAGAACAAGTTATCTCCCCATCTCCTTCGTTCCTTCAGGGAAATAACCCCTTCTCTCTCCACTGCCCATCAGATACAGAGCCCGTAGCATCTACTGCTGACTCAAGTGAAAATAGCAAATCCTCAACCTCTCCTGGCCTTTGTGAGACCCAGGGACCAAGATCTTAACAGTGACTGATGACAGCGAGCCATCCCTGTCCCTCAGCACTTAGGATCACCTTCATTCCCAGAGAAAGCTGCTTGGCACTACCCAAACCTGTCCCTTCTTCAGCCAGACACGCTGTCCTTGCAACAGAGAATCACCTCTGAAAGCCTAATGCTTCAATAACCAGCTCCAGAGAGGGAAATGAGCTGCCTCACTTGGAGAAGAGGACGGCTTTCAACTCAGAATAAGATGTTTGCTGTTGGTACAGCAGCTCCCATGAGCCCCAGTGGACATCAGGATGTTCTCAGTGCATGTGTGTCATCTCCTGCACTTGGCAGGAGAGGAGCATCAATTATCCTGGCCCATCTAGAGGAGGAAACATCAAATATGTTTACCAGACAGCTTGGCCAAGCAGCATCAGGAGGGGAAGATGGAGGTGTCAGATGTGGCAGGAGTCCAGCTGATACTGCGTTCTCACTCTTTTTTTTTCTCTGTATTAATTAAAACCCCCACAGTTTCCTGAGGACAAAATGGATAAATTCACTTTGAAATCACAGAATCATAGAATGGATTGGGTTGGAAAAGACCTCCGAGATCATCAAGTCCAACCCTTGGTCCAACTCCAGTCCCTTTACCAGATCATGGCACTCAGTGCCACGGCCAAGCTCAGCTGAAAAACCTCCAGGGATGGGGAATCCACCCCCTCTCTGGGCAGCCCATTCCAATGCCTGAGCACTCTCTCTGAAAAGAAGTTTTTTCTGCTCTCCAACTTCAATTTCCCCTGGCAGAGCTTGAGCCCATCGTGCCCCCTTGTCCTATTGCTGAGTGCCTGGGAGAAGAGACCAACCCCCACCTGGCCAGAACTTCCCTTCAGGCAGTTCCAGACAGTGCTGAGGTCACCTCTGAGCCTCCTCTTCTCCAGGCTAAACACCCCCAGCTCCCTCAGCCTCTCCCCACAGCACTTGTGCTCCAGTCCCTTCTCCAGCCTCGTTGCTCTTCTCTGGCCCCGCTCCAGCCCCTCAATCTCTTGCCTCAACTGAGGGGCCCAGAACTGAACATAACACTCAAGGTGTGGCCTCCCCAAGGCAGAGTCCAGGGGAAGGGTCACTGCCCTGGGCCTGCTGGCCACACTAGTTTGGATCCAGGCCAGGATCCCCTTGGCCTTCTTGGCCACCTGGGCACACTGTTGGCTCCTGTTGAGCTTCCTGTCCCTCAGTCCCCCCAGGTGCCTCTGCCTGGCTGCTCTCCAGCCACTCTGTGCCCAGCCTGGAGTGCTGCAGGGGGTTGGGGTGGCCAAAGGGCAGGACCTGCACTTGGCCTTGTTGAACTTCATCCCATTGCAATCAGCCCATCTCTCCAGTCTATCCAGATTCCTCTGCAGAGCCCTCCTGCCTTCCAGCAGGTCGACACTCTGTACCAACTTGGTGTCATCAGCAAATTTGCTGATGATGGACTCAAACCCCTCATCTAAATCATCAATAGAGATGTTAAACAGGACTGGACCCAACACAAACCCCTGGGGGACACCACCAGCAGCACCAGAGAACCTGGGGTGCCCTGCAGACCTGTCAGACCTCCCCTCTGTCCAAATCCAAGTGCCTTAATGCAGCAATAGATCTGTCTATAAGCAGAGCCTTCTGCAGGGGTGGCACTGTGACAGGTGCCAGGACAGTAGGACCACTCTGGTCCCACCATGACAGGAGAAGTTTCCTGAGATGGTCTTTCTCCAGAGTTTTCCTGTCCTTTCCTGACGGAGGTCTCTCAGCCACAATTTTCACATCTAAACAAGCTCAGTGCTGCCCATCCTCTGCCCTTTTGAACAATTCCAGGTGCTTATACTTCAGTATGCTTGGAGAGAGCTCCCACAGCTCCCCATTCCCACACCCCACCACCTTGCTGGGTTGTACCAGTCTGCTCAGTTGCCTCCCACCCTGCAGCCCAATCCCTTGGCTCAGGTTTGGCTTTTTGCCTTGTTGCTTTTTCCCTAAAAACTAGAGTAGGTGAGGAGTGGCTGGTTAAGAGCCAATTCCCCTGTTCTCCTAAATCGCCAAGATTAAAAGCTTTCTTCCCGATGGTTGCTTCACAAAAGACCCAAAGGTTTGTACTCATTTATTCCCTTAAAAAGGAATGCCTTATCTATTTTAAATGATTGAGTTTAGGGGTGAAATCCTCAGCAATGCTCCATCTCCTGAACCTGTGCTCTGCTGATTTTCCAGACAAGCCAGAGCTACAAAATCCACGTCCGAGCAAAAGGAGAAGTTTTGGCAAACTCCAACCTCACTGTGCATCCTCTGAGATGTGTAGAAGCCCCTTAAAACATGGAATTTTGGATGCTTGGGTGTTTTCATCCAGGTGAGATGGTCCTTTCCCCATTGGAAAGGTTACAGCTGCTCAGAAACCAGCACTTTTGGAGCTTTAAGTCCAAGCATTCTGGAGTTTGAGCACCGTAAGAAAGGAAATATGGCATGTGCAGCCCTTTTAATATGTGTTAGCCAAATAAATGCTCCTATTTCCAGGCAGGTGAAGCAATAATAAATATCAGGTAGGAGAAGTGAGCTCTGCTGCCCCTTCTCATTGGTATGCACCGTGTTAGGTTTTTTATTAAATAAAAATTCACTCTCCAGAAATGCAGCCCAGACCTGCAAGCTCAGGCCAGCTCTTGTTAAAATGATTATTAATGGTACTGCACCTCTTCCTAATGGGAATGAATGGTCCAGCCACCTTTCAGTTCCACACATATTACTGACTTATTCCTCCAGCTTCCCCTCGGCCACAATATTCCCCACAGCCTCCTTCCCTCCAGCCCTTGAAGATCAACGTGAGGGTGATCCATCTTGGAACTTTTAACGCTTATTTTTCTAAAGAGATAAAAAATAAACCGTTCCATTTGGATGAAAAATACGGGATGTAGCGCCGAGCCCACCAAGGGAGATGGAGGAGGGGGCGGGAGAAAGGAGGAGAATATTTTCTTCCTTTTCTCTGTGTTTAAACCACAAATGCATAATCCATCTCCCTCAGCAGCTCCTCCCCTCCCAAATAAATAATTTCCTCGCCGTGGCGGATCAGGGGGATGACAAGAGGAGGATCATAACTCATAAGGAGGTAAAGGCAGACTTGGCAGAGATCTCTTGGCACTTGGGGAGTTTCTCATGGAGTGCCATGCAAATCCCGGGGGGGTATCTGCTCCAGCAAGGGAAATTTTGCCATAGAAAATTCTTGCTAAAGCAGTTTTTAAAGCAAGGACTGCTCCCAAGCCCTTTGGCTCTTTCCATAGGAATCTGCAGGGTCAGCAGGACATGTATGCCCCTGGATGTCCAGGAGAGCAAAGGAAGAGCTGGGAAGGAAGGTGAGAAGGTGAGGGGTGTCCTCACCTTTGCTCCTGCCTCTGCTTGCCAGGGGAGTGTGGCTGTGTTTCCATGCCTGCCTAATGATCCTTGTGGGTTCTGTGATAGTCTCTAACTGCTTGGAATCCAAGAGGAGCAGGTTGTCAGGGATGTGTGAGTGTCCCAAACCATGCCAGAGCAAGCACAGGTTTGGGATGCAAGTGCTGGCTGCTGCCATGGCATCTTCCCACCACCACCTGCTCCACATCCTGGATAAAACACTGACGGCTCCAAAGCTTGGCCTCTGTCTCTAGACAGCTCCTGGCCACGCTGGTCACTCAGGCAGCTCAAGGTGGGGGCTTTGGAGGCTGCACCTTGTCTTGGCAAGCACCAAGCCCCTCTTGGGTCACTGTAAACCTTCCATGGTGCTGCAGACAGTGAATAAGAGGACAACAGGCAGGTGCATTTCAAGGCATCAGAATCAATAAACCTGCCAGCAGCCAGCCATCAGTAATTCTGAAAATAGTCAACACCATTTGACATCTCAAGGGGTCCCAAAACCACACAGAACAACTGCTCCCACCTCCCAAACCACAAACTCTTTCAGTCCTTCCTAACTGGGATGCCAAAATATCACAAATCCCCCCCAGATGCCCCCAGTACCACAAGCCAGTTCTCCAAACACCACAAACATCCCAAATGCCACAAGCTGCTCACCTCAGACCCCAAAACCATCACCATTGAAATACCTGCCCTCTGTGTGTTGCAGGTGCCCCACTGACCCTGCCAGCCCCCTGACATGTTCCCCCCAAATTATCACCAAACAGCCTCTAAAGCCTGGCCACCAGTGACCGTCCTGCTCTGGGGGTCAGTGTGCTCTCCAGCACATCCCCCTGATGATAAGCAGATATAGAAGAGCCATTTTCGCAGAATCATAGAATGGATTGGGTTGGAAAAGACCTCCGAGATCATCAAGTCCAACCCTTGGTCCAACTCCAGTCCCTTTACCAGATCATGGCACTCAGTGCCACAGCCAATCTCACCTTAAAACCTCCAGGGATGGGGAATCCACCCCCTCTCTGGGCAGCCCATTCCAATGCCTGAGCACTCTCTCTGCAAAGGATTTTTTCCTGATCTCCAACTTCAATTTCCCCTGGCAGAGCTTGAGCCCATCGTGCCCCCTTGTCCTATTGCTGAGTGCCTGGGAGAAGAGACCAACCCCCACCTGGCCAGAACTTCCCTTCAGGCAGTTCCAGACAGTGCTGAGGTCACCTCTGAGCCTCCTCTTCTCCAGGCTAAACACCCCCAGCTCCCTCAGCCTCTCCCCACAGCACTTGTGCTCCAGTCCCTTCTCCAGCCTCGTTGCTCTTCTCTGGCCCCGCTCCAGCCCCTCAATCTCTTTCCTCAACTGAGGGGCCCAGAACTGAACACAACACTCAAGGTGTGGCCTCACCTTTTGCTCTTGCATTCACCAGTGTGTTTGTTCTGACTCAGCAAAATATGTGGATTACAAACATGGTAACTGTGGCTTTTAGCAGAAGTTTTTCCATGGAAAATGTGGTGGCAGTGGCTGAAGGCAAAGCTTGCACGGACTGAGCCCTGGGGCAGCTCCATGGCACTGCTGGATGGGGCAAAGACAGCCAAGGGAAGCACAGGTTGTGCTCCCTGCTCTTTTGTAAAAGAAACCCCAAACTCCACCAACCAAAAAGAGCTCCCAAACCTTAGGAAAATGAAAGCTGAGTTTTGGATGAAACTTAACCAGTCCTGGTGATTACCAGCCACTGTCCAAGCAGTCGTGGCCACATCCCTTGTCCCTGGCATGGCACAGCTCCAGCTCCATCCCCACCTGCACGGCTGGAGGGATATTTGCCTACACAACTCTAAGAGTGATCCCGGGCAGAAGCCTGGGGGATTTGTTTGGGAACAATGTTGTAATGAGCCCGAGGATAATCTGCTGCCCAGAGACAGGGATTTCCCCCGGAGGGGCGGCAGCCACAAATTAGACAGTCACATCAGGTTATTTCCAGCGAGTTAACTCCCAACATCCCACCACGGAGGGGACAGCACAAATCCAACCCCTCCCAGCAGATGAGCCCCACAACAAAGATGTTTCAGGTGGGGAAAGAGGCCGAGGGGGGGGGAAGAGTTTTGCACCCAAATTGGTGGAAATTCATTACTCTGATAAGGCTCTGGGAGTTGTTGGTTTGAGCTCCAGCCATGGACAGTCCCCAGAGAAATTACACCATGTTCAAGCTAATCTTCTTATAAACATTGTTGTGGGTTGTTTTTTATTTTATCTGACATGTGTCAAGCAGGACTACTAAGCCTATTACCTCTCCAGGGAGGTTGGTGTTTCCTCTTCTTCCTGTCCCCCCCATCTCAGTGCTTCTTGTCTCCTTTTGGGCTCCTTTGGACATTTCTCCCCCACGACAAACCAATTTTTAATAATTAGCACTGAGAAAAACAATATCTCAGTGGGTTTGGAGGCTGTGGTGAGATAAGCAGCCAAAGGTTCCAAAATTTTTGGAGCTTATAGGCTTTAGAAATGAACATAAAACTTCCTGGACCATCCCTTCTTCCTGTGTTCATTTATTTTTCTTTCCAACAAACCCTCAAAATAAATAGATAAAGAGTTAACTGGATATTTTGGTCTTCTCCAGAACAAACCAGCTGAAGTTATTGGGAAATTCCCAGCTGGATACTGCCTCTATTTGTGTTATTCTCCCTGTTTGAGTTTACAGGCAGAAAAAGGCAGGGATTAGACCACTGGAATGGATGGTTTGAAAGGATGTGGTGATTATGAACCTGCTTTGAGCTTTGGGTTGAGGGACACACGCTGGTGAAGGGACATTTTTCCTGAGACCTCTCTCCCTACTCTGGGGGAGAGTTTGTGGGAAGACCATAAAAAGGGTGAAAAGGAGGGTGGAGAAAAAAATCAAAAACTGTGCTGTAAATGGTAATTTTCTAGAGGAAGCATCAAACTCTCCCCATGCAATGGGAGAAAAAGGAAACAGAGAATTAGAAATAGCCAAGGAGTGAGAAACCTGCACGCACACAAACCACCACGTACACTCAGGAGACTTGGCTACAGGAAATCAATGGCAGCTTATCAGCCTGCAGCAGAGTCGGGACAATTAAACATTTCCCTCTCTGCCTTTATGTATTGGATTGAAGTTTTGAAGTTGTTCTCACCTGTGGATGGAGAGAAAGAAACATCCGAGCCAGCATCTCTTAGGGAGAGTTATCTCAAACGCAGGCAGCAGACAAAATTATTTTCATGGGTAATCGTTGCCTTCTTTGTCCTTAAAAAAAAACCCAAACCCCCCATCTTAGACCAAAGAAAGGGACGATGTTGTGCATTTGACAGCAGTTTCTTTGCTCTCCTTGCACAAAGACTTCTGCACTCAGGGGAAAAGTTCTTCCCCGATGCTGAGCTTTTGTTATCAGGTTTTGCTGCAGAGCAAAACTTTGTAGAAGGAGAACATAGAAACCATAAATGGGGCCTGAGTGGCAAAGCCAAGCCCAGAGTTGGAGCTGCCCCCCAGGTCTGTGCATGGGTTGGGGTCAAAGTGAGGGCGCTGCTGCAAACCCAGTCTATTAAAGCACTGGCTCTCAATTCCACAGGAGCCAAAGGGTGTTTGAAGCCCCAAACCAGCATCTAAACATCCTCCAACTTGTTTGCCTGGTTTTTATACAAAACCAGCTGCTCCAAGTCCTCAGAGGAACAGAAAAGCACCAAGAGAAACCAGATAATTAACAAGCTTAACAACTAACAAATCAGTGACTGCTCTTCCTCCACTCCAACCACCTCCATGTGCAGGTCTGGGAGGATCATAAAACTTTCTGGAAGGACATCAGCACACCCCAACAGCCCTGGCTGCTAACTTGAGTTCCTACAAGCATTTTCCACCTTCTGGGCACTCAGGTTGGAGCAGCAGCTTCTTTTTACTTATTTCACTATTTATCTCCCCCAGTCGCAATGGCCAGGGCAGATAATCTGGGCTTACATCCCTTTGAAGTCAATCAGAAAAGACTTTTAACTTCAGTGAGCGTCCGAGTGAGGACCCCAGGCCTCCATAGACCTGATCCCCAGGCACTGCCAGGGATTTGGGGCTCATCCACACGGACCTGCTTTAAAGCCACCAGGTCCAAGCCCTGCCTTGGCGAGAGATCAAGCGCAGCAGATTTGCCCACAGCCCTCCTGTCTTATCACACATGAGCCCCGTCCAGATGTCAGGCACTATCCCCCTGCTAACAATCCCCTTTTCCATCTTCTTTTATCTCCCCTTTAAATTGCTGACAAGACCTTCCTGGTGGCCTTTTCCAAAGTAGAGGAGATCAAAAAATCAACGGAATATTTCAAAAGCAAAAGTCCTTAGGGGAAATAAGAAGTGGGGAAAAAAATCAAATAGGAGGGAGAAGGAGCCTGCAATGCTGTTATTTTTCAGGAGACTGGGTTTGTAAGTGCTTTAACTCCCTGCTGGTAGGAGAGGGGCTGGAGATGGCTTTGGTGTTCAGGGAGCTGCCTCATGAGCATCACTGGTGCCTCCAGCCTTGCCCCTGTGAATGCTCAGCACTGCAGTGGCATTAGAAAGACACATCTGGGTGCAGCCACCCCAAAACTCCAGTGTGGCATCCCAGCCCCAACACAGCAAGTGGGAACCAGATGGGTTTTTTTGATGGGCAGGCAAAGAGAATTTATCTCCCTGCCTCCCTGACTTTACCTTTCCTGCCACCTTCCCACACTGCTCCAGCAAAGCTGTGGGAGAGTTTCAGCTTCACACTCACTTTTGAAAAGGTGACACTGCTGGCTTTCAAAGGACACAAGAGCGATGCAGGAGGTGACTCTGTCCGAGTGGCTGATGGCAGCAGGCAGAGAGCACCAGAGGAAAAAACCCCAACCTTTTCCCAGCCTTTGCTGACATGGCCAGAGCTATGTCAGCAGTGGCATTTTCCATGGACCAGGAGAAAAACCCAGCCAAAAAAGCAGCAACGTCAAGCAAACCCTGTTTTAATTTCATTTTCTACCTGGCTGATTGTATTTCAGCCTTTATTTAACTGGTAGGACAAAAAGTTTTAAGGTTGTGTTCCATTAGTCCAGATTCCTTCCTTCCCTCCTTTCCATCCTGCCTTTCCTTCCTTCCTTCTTCTCTTTCCCTTCCTTTCTTCTTTCCTTTCTTCTTTCCTTTCCTTTCTTCTTTCCTTTCCTTTCCTTTCCTTTCCTTTCCTTTCCTTTCCTTTCCTTTCCTTTCCTTTCCTTTCCTTTCCTTTCCTTTCCTTTCCTTTCCTTTCCTTTCCTTTCCTTTCCTTTCCTTTCCTTTCCTTTCCTTCTGTCTTTAAAACTTCTCCTAGAGGTTTTTTTGGTAGATTCAGAGTTGGCCAAATCACAGAATCAAAGAATTGTTTGGGCTGCAAGGGACCCCTTCCAGTAGCCCAGGATGCTCCAAGCCCCATCCAGCCTGGCCTTGAGCACTTCCATGGATAGACCACCCACAGATTCTCTGGGCAACCTGTTCCAAATGCTTCCAGCTCTTCTGGCTAACACATGTCCAGGTTCAAACAGCTCCTTGCTTCCAGCTTAAGTGGGAAAACACACCCAAACTCAACAGACTAATAAAAAGTAGCAGGTGAACGACAGCAAGGGCAGAGAAATCCTCATTTCAGCCTGTAGAGAGGAACCCCTTGGCAAAACAGGCACTTGTTATTCTCTCCTCATGATTTGTTATTTATTACCCCACTTCTCCCAAAATTGCAGGAATCTAATCAGAGCACAGTGGGTAATTCTGGTGATCAGTCACACACTACCAAGGAGGAATAACAAACAGCTGGAGTGGGCACTTGAGATGATCCACGGGCTTGGAACCACAGAGCAGGACCTCAGGCTGAACATCCCCTCAAGGCCAAGTCTTTAGCAACCCCATCAGTGCTTGGATGAGGGGAAGGCTGTGGATGTGTCTATCTAGACTTCAGCAAGGCCTTTGACACTGTCTCCCATAATATACTCCTGGAAAAGCTGGTGGCCCATGGCCTGGACAAGTGTAGCCCAGTGGTGTTCCCCAGGGGTCTGTGTTGGGTCCAGTCCTGTTTAACATCTCTATTGATGATTTAGATGAGGGGATTGAGTCCATCAGCAGCAAATTTGCTGATGACACCAAGTTGACACAGAGTGTCAACCTGCTGGAAGGCAGGAGGGCTCTGCAGAGGGATCTGGATAGACTTGAGAGATGGGCTGATTCCAATGGGATGGAGTTCAACAAGGCCAAGTGCAGGTCCTGCCCTTTGGCCACCCCAACCCCCTGCAGTGCTCCAGGCTGGACACAGAGTGGCTGGAGAGCAGCCAGGCAGAGGGACCTGGGGGGACTGAGGGACAGGAAGCTCAACAGGAGCCAACAGTGTGCCCAGGTGGCCAAGAAGGCCAAGGGGATCCTGGCCTGGATCTAAACTAGTGTGGCCAGCAGGCCCAGGGCAGTGACCCTTCCCCTGGACTCTGCCTTGGGGAGGCCACACCTTGAGTGTTGTGTTCAGTTCTGGGCCCCTCAGTTGAGGCAAGAGATTGAGGGGCTGGAGCGGGGCCAGAGAAGAGCAAGGAGGCTGGAGAAGGGACTGGAGCACAAGTGCTGTGGGGAGAGGCTGAGGGAGCTGGGGGTGTTCAGCCTGGAGAAGAGGAGGCTCAGAGGTGACCTCAGCACTGTCTGGAACTCCCTGAAGGGAAGTTCTGGCCAGGTGGGGGTTGGTCTCTTCTCCCAGGCACTCAGCAATAGGACAAGGGGGCATGATGGGCTCAAGCTCTGCCAGGGGAAATTGAAGTTGGAGATGAGAAAAAACTTCTTTTCAGAGAGAGTGCTCAGGCATTGGAATGGGCTGCCCAGAGAGGGGGTGGATTCCCCACCCCTGGAGGTTTTAAGGTGAGCTTGGCCATGGCACTGAGTGCCATGATCTGGTAAAGGGACTGGAGTTGGAGCAAGGGTTGGACTTGATGATCTCAGAGGTCTTTTCCAACCCAATCCATTCTATGATTCTGTGGTTTCTTTACACACCCAGGAAGTGAGCACGAGCCTCTGGATCAGTTCTCCCCCTGTGCCTGCCAGCATTTCACTTCAGAGACAGGAAGAAAATGAGTAAATATAAAAGAACCCTCCTGCACTCTCAAATGACATAAAAAGTTATTAGGAAGATAATGTTTCCTGGTCTGAGAATGAGGAGAGCACCATATCACAGGATGTTGCTATTTAATTTCACTGCTGTGCCACAGGGATTTGGATCCAGCCTTCTCGAGCAACCTGATCTAGTGGAAGGTGTCCCTTGCCATGGTAGGGGGGTGAACTTGGATCAGCTTAAAGTCCCTTCCAACTCAAACCATTCCATAATTTTATGCTCTAAGTGCCTTTCTGGTTCTCATCTTTGGGGACATTTTGCAGGTTGCAGTTCCAGCTTAACTCTTCACAATGGCAACACTTCACCCCCAAAAATATATCATTGCATTATATTACCTGCCAGGTGTGCTGTGGGTCTTCTTCCCCATCTCTTCAAAAAGCAAGGGGGACCACAGTTTTGGCAGTGCTGATGGATTATATCTATACATATAAATATACATTTCCTCCTTTCAGCAGGAATTTTGCCAAAACGCTTCCCCATGTTGCTTTTTTAAAGTCTTTTTCAAAGTCTACCTGAGCTGCCACCTATCTGCTGCTTCCAGCACATTCTTGCCCCAACAAATCTCAATAAATACATAATCATTGAAGGCCCAAAGTGACACAGAAGCTGATGGCTGAACAAGCCCCAGAACTTGCCTGCCTTGGTGTTGTCCCAGCAACTATGCCTGGCACCTGGTACTGCCTCCAGCCATCCCTCAGGTGGTTCCTGGGATCCCTCCTAATATTCCCAGCTGCCTTGGGATGCTCTCCCACTGTGCTGGGCTGTGTCCTGGTGCCTCCCAGGCCACCACAGCTGAGGGGATTGCTGTCTCAGGACTCAGCTGCTGCTCTCTTCTCATCCCCCCTAGACCACCACTTACACCCTCAATAACCCTCTTGTCTTACACATCCACAGATGTGTTTTCAAAACCTAAGCAGGGCCTGAAACTCACTCCCAGAGTAGGGAAAAGTCTGGAAAAATCCTGTAATGTCTTGCCCAGCAAGTCTTGGCCTGAGTTAGGGTTTGCCTTGGAGAAACACACTCTTCACTTTTTGGTTTTTCAGGGTTATCCTCCCACCTTCTGCATCCTGGGGGATGTTTCTAAAAAGCCCTTCTTGAAAGGGTTGGGACAACAAGTGGCATTAATTCCATGCTTGTTGAGGCATCAGGGTGGGTGGGCAATAATATCAATAACCCACAACCAAGTGGGACTAGCAAGTGTCACCAACCCAAGGAAGCTCCTGTGATGCTTCCCATGGGACCAGCAGGGCTCTCTTGGCTCTACAAGGGCCACCCTGCTGCAAATCTGTGGTGGGAACACCTCCTGTGTGTGGGGACTCAGCTCTTTGGGTGTCCCTGGGGGTAGCCCAGAAGCAGAAATTCTGGGGAATTTCCTTTTTTAAGACAGGATATTAAAATATGAGCTTGAGGATGGGAGAGGGCACCTGATGACCCCTTGTTATTTACACCACTAATGCACAGCTGAAGGAAACAACAACATGTTATCCCCTTGCCTGGAAAATGTCATCACCATTCCACAACTTGTGGCTGACTGAAGCAGTCCTGTAAGGAGCTGAAATTCCTGTCATGTGAGGATTTCTCAGCTGCAATGAGTTCCCACCTGTGGTTAACACCAGGATGCTTATTTTCCCCCTTTTTCTGGGGAGAACTTATTATTCTGCCACTCCTGAATGGCCTCAAGGAGTTCTCCTCTCCTGGATGTCCACCCTGAGATAACACCTTGGCTGTCTCCTGAGGTGCCATTACCTCCTGTTAGAGTCCATGAAACACTTCAGACTTAAAAGGTGCAAGAAATTCAGGCACCAACACAGTAATTAAGAAAATCCATATTTCAAGGGAAAGCAGGTCAGCTGTCCTGACATGATACACAGCTCAGCATCACTCTGAGCTCTTGGATAAAGATCCTAAAACAAAGGGTGCAATATTGTCAGACCAACACGTAGATTTGGGGAAGCTTCTAATGAATCTTCCAAAGGAAATGCTTAAAACCAACAAGTCTCTGGCTTCAGGAGGACCAAAACACTCAGACTTCCCCACTGCATCAGCTAAAGGAAGAAGAGAAGTCAATCAGGTTTAGATGAAAGGGAAAAAAACCCAAACAAACCAGCAAGCAATCTCACCCAAACCCATACAAGAGAAGAGTTTGCCTTGACTCCTTCCCCCCGCTCTGTTTTCACTTTCATCCTCTTGACCTTCCCTGTTCCAGCCAGGAGGGAATAGGAAAGTTCGAAGAAAGCTATTCCTGTGTTATTTTTAGCAGAGCCAGAAGAAAAGTGACTGGAAATAATCCATGAAAGCAAAGCTTTCACCTTGATTTTCAGCCTCTGGAGACTTCGATAGCCTTGATAGCAATCACAACTTAACCAAAGGCGTAGAAAATGCTGAGTGATACCAAGAGCATAAATTGAGCTTGCTCTCGCTTGCTGTCTTCCTGCTTCACATCAAAAACCCAGAGAACCATCAAATGGGAGCCTGAGTGGAACTCTTTCCCCCTCCAGCCAGTGATTGGGGGCCACACCACAGCAGGGAGAGCCAGGTTTGCCCGGATTTCAGCCCACTTATGTAGCCAGCAAGAAAATTCTCCATTATAATCAAACACATTCAAAATAGATGCTGATTTTGGACTCTTCCACAAGTGTCCTGTGAAAGAGCTCACTCTTTCCCAAATAGCATTAAGAAGGGCTTTTCTGAGCAACCTGGTCTAGTGGAAGGTGTCCCTGCCCATGGCAGGATGTGGAATGGGGTGGGGTTTAAGGTTCCTTCCAACCCAAACCACTCTGTGATTCTATGAAACAGGCCTCCTGTAACTTGAGCAGAATAACATTGCAAAACAAAGCCATAACAATATCAGGAAGAAAAGTCCTCCCTCCTGAGTTATTAAAACCCACTGAACCCCTTTTCTCTGCCAAAGGAGGGCCAAACGACTTGAGATGAGGTTTGTAGAGGTAGCAATGTGGTCCAGTGGAAGGTGTCCCTGTCCTTGGCAGGGTCATGGAACTACAGGAGCTTTAAGGTTCATTCCAAGCCAAACCATTCTGGGATTCTGTACCTGGCACTGACTGCACAGGGACCTCCATGTTTCCCTGCCTGCCCTGACCCACAGGCACCAGTCCAAACAGCTCCTGATGGGACACAGGCCTCAGCTGCATGTGCCAGAGACCAAAGGAATTAATTAAGAGAAGCTGCACTCCCAAGGTGCTGATCATAAGAACAAAATTAGGGCTGATCCCATTAAGTCAATCTTCTCCATTGGTTGCTGCCATCTGATGTCTCCCTCTTTCCCATTGCTCCTTGCTGTGTGTTCCCACCCCTCTCCTTGTACTGCTCAGAGTTGCTGAGGTCTCTGGGGAAGGCAGGAAGGTGTGGGGGGCTGCAATGTTCCAGTGCAGGCTGTGCTGGGAGCTTTCCTGCTCTGCTGGGCAACGATGCACAGTGTCCAGCGTGGCTCTGCTCTGGAGCAGGCAGACCTGTGCTGTGATTGCCAGCCCAGACAGCTCCCAGCCTGCATCCCAGACCAGCTCACTAGCAAGTCATCACACTGCCAGCTTCATAGAATCATCATAAAATCATAGAATGGATTGGGTTGGAAAAGACCTCTGAGATCGTGAAGTCCAACCCTTGGTCCAACTCCAGTCCCTTTACCAGATCATGGCACTCAGTGCCACGGCCAAGCTCACCTTAAAAACCTCCAGGGATGGGGAATCCACCCCCTCTCTGGGCACCCCATTCCAATGCCTGAGCACTCTCTCTGCAAAGAATTTTTTCCTGATCTCCAACTTCAATTTCCCCTGGCAGAGCTTGAGCCCATCGTGCCCCCTTGTCCTATTGCTGAGTGCCTGGGAGAAGGGTTCCACTCAGTTCCACTCAGGCCCCCACCTGGCCAGAACTTCCCTTCAGGGAGTTCCAGACAGTGCTGAGGTCACCTCTGAGCCTCCTCTTCTCCAGGCTGAACACCCCCAGCTCCCTCAGCCTCTCCCCACAGCACTTGTGCTCCAGTCCCTTCTCCAGCCTCGTTGCTCTTCTCTGGACCCGCTCCAGCCCCTCAGTATCTTTCCTTTTTCATTTTACTGCTCAGGCTTCCCCAAGCCACTGCAGATCTAAACCCACTTTATTTCTGCTGATCCGTTTTAAAGTGACCACAGCAATGACAGCGATTCACTGACTGGCTTTTAAAAATCTATCACTTCCCCATGCTTTTTCCACCATCAGCTTTTCTTCTGCTATCAAACACCTGCTTTTCCCTCTGTGGCCAGGGCTGCTAAGAGCATTTCTTCCCTGGATGGCAGTCTCTAGGCTCCCATCCAGCTCAGAGACAGCAGCCCTTCCCCAAGCCCTGTGCTGAGCCTGGCCCAGCCTGGTGCTGCTCCATGGGAATAGCCACACAGCTTTGGCTCCAGGCTGGTTTTCCTCAGAGCAGGGATGAGTTCCCAGCATGGAACGTTCTCCTGGCCATTGCAATTCTGTTTTTGTGGAGTGGAGGGAGCCCAGCCCTTGGGGGAAACCAGCCCAGACTGGCTTGCATCCACTATAGTCAGCCCTGCTGCTGCCTAAAGGGGACTCAACCACATTTGGCTGGGCTCCCCTGAGCCTCATGTTATGGCCTGGAGGCCCTCAGAGAGAATTTTTTGCTAGTTGGGGACTTTTCTTTCCAATCTGCATCATCCCAACACCAAGAAGCCACGCTGTGCACCTCCCCTGCTGGGAAACTGTCCTGATGGGGAAGGAGCCAAGCTGGCTGTGCCAAGAGGACGGCGTATTCCCACCGGACCCTGGGACCAACCGTGGTGTCAGCATCTCCTCACAGTGGGAAAGAGCACCTCTGGACCAGAACAAAACAGGGGACAGAAGCTGCAAACCTCTCCCTTTTCAGCAGCCTGAGGAGAAGGAGTTTTCCTCACAGTCATCCTCTGCCTTACAGGGATGGATGCAGAGAGGGAGGGAGGGGTGGCAGTGACAAATGACCCTCACCCACCACGCTCTCATGGGCAGAGCTATCGATTGGGGCTGACAATTCGGATCCCCCTGCCCCTGTTATTCCCACTGAAGGATACAAGGCAGGGGTTATCGATCCCTTGTAACTGATAAGCTCCTCACTCGTGTTGTTTTAATCAGCATCAGGGCCAGGCCGGACAGAGCCAGCCCAAAAAGGAACTTACTCCAGCACCTGCTCAGAGCTGGAGCTCCCCAGGGAGCCACAGACCCCATCCCATGTTCCCCCTGCCCCGAGTGGCAGCTGCAACAGCAAGTAGAGAGGTGTTAATAAACCCCTCCCACTTTGCAGAGTTTTAAACTATTTCCCTGGATCGAAGAGGCGCTGGGAAGTGTTGTCATGCAGGAGATATTTACTGCCATCTCAGGAAATGTTTCATTATTCTTTGGTAAGTGGTGGCTGTGAATTTCAGCCTGTCTGCCCGGCCATAAAGTGGCCCATTGGGCAGATTATTTCCGGCAGCTCGGCTCCGCTGAGGGATGAAGGATCACCTCCCAGCTCCGAGGGGACCGAGCCTGCAAAAGCCTGGCTGGGTGCTGCTAGTCCCCAGTCCTCAGCAGAGCAGACCCAGATCCCAGCTATCCCATGGGTGGGCAGCCAGGCAGGGATAACACCACAACCACCTCCAGCATGCGCTTAAATACTCACAGGAGAAATAACAATTGAGTTGAATTCCGCGCTTGGCAAACAAAGCTGCTCCAGAGGTGGCGTTTGGCAGAGGGTCAGTCCACTCAGAATCCTCCAAAAGCAGCTCAGCACGTATGGAAGGAGGTGGAAAAGGCAGAGAACTGAAGCCATCAGCTGGGTGGGACCACTGGGGACACAGGGCAGGTCTGAGTGAGTGGCTGGGAAGCTCCTTTTGCCTTGTCACACCAGGCAGCTGCTCTGCAACGGGACGGGGAGAAACAACCATTTCATCATGCACAGCATCACTTTTTTTTTTCCTGTGAAAATATCTAACCACTTTCTGAGGCTGTATAAGCTTCCAATACCTAAAATTTCCCATGGCAACGAGTCCTACTTTTTAACTGGTTGCTGGGTAAAGAGTTTGCCTTTGCTGGTTGGAACTTCTCTAGATCTTCCCTCTATTAGAATGGAAGGGATGGCATCCAGAGGGACACACAGAGAGGTGTGAGCCTCATGAAGTTCAACAAGTGAAGTGTTCAGGGCCAGTTTGGATGGGGCTTGGAGTGACCTGGTCTAGTGAAAGATGTCCCTGCCCATGGCAGGGGGTGGAACAAGATGGCCTTTAAGGTCCCTTCCAACCCAAACCAGTTCAGGATCCTTAATACTCCCACTACCAAGTGTTTCTTTGACAAAGCCTTCATTGCTGATTAATTCTTCAGCTTTACAATACAAATGATTTCATGTCTGGCCCTGCTTTTATCAATCCTTGCCTTCTGTGGATAATTTTCTAGGCCTCTTCCCATCCATTTATTTGTGGTGGGAAAACTACAGCAACTCACAAATTACTCCAGGCAGGAGATACCAGACATTCATTAAGCAGCACAGTAACATTCCCCATTTCAGTCTCTCTCTTCCCTCCCTGGGTTTTTTTTGGACTACTATGGACCAGAAGTGTCATTTTGATAGATATTTCTAGCACAACTCTTAGATCTCCTTCCTGAGCAGTAATAGCCAGTTCAGAGCCCACTGATTTCCCCCCTGTGCATTGTTTTTCATTTAGCAGCCTTGAATTTCCTCTGCCATTTTATTATCCACTCACTAAATATCATAAGGTCCTTTCCCCATTCTTGGAGGTTGGCTGTATTTTAATTCTTTTGGTATTAACTCAGCACTGATAGAAAATGTTCTTATTTCTTTGGTTTTTTTTCCCCTGGACCCACTTGGATTCTCCAAATTCAGGGGGATGCAGCTGGATTGATGCACAGGGAAATGCCTGTCAATACTATATTGTCAGCAAGAGGAGAAGCATCTTCTCCAGGCAGCATCCACAGGGCAGCAGGGTGCAGGTGACAAAGTCACACACACTGGCTTTAGAGATAATAAGGTTGTTGAATTTTAGCATGTCTACTACAAGCTGAAATGAGAAAAAAAACCCTCTCTAAAATTAGTAGCCTTCTCCATTCTTTGTAAATTCTCCTCTGGAGCTGTAACTGTGGTGTTTACCAGCAGCTCAGTGAAACTGGGTGATTTCAGAGCCTGGGGAAAACAAGAGGTTTTAGTTTCCCAGCCCAAAGGGAGAGAGTTACCAGGATAAACTCAGTGCAGCTGGGAGCAAACACAGACTCAGGATTTAAATGGTTTCTCAGGAAGGAGGTGCTGGGGCTTTATAGCTGCTGGTTCAGTGTCTGGGTCCTTGTCGTCCAAAATCAAGTTTGGTTGGGGTTTTTGTTTTTAAAAAATATATCCACTGACAATTGATTTGTTAAAGTGTCAGGCCTCAGCAGGAAAAGGTTGTCCCTGCCAGCACATGTGGAATGAGCCTTCCAGAGGTGCTCCAGCCAGGACCCAGAGAGGGCTCCTGCTCTGTTTGTGGCTCTTGTCTCTCTCTGTAAGGATGGACAGAGAAAAGTCCTTTTTTTTCCCCAGTGACAGAACATGCCCTGGCAGGAACAGAGAGCAGCAACACTGGAAATGGAAACAGCAAATGGAAAACACTGCACCAAAGGCTCTGCCTTTGTTTACAGACCTGCCAAGCTCTCTGGTTCCCTAGTTTTCAGAAACAGCTGTTTTCTAAAGCCTTTTAGTCAATGGGCCATGGACACCTTGGAAAAGTGCACATTAAAATGAGCCATGGGCACTCCATTAGCCATCCCTCAAAGCCAGCTGGGAGAAAATAGTTTATTAACTGCTAAAGGATGGGTTTCCTCTATAATGAACCTTTCTCTGGTATTGAAAAAAAGCCATGTCTTACTTCCCTTTCCTAATAAATGGCTTCTTTAGAGTTTAATTAACTTCTCCCTGCTCTTCTTTTGTGGCAAAGTGTCACCCTGACCATGAGACAAACTCTGTTTGTTCCTTTATCTGGGAGAGCACTGGCCTGTCAGATAAACTGCTCTGCCTAATTTTCTGGGGCTTTTCTCTCTCCACTTTGCACATTCCAGAGAGGGAGGCAGCAGTAACAAAAATGATGCTTTTGGGCAGCTGGATACCTTTGGGGTCAGGAAGGAACACTCCTTCATACAACATGGACCATGTTCCTGCAGCACTGTTGGGACTGGGAATGGGGACCTGTTTCATAGACCCACCAGGAACTGGGTCAGACTCTGTCTGCTCCTTTGTTTCCTTAGTCTTGAAAACAAACCTGGAGGAAACAATTTTTGCCCTTCCAGGAGTACAGGATTTGGTATTTTCAGCAGTGCTTGCCTGTCCCCATGTGTGTGTGTATATATATAGCTCAAAATCAATAAGAGTGAGATTAGGTCACTGTATTTCTGAGAAATGTGCTCCTCATGGCACATAAAACCAACCAGCTCCTGCTCTTTTATGCTTCCTGTGATGCTCCAGGACCAGCCAAGACAGTGGCACAGCCTGGAGAAGGCAAGGGCTGTTCTCTCATAAAAAGGATGCAGAGGCTGAATTTGGGGCAAGACAGGAGAGACCATCACAAACTTCCACTTTGGCTTTTCAGCTCATCTCACAGCACCTGGAAGCCTTCAACCAAAATTTGGGAACAGCAGGTCCCGCCTTGGGGTAGGAGGGAGAAATGGGTGGCCTTTCCAAGCAAAGCCTGGGCTCCTTCTTAGGAAAAGATGCTGTGTTTGGTGTAGCTTTGGGGTCATAGCAGTGCCTCTTTTGCTCCAAACAGGGCTTTAAATAAAGCCATCCAGGGCCAGCCTGTTACACAACAGGGACACACAGGCCTGTGGCTCCTGAATGGAGCCAGTTGATTAATTGTGCCAGGCTGAGAGCAGCGAGGGCTTTCTGTGTGCTGATGCTTCCAGACACCAATGCAGTAATGGTCTTGAGCTCACAGACAGTCTCGGGGGATGTGTCCTTCCTACCCAACCAAAATTAATTAATGGTGGCAATAAATAAACCAATATAGGCGAACAAAGGCATCCGAGCTGCTGCAGGGAACAGCTTGTGTGGGAGCAGGACTTGTGTTGGGGTGATGGACACCCCACAGCCAAAAACCTGCAAACGTGGGGGCAGCAGAGCAGCCAAAAACCTCAGGAAGCAGCTCTGACCATGCAGGGATGAGCCACACCAGCACCAAGGTGGTACCACCCATGGGCATCTCAGGACCCCCTCCCTGTGGTGCTGGTGTGGAAACCCGACAGCCAAGATACACACCTGGAATTTGGGGTGGGTGAAATGCTCTGCCACATAAAAGGTTTGGGCTGAAATCTCAGCTGGCAGTGCCCCATGGGCTGGGGTTACACAGCATTCAGTCAGTACCTGCTGCCACAGGTGGGAATGGGGTTTTAAAGGATGCTCTGCCTGGATATCCAGGAGCTTTTGTACCCAGGAAAGAGAGCTGGTTAGGGAAGTTTTCCTGGGAACACAATAGAGGAAAAAATAGGGAAAGGAGAGCTTTTTGTAGCACATTTCTGATAAAGAAATAAGTGGGGAAGGACTAACACTCACTTTTTTGAACACACTGGGTGAAATGGGGCTGCAGGATGAGGATGGGCCAGCATGGAGCATCCCAGGGAAAGGACAGCAGCTGTGGCTGACCATTCATCCTCTTTTCTGTGCTCAGCACAAGCTCTGCCACCACGTGCAGCTGAACTCCAAGGACTCTCCTCCACAGTCCTGTTTGGTCTGCCCTAACCCTGCCTCATGCACCCAAGCAAAAGCAGGTGCCTTAATCCAACTGGGTTTTATCCCACCTCCTACATCCCTGAAGGCATAAATAAAACCCATGTGCAAGGTTGATACTGATCACATTAATCCATCACAGGCAAGGCCCTGCATGCTCACAGGGCTCACTATCAGGATTCTACACACCCCTTTGCTCATCCCATCCCTGCCAGGTCCTGCCTGGGCAGAAGGTGCTGGTACAAGCCGGGTGAGCAGCCGGAATCTCCTCAGATCCCCACCCAGAGGTCTAATGAGCAGCTTCTCTATCCTGAGCCGCTCTTAGACACTCCTAATTGGCACGTGACAAAGTGCCTGCCACATGTTGGTCAATACCAATTAGCATACTTATTAAATGAATGTATTTGTTGGCAGCAGTTGTCTAATTACCTTAACAAGTGCACAGGGAGAGGCATCCAACTATAGGAAAATGGGCTGCCCTGGGATGAGGGAGAAAGGACTGTCAGAGCAAGTCCAAGGGAGGGCTATGGAGATGATTAGAGGAAGGGAACACCTCTCCTATCAGGGAAGGCTGAGAGAATTGGGATTGTCCAGCCTGGAGAAGAGAAGGCTTCACAGCAACCTTAGAGTGCCTAAAGGGGCTCCAAAATAGCTGGAGTGGGACCTCGGACAAGGGCGTGGAGTGACAGGACAAGGTGGAATGGCTTAAAGCTGCCAGAGGGTAGGGTTAGATGGGATATTGGGAAGGAATTCTCCCTTGTGAGGGTGGTGGGCCCTGGCACACATTGGGCAGAAAAGCTGTGGCTGCCCCATCCCTGGAAGAGTCCAAGGCCAGGCTGGACAGGGCTTGGAGCAACCTGGGCTGGTGGGAGGTGTCCCTGCCCATGGCAGGGGGGTTGGAACGAGTTGAGCTTTAAGGTCCTCTCCAACCCAATCCATTCCACAATTCTATGAAATCCCTGCTCCCTGAGCAGCACCCACTGTGAAATACAGGTGAGTTTGCTGAGCAGCAGCCCAAGCACCTCCCACCACTTTCAGGCAAACACAACTCAGACATTTGGGGTTTTCCTTCTGCAGAATT
This sequence comes from Pithys albifrons albifrons, assembly GCF_047495875.1. Classification (NCBI taxonomy): domain Eukaryota; kingdom Metazoa; phylum Chordata; class Aves; order Passeriformes; family Thamnophilidae; genus Pithys; species Pithys albifrons. Next base: position 34,373,585 of record NC_092466.1, read on the forward strand.
AATTTCCTGGGAGCCAAGGAACAGGAGTGATGAGAGAGGCCAGGACACCTGAAATTGCATTTACCAGGCTACACAAGGCTGCAGCTTTTTATTTCTTTCCCTCTTTTTTGCATATCACAGCCCAGCCGGGGGGCACCACTGTTATCAGACAGCAGGCAGAGAGGAGAGTTGAGACCATGTTCGTGCCCAGGAACCAAAACAGACCCTGTGCACTGTTTTAATTTAATGCTCCTGAAAATCTCCAATGGTGTGGCTGGGGGAAGTGTCTCTGCCTTTTACATCAAGCCTGGTGTGGAACATAGAACCACAGAATGGTTTGGGTTGGAAGGGATCCTAAAACTCCTGTTGTTCCCCAGCCATGCCATGGCCAGGGACACCTTTCACCAGCCCAGGTTGCTCAGAGCTCCATCCAACCTGGCATTGAACACTCGCAGTAATGGGGTAGCCACAGCTTCTCTGGGCAACCTGTGCCAGTGACTCCTCCCTCTGCAAGGGAGAGGGGGACTCTCCTGAGTGAAGAAGATGTCATGGTTTGCATTTTCAGTTGTGAAAAGGAGTGAGAACGGAGCATTCTGGGTGCTAGAACAGACCCAGAGCAGAGTAAGGGGCTGAGGGAAGAGTGAGGAAAATCCATGGTCCTGTCACAAGCAGCCCCCAGCTCCACTCACCATTTTGCCTTTTCTGTTCAGCCTTTATCTTTTTTCCCCGCTGCATTTTCCTGAAGTTTCTCCATCCCTTGACACACAGAGAAGCACCACTGGTCCCTCCAGCACTCTCCTTGCTCCAAGAGGTTGGTCCAGGAGGGATGGAGCACATCAGTCTTCCTCACTGCTGAGTCTACTACACATCAAATGCAAGCAGCAGGCTGAGCAACTAATCTTTCCTGCGTGCCTATTAAGCAAAAATTAAAAGAAAATTACATGGGGAAGTCAGCAGCAAGTAGGAGGGGATGGGTCGTAATTACATGGCTATTAATTGGCATAAAGTTCCACTTTAATGCTCTCTGGCCCAGGTCGATATTTCCTAGGGAAATTTTCTCTCTATTAGTTTTGGATGAGAACTGGGATTCTCTCTAGAAGGTCTGAGTCCACCCAAAGAGGTGACTTTCAGCTCCAGTCCCTCAGCAGGTTGTAATTTTCATGCACTGATGGACAAAATTACGGGGTTGTTTTTAACACAGCTCTGGCTGCCCAAGGTGGAGGGTGGGAAGAGCCAAGTTTTACCATTTACCATTAGATGATGACAACCAAGTCAGACAACCAACTTTTAAGATTCAGCCCATATGGACCCTGTTTGCTCCAAATACAAAATTCAGGGATAAAAAAGCTCAAGAGATTGTTTCCCTATGGCTTCTGCCAGCCCTGAGAATTCCCTCAGGACAGGTGAGAACCTCCTGCCCAGGTGGCTGCTCATCAAAACCTGACAATTAAACAGAACTGGAATGTTTTGAGCAGCAAACATCCATCAAACCCCACGGAGAATTCCAAAGAGTGATGTGCAGTTTGCTGCCAACTCACCTGGCAAGGGACCAGGCAACGGAGCCTCCTGGTGCAGGATGCTCCTGCCTTGCAGGATACAGCTCTGCCATGGAAGAGGGGGAAGCTGCAGATGTTTGCTGTCCAACCA